>NW_028277074.1:16985500-17310000 GCF_059951505.1 Python bivittatus
AAAGCATGTTTTTGTCTTTGTAACCTTTTCTGCAAGGGCTTCTCTGTGGCTCTCTGCAACAGCAGAGGCCTGTGAAAATAATTTTTGGATACCTGTGAGTCTAGATTTCTGACTACCACAAAATCAAGTTTTGCTATTGAATAGTTTCTTGGGAACAAATGGATTTACATCCAAAATAATCCTTAGGATCTTGTGCAGATCTTTCCAAACGTGAACAAGTCCTGGGAAATGTCTTAATATAAAACTAAAGTACAATTTTCCAATTTTTATTCAGAGAAAGGAAGAGAAGGTGGGGGTAATAAAAAACATATATATGCCACAGAGCAGTTGATTATTCAACTATTTTGTCACATATATGGCCATTTCACATTAAACAGGAGAGAAATGGAAATAAAACTCTTTCCACATGGTGTAGCTTATGGTATATATTATGAGAAACATTCTATAAAGACTTCAGTTTTTAAATGTGATTCCTTCTCCTGTTAGCTTTCTGACAATGGGTAGGTACATGACTAAATTTAGCTTCTTTTTATGGCTTCTTTTGTCACACATTAGAATGATTTAATATTGGCAGAGATGTTGGCATATGGTATCTGCACATGCATAAATCTGAAGGATGGAATTGGCAATTGGAACCTAGAAATATCCAAATCATCTCTCTGCTATTTCTTAGTTGAGAAAAGTGCCTGGGACTGGAGAATAATTTGTAATCCAGAAAAACAGGATACAGCTCTTCTCCCAGCTTTTTCCTCAGATTGCCAATGGCACGGCAGTGCATAACCCAGCACAGCACATGAGAGATTTCCTAAGACCAGGATTCACAATATCCAGCGGTTCTCAGCTATTCCTGGAAGATTGTGGACAAACCCACTGAGTGCAGAGATGAAGCCACTGCTGTCCTATGGCTGCATGCAGCCCCAGATCTCACATTTTTGGCAGTCCCAGAGCTCCCTTCAACCACACCACTCTAGTGCAAATTTC
The DNA here is from genome assembly GCF_059951505.1 of Python bivittatus. Taxonomy (NCBI): domain Eukaryota; kingdom Metazoa; phylum Chordata; class Lepidosauria; order Squamata; family Pythonidae; genus Python; species Python bivittatus. The sequence continues at coordinate 16,986,482 of NW_028277074.1, forward strand.
TGAATGAGACTGCCAATTTGTGCATGTGTGTGTGTGTGCTCTTATGCATCAAACGTTTCACAGATAAAGAGGCAGAAAAGCCTCTAAAAGGTGAATGGAGTGCAGACAACTGTTGTCCTTGGATTGACCCTTAATTGCAGTATGAATTACAAAATAACAAAACCATATTTGAGCTGATTTTCCAAAAGAGCTTAGGCAACTCTCTGGGTAAATGAAGACTGTGACCTATTATGTAATAGGTGCTTGTGGACAATGAATAATCATGAACTTTATATTGCAAAACTGATTTCTATCTCTTTCAGAACAGCATCTAGTAATCAACTTGGATCTTCTTCCCTTGTCATTTAATTATACCTCCACCACTCCTTTGTAATGTTGATTATTCCTTTTTTAGCAATGTAGATATATCCAGTGACTAAGATGACAGATTACTTTAAGTGTTGGGGATGGTGCATGAGGCAATACACGAGGATGTGAGGGAAGCGCAGCAAGGGTTGGGGAGAGTGTGCAGGGGTGCATGAGTGGCTGGCATGGCACAAGCCCAGAGTGCCTGGGAGAGGGTACACAGGTGGGAGACACTCACCCAGCAATTTGTAACCTTTCCTGCCAGTTTCCCCATTGACTTTCTGGGAAGGTTGCAAATGGCGATCACATGATTGCAGTATGCTGCAATTGGTCATAAATGCGAGCCGGTTGCCAAGTGCCCATCACAATCACATGACCATGGGGGATAGCTTTACACTGGTCCACATCATGTCATGCCTTCTGTGTTATAGGCCCTGGCCTGACAGTGACCTCTTTATGGTTCTGCTGGATCCCACCAATACACTTATCTTCTGGAGATTTGGGCTTGAGATTTTCATGAACCTGCATGACTACAAGAACTTTTGGTTGTGGGGCTTCTAGTGGTTTCAGAGGACTAGTGGGACATGAGTTAAGAATGGAGCAGTCTTCCATATCAGGCGCTACCTTAGGATTTTGTATATCTTGATTTGTTGTGGCAGCTACAAAAGTGCAGGTAGGATGCACCTTTTCAGGAGCACACTCACATTGTTGGTTGAAATGGGGATTATCATCCTGGGTATTTCATAAGGCAAAATTTATTAATGGCCTGGCTGTTTGACAAGTTGTCATTAAAGATTCTCTTAGGTTGTTTAGTCTCTTAAGTATATCAGCCTGTCTTGACTCCGGCAAGACACTGAAGGAGTTAATCCAACTTTCTTCTAGTAAATCATTAGGCAGCTGTGTTGTTATGGGTTGAACAAATTGTTTGCTTAGATTTTTCCCTAGCAGAGGGTCTGTTGATAAAAAGTCCTTGAAATTATCTGAGGGAGTTTTGCTGTTGTACTGTATATTAAAGTACCAGTACCCTCTTGGCTCTGCTGAGTTATGAGTGAACTAACTTCCTCAGAGTGAAAAACATGAATTGGAAAGACAGAAAAAGTGCTCAAAAAAGGTTTCATTTTAAAGAGCATGCTAGATACGACAGACTGTCCGAATGTCAACAAGACCTGACTGTAACTGCCTCTGAGTGGGAGCCATTCTGCTTTAAGTCCAAAAATTGACTCTCGCAGCGTAATAGCTGGCTTAAGGACTGAATGGTGGCTTTTTTAGTTCCCCATCTGCCTCTATTTATTCTGTTATTTAAGATTTGCAGTGTTATCTTATTAGTTTGTAGGACACATTTGCCCATTAAAAGCTTTTCATCCTTCATGCCTTTCTCTGTAGAACTGCTTATCTTTTTCTTTCCTTCTCTGACACTTCCTGTTAAACTTTTTTCTGTCTGTGTGAAAGTAATTGCAATACTGACCTGGAAAGGGAAGAATAGCATGTCCTACTACCAAATTACTTGGGATCTCACATCACCAATAGTAGTTTCTGGAGAAATCTGACATTTCTGCCAACATTGTTAAACAGAGAAACATATCTTCAGAAATACTTCTCTAGTTACCTATAGAGTTTGTAAACAGAAATGATCCTATTTTACAATTTTTTCACTACTAGGTTTCTGTCTATTATAACTTTTTTCATCTTTATGTATCTCCTACTGTAACACAGAAGATGGTTTTTAATTCCAGGAAAGCAAGATCCCTTTCATTTCCATTTTATTTATTTCATTTTTAAAATGCTTTTATTAAAGTGTATATATATAAAAACTAATACAAAACTAAAAAGCCTACAAAAGAAAAGAAAAGAAAAGAAAAGAGAAGAGAAGATGACTTCCCCCTCCCTCCAAACAAGTATATGTATTAACAGTAATTTCACACCTTCTCTAATATTACTATAAAAAAAACCTCTCTTCATCCCCTTTCTCATCCCTAAACAATAAATGAATTATAGAAGATATTCAACAATACATCTAATCATCAAAAGCATTAAGAGTGCCAGTAATAATAAACTATATAATTTAAGCTTAGACAAATAGGTCTGTTTTGCATTTTAGCTTCTAAGTTTTTTCTGAGAAGTGAAACCTAAAAGATCTCTCCCCTTAAGCATACAAAAGACCAATAATAATCACATATCTGTTTTAAACTAAACCAAATAAATCACTTTTACAGGTATAAATCATTGTCTTACAGTCCTGGTCAGAAAAATAAAATTCAATATTAACAATCCAAGATCAAAACATGGACAATTTAACCTTGATCTGATAAATCCACTTTGAATTCCTTTCTCTTCTTTTTGAAAAGCTCAGTCTTCAGTCTCTTCTCCAAGTAAAACCCCAAATAACAATCTCTTATCATTCTCTTCCTACCTATTTTCAGAATAGGTTTCAGAGATTTGGTATTGCCCTTCTGTATATCCAAAGTAGGATAATTCTCAAAGTCACTCTTCTTTGTCCATAACATTCTCATAGTCAAGCAACTTTGAGTCCATCTTCAGATCCACAGCATCTTTTTCCATATCTTCCATGTCTCTCTTATAATCTGGCATTTTTTTAAAGTCCATTTTAGAATCCTTATTCAAGTCGTCCTCCACTGCTATTTTATCCAGTAAAATCTTGTCTTCTTCTGCAACCTCTATTAGTCCCAATTTTAAAAATAGTTCATGGTCATACTGATTGCAAACAGCTAAAAATTCTTCCTTGAAAGAAGGATACTCCTCCATTATGTTAAAAGAGATATATTCCTCTAGTCTCTCTTCCCTCTGACCTTGAAAGTTCAGTCTTATCTTGTGTTTATTTTCAGAAGCAAAACTTTCCCAGGGCAGATTTTCTTGCAATTAAACCCAAATTCACTTACTGTACTTTCTTAAACATTTAAAACAATCCTTTAAAAAAAGCTGTTTCAAATCCATTCAGCCTCTTAACTGTCCCAATTAAGATTCTTAATTCCTTTCCACTGTTTCCAAATGTTAAAATTCTTCTTTTTGATCTTTAAACTTACTTTTGTCTTCTTTCTCCCAGGATAGTAGGAAATTCTCCCGGTGTACAGCAACTTGTCTTTCTGGAGGTTTTTAATTACCAAATAAATCACAAATAGACAGTTTACAATGTCAGTTAAAAGAGGAAGTAAGGTAAAACTGGTGTCCTTTTGAAGATTCCACACCATGGCTTGGGATTGGTGTTTTTCCCTTGACTCTCAGAGTGCTCTAACCACTAGATATTGCTAGATTGCAATTTCTTCACAAGGAATCTCTGTAAGGAATACCCATGGGTGATCCTATCAATCTCCATTATCTGGAGATGATTCCAAAGAGCTGGACTGAGGCCAGCTCCTTTAATTGCCAAGGGCATCAGCTCCTCAAAGTACAGAGCTATGTTCAAATGGCCATTTTTTCCCCAGAAGCCCATTTTATTTATTTCAGATAAGCCTGCTGCCATTATCTTTCACCAGTGTGGACGCTATACAAAGCAATTTTGTAGGAAGCCAAGGAATTGGCCTAGGTGAAGGAATCTAGAAATTGCTAGGGGTTTCCCTAATAGGTGCACAAAAACATTCATTAAGTCCCAAGAGAGTTGCAAGAGAGAATATTGCAAAAAGAATTCAATTGAGAAATTAAAAAAAATAATATTATTCCGTATATTAAAGATTGGTTTTTGGAAATTATCTGTTCTGGAAAAGACAATATTTTCAACTAATCAAAGAATAAAGCAACATGTTCTTCTTTGGCATAGAATAGTCGTCTTCTCTCTTCTTAAAGTAGAAAAGAGCCAATTTAGTATATTGGTTAAGGCATTCCCTCTTCAAAGAAATCCCAGAGAAAGAGAGATCAGGAAAATTTGCATTTTGTGTTTTTTGAATTTCACTGAAAAGAGCTCATATGTTTTCATTAAAACCATATCACCAACTACAACTCTATGAAATCTGACAATAAGCAGAGCAGCATTCTTACGCATGACCTGAGTATCTAAGAGCTCTATTTCCAGGTCCACTTCCAAGGACAATGAGAATATTTCTTACAAGCATTTTTCCAAAAAACAGGCAAAGTTTCTGTGCCTTCTATATCTGTGGGAAGACCCCTTATCTTTAAGTGTATGCCAGTCAGCTCTTACTGTAATGTAATCAAAGCTTTGAGATGCAGATCCATATCCTTTACTTGCTTTTCAATTGTAGATTCTGCTGCCTTCAGCCTGGTTTCTTGAGAAACAGATTATTATTGTTTTAACATTCTCTGATAGCTGTTGGAACTTGCTAAATTGATCCTGTATAGATTTCATGTCCTCTCATATTTTCATGCTGCAATCCAAAGTAGTAATATTCTGATCCAATATGCCACTGACTTGTGAACATTAGTCATCTCAGAAAATAATTTGCCATGATTAGTCTCTATAAGGTTACACATTATTTGCAATTTATCCTTCACCTGAGAAACTGATTCATCCTGAGAAGAACTTTCAGCCTCAGACTGAATTACATCCGAAGGCATAGGAGATGTTTCACTCTGAATAACAAGTATCTCAGCAGCAGAAAGTTAGAGGTTTAACCATCAAGACTAACTCTTCTATGGAGGAAAGCTGTGAATTTTCTCCTCAACATTTTTTGCCTTTATTTTACAAGGTGTAATTAACACTTCTTCTCAGTGATGACAAAATCACTTACTAAGGTAAAAACAGAACAGGACTGCAAAAAAGGCTCACCAAAATATCATTAAAATACTTTGGGGGAAAGAAAGGGATCAGACAGGGAGCTACTTAGATCTCTGTGCCACCAGAAGTCTCTCTGCTTTGAGGCTGGCTCACATTCCTGTAGTCAGTGTTAGTGATAGAATAACATGGTCCACTTCACAATGATACCATCCAATTTGCCGGAGCATAGCTCTGACTCCACCAAAGAAGGAAATAGCTAAAGGCTTTCTGCAGCAACTCCTCCCAACATCTGCTGCTAAAGCAGCTCTTTTAAAGAGATGTTGAGATCTGTAGGCATGCCATAAGTGTAAACGTTTTTCCACTAAACAAAAATTTGTCCTGTTTTAACCAATGTATGCATCCCTGGTAATGAGATAAGCTCTCATAAGCTTATCAACATAAGCTTTCATAGGACAACTTTTTACAACATGCTGGTGGTAAAAATTAAATTAATGGAGAAATAATGTTAACTTTGGGACAAAGCTTATAGTAATCTTTTTTTTTAAGGATTTATTTGTTATTGTGGCTAAGCTATGTTTTTCTATGTTAGAGAAAGTTGTTCTATGAAAACTTATGTAAGATCACAAAATTATCTGCTTCAAGGACTACGGCTGTATATTAGCCAAGTTTTTGTAATTTTAGGGCTAGGCATCATAGTGCTCCCCTCTTCCACAACCAATGGAAAGAAACTTTGGACATTGTTTAATGATATTTCTTTCTCTACCTTTTTCTTCACAGTATCTGGAGAGCCCCTTCTTGTCTATTTCTGCAATAGTGTTTTAATTAATTAATTAATTAATTAATAGAGGCTATGTATGCCAGTAAATCTGAAAACCTTAACATATTTATAATAATCATAATAATAACAACAACAACAACAATAATGTATTAGTCAACATTAACATGCATGCTATTTCAAATCCTGTTTCTCCATTGCTATTGGCTATGCCTGATGTTTTCATTTTAAATGGGACTCCAAAATGTAACTTAGAGGTGTAAGCAATCTAGTATTGTTCTAAACAAAATCTTATAACTTCTATCCTCATATACTGTGATGGAATGTATCTACGAGGAGGAGAGTGATGTGGGAATCAAGGCTATTGGGAAGGAGGGGGCGCATTCCAGGAGAGAGGAGGAGGCAGCTGAGTCTGCAACAGGAACATGGGAAACGAAAGAGGTTCAGGATAGGCACTCCCTAGAATTTTACAGGGTATATCTGTATATAATAGAAATATCTGCTGTAGTATAGATTTAGTTTGGCAAGATTCTGTCTATAAGGTATAAGCTAACAAAGGAACTGGGCTGGATTGGACTGTTTCATTGTTGTTCTTGGGCTGGGCCTGACATCAATCTTACCAAACTTGTACTCCCAAGAGAAGGAAGGAAAATTTGAGCATCGCTATGGATCCTCAGGGAGCTCCATTAACTCCACAGCATCTAGCAGAAGCCTTACTACAGCACCAGCAGCAGGTGGACTCACAGCTCAATGCCTTACAAGCCATGGTGATGCAGTTGGTCCAACAGCTTGGACTAAGTGCCCACAAGCCACAGGCAGACCACCAGTGACCTTGTGTTCTCATGGAAGCTTACCAGAGAAATACAGAGGAAATGTGGACTCAGCTGCCTATTGCCTCCTCCTCTCTCCTGGAATGCACCCCTCCTACCCAATAGCCTTGATCTCCCACATATACTGAATTTAAAAATCCTAATTCATTTCATACTTGCGCTGTGGTGTTTCACTTTCTGAAGGGACACAGGTGAAACCACTAACTCACATCATAAGATATTGTTTTGAGGTACTAGTTAGGATAACTTGTAGTCTTGAAACAATACAGCCCTCTGTTATGAAAAAAAAAAATCTCCTCAATCCCTTTGTGGAATAAATGAGCTTTTCTCTTCCTTTGGCACTATATCAAGGTCCTAAAGGACTTATCAGTGTAGAGATTTAATTTTATAGAGATTTATTTTCATAGACTTTTCATAGAATGAAATGTAAAACCTGAGAATAGCAAACTCATCAGATATTCAGGAGTTGTTTTTTGGATTCTCCTTTACTGATAATACTACAGATTTTGAGGGAACTTATGTTTATACACTGGCCTAAGACCATAATAACATTGTTTTGCTTGACTTTAAAATGTCAGTCCTGTGAGTTCTGTAGCTTAAACTGACATGCTTTCTGTGGTGACACCAGGAAATATATATTATGAGAGAGCAGTGCACATTTTGAAGCAGCAGAGTGAGCAAAACATTATTTTTAGACCATTTCTACACCCCACCATTGCCACTTCCCAAACCCTCTAATCCATCCTTCCAATTGCACATGGTTGTCTACTGTGAGCACTTGTAAGGGTTAAGCAGTGTCCTCTCCAACTAACCAATGAAGTTGCACCAAAATTAGCCTTTGCCAGTATCCTGCTTCTTCCTAACCCTATCCTTCCTTTTGTCTCATGGTTGATAACTACCAAATGGGGGAGTATTTTTTATAAATTGCAAACGCTTTCAGTTAAGGATCTCATTTTTGGTTCATAAATAGTTTAATCTGTATTACAGAAAGTTTATGATACAAAACCTGGTGCTCTCAATATGTAGGCGATTCCAGTTCACAGAATTCCTAGTGAACATGGTTTGTTTTACTCATTTCTGAGTGAATTTGGATAGTTTTACAGTGTATGGTTTCTGCATTTATTTCTCTGTGTCCTGGTTGTTTGTGATTTCCCTAAAGAGTTGGCTCTCCGTTCCATAGTTTTTCCAGCAAGCATAAATGAACATATTTTATATATTATACTGTGTCAAATTAAACTTAATTAAAACATAATTTATTTTAATTCTCTTCTTCGAGCTTCTAGCACTGGGAAAAGTCCATGGGCTCTTTTCAAAATGTATAAAACATTTCTACAAATACTGACATATGAAAAGAATATTTATAACTTTCCCCTTTAGTTCCATTAGTCTTTCTTCCAACCCATTTTTAAAAGAGTTTCATCAATTATTGTTGATGTACTACCCATGCTTGACGTCAAAAGTCCTCACATATGACACAGACTAGTGCTGGAAATAACAAATGCATCAATCCTGTATGTGCTGAGATTGTTTTCTGCAGGGCTGGGAGGAGGCACAATAACACATCTGAATAGGAAGAACATTTATTAATGTATCACATCTATTACTAGATAAATAGATAATTTATAAAAAACAAAACTTTTGCCTTCGAGTAATAAATACATTCAGTATTTATTATTAGCTATAAAATGATAGCAAAGAAGCAGTGCTTTATAATACTTTTAAAGAATATTTATATTGGCCCAAAGCACTGCTTGATAAAGGGCAGGGCAGCTTCTGGCCTCACAAATCCACGTATTAATTTACTGTTCCAGTCAGAGCCATGCAATACCATTTTCTCATGATTTGTTTAGTCTAGCAGAACTACTGAGCAGTAACAAGTGCTGTATCTCTCAGAGTCCGCTGTTTTTGAAATCAGAACTTTTAAAAGCACTTGTTAGTATATTGCCTGAGGACATTTTAATAGCTACCCATGAAAGTACTGTATGTATCATAATACCCAGGAGGACACCTCTGCTCTACTTTAAACATCTGTGAGTTTTGCCTGAAGGGGAATAATGCTGCTTAGATGAATACTGTGAGACAGAAAAACCCAAAATAAATCTTAGTTCCAGTTGTTTTCTTAAGTAGAAGCACGTCATTTTTAAGGAATATCCCTCAAATGCAGAATTTTATTTAAGTGAGGACTGTGAAACATACAGTACATTCTTGTAGAGCGTTCTGTTGAAGGTGAACAAATAATGCAAAGCTAATTTATAATACTATTAATAGATGTTGTGTCATCTTGATGGGTGATAGTTAAGTATCTCTAAGAGTAATTAGGAAAAAGGTATGAATCATATGAAATTCTGAGTGGACTGTATAATGCTAAACTTTTCATAAAACGAGTTCTGCTGATCCAGGGAAATGCCTACCTTACCCAATGGCCTGTTTCTAATGGCTACTAAAAGTTAGGTATCTATGGGAAGTCAAAAAGCAAGACACAGTGGTAATAATACCTGAATATCAGTCCCCAGCAACCAATATGCATTGAGATTATCCTCTGAAATAGCTGTAGGCCTGGGAAAAGAAACAATGCGTAGATCAGAATGGGAAGAAAAGTAGCATGTAGTCATCAAGATTAATATCTCTTAATAACTTTATCCTCTATTAACTTTGTCTAATTCTCTTGTAAATCCAATCTCATTAGAAGAATGCAGAAAAATGGATCCTTGCTAATTATGTTGTATAACAGTCTACCACTAGACAGTAGTTGACTTGAGCTAGGTCATATTACAGACTTATTAGCTGAATTATTGAACAGTTCCTAACCTTCAGTGATTTTATGTGGGACACCTAGTAAGAATGCACACTTGGGCTTCTGGTAGGAACATGGCAGCTTAAACAATTCTCCATGACAGAGGAGATGACACCACAGCTGGATTGGTGGCTGGCAGCAAGTGCTGGCCACCCAACTTGCTCTGGATTAAGGAGGAAGCAAGGAAATCGACCCATCCCATTCCTTGAAAGCTAATCATGGAGACAGAAGCTTCTGCAAACAGCTTTCAAGTCGAGTGGCTGGGAGGTGGGGCATCCATCTTTGTTTGACACTGCCATGTAACCTTTAATGGATACTAGAGCCAATCGATTCTCATTTCTTAAGCACTTTGGATTATAACTATTTTTCAGCTTAAGAGAGACCTTCCTTCACAACAGATAAGTAAATCTCTTGGGGCTTATCCTTATTTTATGAAACTCCATTTGCAGCAATGAGATTTGCTTTTTCTATGGGAAGGTTTCTTGTTTTGTTCAATTCTGCCTGCTGATTGATGGGGCTTCTAAAACAGAGGTAAACTGTAACTTGATTCCTGTGTGTTCCCTTTCAAGTGAGCATACGCACCTGCAATTCCAGCTTGAAAGACACTAGAGGGCATGAACTGCAGTTTACTTTCTCTTGTAATTAATTATATCCTGCTATATATTTTACTTATCTAAACAGGAAAAAGGAGGAGAGGGAGAAGGGGAAGGGGAAGGGGAAGGGGAAGGGGAAGGGGAAGGGGAAGGGGAAGGGGAAGGGGAAGGGGAAGAAGAAGAAGAAGAAGAAGAAGAAATGACTAAAAGAGGTCCTTTGGAGCAGCTGTTAGACAATAAAATAACTCCTTTAAGTTTACTCCAGTCAATGTTTGATGAACTAGGAGCTAAATTTATCTTGAAAAAAAGATAGAGGAAAGAGTTGATAAGATGATTAACTTTGAAAAAGAGGTGGAGACTGAATCGAATGTGGAATTGGTGTTCAAAAAAATGTTAGACTATGAAGAAGGTATGAATAAAAAAGTTGTGGATTTAAACATGGACTTAAGATGGCCAAAGGATGATATGGAAAGATGCCAGATGGAACTACAGATGGAATCAACTGATGTCACAATGTTCAAAGGGGACATACAAATAATGGAGAAGAGTGATTTGGAAAGATTTTATCTTGGATTTGCAAAAGGAATGTGAGTGAGGCTGATCCTGAGAAGAGACAAACTACTGGAGATGTTTCTGGGAGAAGACAAGGAAATGATGGGGAATCAACTTGTGGGACATTATATCAAAGGATTAAAGTTTAAGCTTCTTAAAAGTAAACAGAAAGTTTACAAAATGGATTTATTGGACTATGGTTAACATATATGCTGAGGTTCTCGGTAGTTATTGATGGGATTTGTTTTTGTGACCAGGACTGAATAACAATGTTTTAAGGATCTTGAAATAAAGTTAACTCCAGTTAAAATATACGTCTTATTAAATTTATAATATAAATTTACGACAATAGTAGTAAGGATTTTATATGTATAAAGGTGGAAGGATATGACATTATCTATAATTTTATTTTTATATATAACAGCAGCAAGGTTTTTAAATGCATAGAAGTGGAAAGATAAGACATTATAGTGGAAGAATCGTCTGTGAGGTTGATGGATTTGGCTGAGATGGCGAAATCAATGGTTTTGACTCAAGATAAGACATTGTGTAATTTTAGTGTTAATTGGATATTGGGGGAGGGGACTTTTTGCAGGACATAGAAAATGAAATTATGTTGTATGGGTTCGATGATTAGAAATAGCATGGGTTAATAGAAATAATGGAAGTTATGTTGTAAATTCAATCAATTGTATTACAACCCAGATACAGTCAAAATATCTAATAATAGCAGTAATATATATATATATATATAATCTTTCGAAATGTAAAAGTATATATATATGACAGAAAAACACTAAATATAATAGGGTGTAAAATAATTAAGAATAACAATACTAAAATAAATCAAAATAAAATACTATTGTAAGAAATTCCAAACCTAGGTAATGGTGCAATGTATCATACAGATGGTAGCACAAAACTGGGCAACTTGGGCAGATATTTTTGAATCCTTATCTTAAAGAAGTAACATTAAATAAAAATCCCATTTCCTACCTGGAAATTTATTCAAGACCGGATATATAAGGCTCTATCTAGAGTCCTTGTGTAGGGAACAGTAAAGTACCATATGGCTTAGAGCAGGGGTTCTCAAACTACAGCCCGCGGGCCAGATACGGCCCGCCATGGTCATTTATCCGGCCCGCCCGCCTGATTGGCCGCTGCTGCTGTCTCTCAGAAGCGGAAGTGTCGGGGCTGTATCGGGAGCTGCAGGCGAGGAACGAGGAGGGAGATCGCAGAGCTGGACTCTTCTACATTACAGGTATCCGCGGGAGGGATCCTCCGTGCAGGGTGATCAGTGTGTCGTTCTCCAAGCTGCTTGTGTCATTCTTTCTCCCAATTGCCCACCCCGTTCTTGCAATCCCTCGGAAACCATCTGGGCTTCCCCAGCTCTCATGAGTACAGGCGCCCTATTTGGAGAACGGCAGGAGCCCCGTTCTCATGGTGTTTCACATTTGCATTTTATGTTCCTTCCTGTTTTACCCACACAATGGATTTCATTGGGAATGTCATTAAAATATTCCCAATAACCTGCTGCCATGACTAGGTTTTAGTCAACAGAAGGCACTATCAGTGCCTGAAACTTATTTCCAAGATTAAATTACAGTTTTACAGGGACAGTCCTGATTTTGGGGAAGGCAGCCTTGAACTAATGGGAGGGCTCAAGGTAGAGCAGGCAGAACAGTATGGGAACAAGTAGCCAAAGAAATGAAGTCTTTCCATTACTCATCAAGTCTTGGGGTACCTTTTGGTGGAAGGGAACATGGGAATGAAGCTATTCCATTATCCATTTTACTGGCTGATTGATTAGTACTAGTCTGCAGAAATTCAGAATAAGAAGCAAAGTTAGTGTTTCCTGTATCTCTTTGCTGACAACTAATGGATTTTTGCAGATCAGGTCTGATAGCCTTATGATGGAGAGAGTGGTCAACTGATTGTTAGTCATTTATTAGATTAATTTGGCCTGGAAATAATTTTTCACAGAGTGTAAAAGCACAACAGGGAACAGGAATGTTTGGAACTACTTAAAGTTGCTTCATTCCAGAGAAGCTCTTCTAAACATCTTTGTGTCCTTTTTTTTCTGGTAATTTTTGCCTGTGACTTTGGGGAAATTGCCTTGTAGATTTGTATACATGTATGCATTTTTTTAATATTCGTATATCCAAGTTTTTATTTTTGGAAATCAGGTCAGCCTACTTCTTTGCAAATTATCAGGACTGCAGAAAGCATTGTACTTAGTTTCTGTTTCACTTTCTCTTCTCTTCTGTTCCTTGCATTTATATCCAAACTCCTCTTCCTTGCCCAGACCTGTTCCATCATCTCAAATTCTTTGTACAGGTAGTCATCGCTTAACAACCATTCATTCAGTAGTTATGCTCAGTCCCCAAAGTTACAGCTGTTGCAGCACCCCTGCAGTCACATGATCAAAATTTGGGCACTTGGCAGCCCGTCCACACTTACAACCACAGGGGGACTTCAACTCATACTTCCTCATACTCCGCGGGAGGGATCCTCTGTGCAGGGTGATCGGTAGGGTCCAGGGCGCCCTATTATTTTCTCCATTTGGACTGTGTGGTTGCCCCTCAAGTAGGAGAATGGCCACTGGCACTGACCAATAATGTGGGGGGCAGGGGGTGGGGGGGATGGGATGGGGGGAGGATAACTGACACTGACCACCAATGCAGGGTGGGATTTATGTTGGTTAAAATTGTTCTTTATTTTAATTATTGTATTTTTTTTCCTGGTTTTTTTTTTTTTTTTTTGTACTACAAATAAAATATGTGTAGTGTGCATAAGAATTCGTTCATGTTTTTTTCAAACTATTATTGTGAGCTGCCCAGAGTCACCCACTAGGGGAGATAGGCAGCATACAAGCTTAATAATAAATAAACAAACAAACAAACAAATAGTCTGGCCCCCCAACATTCTGAGGGACTGTGAACTGGCCCCCTGTTTAAAAAGTTTGAGGACCCCTGGCTTAGAGTTTCTATTGAACCACATGGACACAACTGGAGGTGCATAGGAGCGCCCTTAAAATGTCCAAAAAGGACTGCTTAAGGCAAAGCATCCATCCTGGCTAAGGATTTAGCCTTATGAAATTTCAAAATTGTAAAGATGATAAATAGGAGGCTACAAAGAACCCTTTTGGGAGAAAATGAGAAATATTGGGATGTAGTGCCTTACTTAAATTTGTTTGGAGATCTATATCCCAAATTCATTGTTTAAGGGTGGTTCTAGCATTATCAAAACCTAATGAGCACAGACTTTCCATGGAGAAGCCCAGCAATTGAATTTTATCTAAGGCTTTTTAAAGCCATGATGATTTAAAGTGATCTCTAAATACTAATGGGGCTAGACCTATAGGAAGTAGAATTAACTTTAGCCAGAAGATAAGAAGAAATGCCCTAGCATCCAAAGAAACTATACCTGTTTCTACACATAGGATGGCATTTTGGACACTTTTTGGAACCATCAATATAGCTCTAATAAACTTAAAGTAAAACAAACTGACAAAAGTGTGCAATAATCAAATGACTGTGTTAATAAATGCCTACTTTCTGACAGTGTAAAGAGTAGTGGTCCTATACATACTAACACCTCTCTGGATACAAAAGAGGAAACTCCCTGTAAGCTAAACCGTTCACTTCAGACCCAGCAGATTGCTTTCTTATCTCCCTGAACAGTCTCAATACTGGATGTTGGGATTCTAGGACAGCAAGTAAAACTTCTTCACTGTCAATATGGATAGATCTACATGCCATTGAATGGCTTCCTACTGTTAAAAACCAAAAATGGATTCTGTTATCTTTTAATAAGTCTACTATCCCATTAATGCTATTTAAGATGAGACCATACGTAGCATCATTTCAAATTTTCCCCATCAGAATCTTTCAAGATGTAAAAGGTAATTCTTTATCCAGTTTTGCTTCATCTGGACTTCATGTCTACTCCAAAACTTCAACAGATGTCAGCAAGCCTTCCTCTCCCCCTCATATGGCCTTGAAAAAGCAAAGCAGTGAGAGTCAGCCATTCTTACTAAATGAAGACATGTCAGATCCAGCTAAAGCTGGCCTTATGAATGCCTTCAGTTCTTTGCCCAGGAATGAACAAGATAATGTAATACATAAGCTGGAAAATCTTAAGAAAAACTTACTGGTCACTATTGCTACAGCAGAGCCACTTATTGACCTTGTGTCTCCAAATACAGTGGTACCTCTAGTTACGAACGCCCCTACTTACGAATTTTTCAAGATATGACCAGCTCCGGCCCCAAAAATTTACCTCGACTTGCGAACTCGCCTCGACTTACGAACTGGATCTGCGGCCATTTTCCGCCCGTTCCACGTGGTCCGCGGCCATATTTCCGCCCGTTCCACATGTTCTGCAGCCATTTTCCACCCGTTCCACATGGTCCGTGGCCATTTTCCACCTGTTCCACGTGGTCCGTGGCCATTTTCCACCTGTTCCACGTGGTCCGTGGCCATTTTTCTGCCCGTTCCACATGGTCCGCGGCCATTTTCCGGCCATTCCACGTGGTCCGCGGCCGTTTTTCCGCCCTGCCGCGTGGTCTGCGGCTGTTTTTCTGCCCCTGACGCATGCCCCACGGACGCCGGAATGAATTAACGGTCATTACATTGAACCTTATGGGAAAATTTGCCTCGTGTTGCGACCAATTCGAGTTGCAACCAAAGTCACGGAACGGATTAAATTCGTAACTCGAGGTTCCACTGTACTGACACTAACTGCCATTCTTCAGTGGATAATGGAATGGATGGAAATCACTCTCTAAATAATATTTGTTCTAGCCCTTATGGAATGAATGGGGAACCTGTTGGAGAGTGTCAGACCTTGTTAACTATTAAGGAGGAAGTACTCTCCGTACCAGACAGATGCTGAACAACAGTTTCTGGATCTTAGACCTTTTCCACATGATGGCCTTTTATTACACCCCTTGAAGCCTATTAATCTTCCTCCACAATTTAAACCTGGATACTGCTACCAGAAATTCTAAAATCTTCCAACTGGAAGCTACCCCTCAAACCCAGGTGGTGGTACGACAGATGAAACTCTGACTCTGGCCCCACTCCAGATGAAAGACTTTGTATGTACAGCTGATTCATTGATAGTTCCCTTAGACTCTGAATGACTACCCTAGAGAAGGGGGGATCTCTATGTTGCAAATTTAGAGCAAATGTTTGCTGTATATCATTACTTACAGTATATCTGTTGCAGGGTGGTTCGGAAGTCAATTCTTTTTTGTTGTTGTTGATGTTTTTCTCTTTTTCTTTTCTTTTCTGCACTCTTGCTTTTTACTATTTTCTTTTTTCCCTAATTCCTTCTTTTTTTTTCTTTTTTTCTTTCTTAATATTAATTTTGATTAGTTTTTACTGTTCTTTTTTTAAAAATTAATAAAGTTATTATTAAAAAAAAAAAGAACGGACACAGTGGGCAACTGTTGAACATGTCCCATTCGCTTGGATTTCCTGCGTGATTCATTTTAAGCAAGCATGTGATGTGAATCAGGGTTTTTATCCACCTTGGAATGATGGATGAGTTGGTATTCTTCAAAATTTTGTTTCAAACACTGGCCAATTTCAACTATTGCGAGAAAGATGAGTTTTTTGTTCATTTAACACCTAATCCAGTGGACATTGAAGTTTCTATAAGAAATACATTTATTTAAGTCATCTTTAGCTCATAAAGTACTGCTTCAATTTTGCAAACATTATTGTTGATCCCTTCTGCTTGTTAACAGTACATTTTATAGAACCATTGCTTTTGTAACTCTGAAGTCTCTTGCTGTTCTTAAATGATCAAATGCTTAGTAAAATATTGCTTGAACATTGTTTTAATGAGACAGGCATTTCCAGTTTAATGTATGCATGGCACAATGTGGCATTGTAAAAAGAATAAATTTTATTTTGTGTAAGCATCTGCGTGTTCTCATACTTTGGGCCCATTATGAAGACCAATTATATGATTTAAGATTAGTTGATGGGAAAGTTTGTTCTCTTTCATCATGCTTTAAATCTCTGCTGGTGCCACACAAACAATTTTGCAACGTTAAGGTCATTTGTTTAATTGAAGCTAGTTGGGAATGCATTTTGTCAAAACACTCCATTGGCTTAAACTATGGTGTTTTTAACAGACCATCTGTAAGCAAAAAAAAACAAAAAAACAAACTGAAGTTGAAAGGAGATGTATAATTTAAAGAGTAATGATAGCATATTCTTCACTCTGGTGCAAACCTGACTTTGCAGTTTGCATAACAGGCATGCATGCTAGCAATCTGAATGCTGGTGCAGAGAAACTTGTCTCACCTTTCATTCTTCAGAAGAGTCCCTTTAATATTAACTGTCATATGTCATATATTACTACTATTTATTTGTTTAGGCTGTAATGTTAATATTTCAGGATTTATATTTTTCCATGTTCAAGTTCTATTTTAAAGTTACCTTATTCTATAGTTGCACTTGTGGCATTCCATCCAAAATGTGCCGAAACTAATGAGTACTGGCCTTATTGTTAGCATGTAGAGCTGCATGAGATATGCGTGTGACTAAGGTTAGCCACTTCTCTATATCTCCTCTGTTCTCTATTCTTACTAACAAACTGTATGAAAGTCACAATAGGCAGTGGAGATCAGTGCAGAAGACTGATATTTCCAAGTAAGAGGAGTAAATGGAAAAGATAATTAATTAAAGAGAAGAATGAAAGAAAAATAGACACGTGTGTGTGTGTGTACTGTATATAGTTTAGAGTAGAATTCCCCAGGTGCTAAAATCTCTATGTGTCTGTTGATTGCTGCCTTGTCTGAATATCAAGCTTCCAAGAATTCCCTTGCATTTTTTAATTTAGCTTGGTCTAAAATGCTGACAGTTTCCCAGTTAAAACTATGGTTAAGTCTGTTCATGTGTTGTGAGATCATCATGTCTTCTGACTGCTAGTTGGTGTTCATGAACACCAACACATAGAGATAAACAGCATCTACACACTATTCAAAAGAGACAGTAGACAATAGAAAAGGAAACAAAAGACCAGAACATCTCCTCACCAGCAATCATCACCCAGGTAAGCAGAGATTAGCACCAAGATTACCACCAGGCACACAATCAAACAGTGAACAATACCCTAATCAAGGAACCACTAGAGGAACAAAACAAAACCCCCACCTCCACCAACACTGGCAGGGCATACCACAGTACATAAACAGAGAGCAAACCCCATCCCATCCTAGCACTGAAGATGTTACCTAGCCGGGTAATGAAATGTTTGCAAGAAAAGAACCAAGCTCAGAGAACTCCAAGGACTCCACAGTTGGGTAGAGTTCTTCTTTTCTTCCTAAAAACAAGTTGTCCTTTGTCTATAAGCAGGTGTGTCTTTGAAACAGATTTTTGCAATGATTACAATCACTAAATTCATAAAAGCAGGAACATTATGGAAACCAGATTCTATTCTTTTCAACATTTTATACAATAATTCCACTGAATATTATAAGTATAAAAAATTACTAGTAAACTATTTCTCTTATAAAAGATGGATGTTTTTTTCCAGTTTGGTGGTCCTGAGATATGTGGCACTAAACAGCTATATTTAGGGATTATGGGACAGGAAATTAAATGCATGTGAAGAATATTGGTATATGCAGAAATCTTATTGTAATTAGTATGTAAAATGCTCACATTAACAAAATAATGAGATGGTGCAATAATTAATTAGTGTCTTCTCTTTCTTTACCCTTTATTAGTATAGTTCTTCTGTTTCAAGTATACTAAAAACATTGGCAACTTGCATTAACTAATCATTGTAAAGAAAGTCACCATGTGCTGGGACTACGACAGATGTGCGAAAATGCTTGAGCCAGAAGATTTAATGTATCAGATTCCAAAGTAGACAGTAAATGGAAAGCTGGAGAAACAAATCATCTTTGTGACATGGCCAAGTACAGATTCATATTTGTTTCCTATGAGATATATCTGAAAAAATTATCACTGGTTCTTGTGGATAATTTTAGTATGGAAAAAGCAAATATTTTTCATAGGAAATCTCTTTTTTGATACGTCATATCATTTGTTCTAGCTTTTGAATAACAATTCACATGACTCAGGTTACGGAGTTTGATTCTCAAAGGGACAAAGAATGCTCTCTCGGTAAATTTATGGCCTGTATAACACATTGGGGTAGATTGGTGCCCTTTTAAATATTTGCATATACTCCAC
The DNA here is from genome assembly GCF_059951505.1 of Python bivittatus. Classification (NCBI taxonomy): domain Eukaryota; kingdom Metazoa; phylum Chordata; class Lepidosauria; order Squamata; family Pythonidae; genus Python; species Python bivittatus. The sequence continues at coordinate 17,005,274 of NW_028277074.1, forward strand.
TCAGAGTGACATCAAAAATACAAATTTATGAGGAAAAACATATCTGGGTACATTTATTCCAGCGGTTTAATGCACACGAACCACTGTTTGACAACATCAACTCCATCTGTAATGTGTCAAGTCCCCTATGCCATATATCAATATCTTCCAGGTTATATCACAAGCAATCTGTCCACAAGTATCTGATTTAATATTGTGCCATAGCTGCCTTGTATTTCTCCAAAGTTTTTCTTCCTCCCCCACCACCCCAATAAAGTAGTTTCAATGTTCTCAACAGGATGTTTCTGAATGTTTTAAAATTTCTGATTAGAGGTGGTGGAGTGTGGTAGTGCTGGCATTGTTTTGTCTCACACTTCTTTCCATCACTTAAAAGTTTCTGAAAAAGCAAAATGGGAAGAATTTCCTCCTGATGACTTTCCTGGAACTTAGTTATATTATGGGAAGATGAAAAAGTTGATTGTACAATGAAACAGGATATTCACACACCTCTTTTGTACATCTTATAACTAAATAAATGCAAGAACACAATATTCATCATAATATTTCATCAATATTCTTGTCTCCTTTGAATGAAATTTCACTTTTTTTTTTATAAAATTGAAGAAATGTTAGAAAAAGAATTTTTTTCTGCACTGAACTAATCTGAATTGACTCTTAGTTCAGTCTGCAATTACATTTTCACATAATCTTATCCATGGTTACCGGAGGGTGGGGGTGGGGGTGGAGAGGACAGGCAAGTGGAAATCCACCAAATGCAAGCAGTTATAACAGTGTTTCTTAACTTTGGCATCTTGAGGATATGTGGACTTCAATTCCCAGAATTCCCCAGCTGGCCATGTTGGTTTGGGAATTCTAGGAGTTGAAGTCCATACATATTCAAGTTGCCAAGGTTGAGAAACACTGAGTTATAGATTCATATCATTTTTAGCATTCATTTTGCCTTTTTCAAAAAAAAACCTGCTGTGGAAAATGGGTGGATTAATGATCTCAGACACCCAGTTGCATCTGTTAAAACTTTTCAAAGGGTAGTTGATACCCAGATAGACAACTGGCAAACCAGTAAGCAAGCCTAATATGAACACAAGTTAATAATATTGGGTGTTCAAGAAAGATAATTTCACAGTGTGTGTCAAGTGGTTTATATAATTGATTAATATTTTTCAATTTTTTTCAAATCAGGGAAGGATCCATTCTATTTTAAAATACCTGAAACCTGATCTCTCCTTTATCTTATGTCAGATAATGAACTGCCAAGAGACCATAAATTCAGGACTCCACTGGAGTCATTAAATTCTGGCTAATTTAGCTGACAACAAATCTACTTGCATCTGGATCTAAGACTTATAAGCAACTTCCCATGATTTCAGTGGAATGTATTTCAGTAATTCTACTTAGGATTGTAGCAAAAGTGACATTTTTCAAGATGTCTTCAGTATCTCCTATGACAAATAAAACTCCAGATTTTATTTTATTTTATTTTTTTCCCCCCTTCATCTCTGCTACTTACTTACTTTCTGGCACTGAATAGGCTTTTTCAATGTTTTCCAATACTTCAGGTTATTTTCTAAGAAAGGATAAATCCCACAAATAGATTGCTTTTTAAAGAATTCTAGCTGTCTTCTAAATGATCCAAACTTATCTATTACAACTGTCCAGAAAGTGGGTATCTCCCAATTAAAACCATCTGTCCTAACTTATCTATGGGACCTGCAAGCCACAAAGATCAATCAATCTGAAGTTTGCAAGAGCAATTGGATTCAAATCCCAAAATTCCCATCCAGCATGAATTATAGAGGGCACATCTGGAGGGCACCAGCTTGGAGAAATCTGATATACGCTATCACATGCTTTTCTTTATGCGTAATCATTCTTGTGTTCAGAAAATGAATGAGTTTGACCATATTTTTCCAAAATACATACAGTACAGAAAGACAATGAAATTGGGTTCTTAACATAATCTATTCATGATTCTAACATTCTTCAAAATAAATATTTCTGCACTCTGGAACAAAACAATTATATCCTAGTTATATAATACATGATGTATTAATTATTCCTGATTCAGCTTGGTATCTCAATTTAACAAACTGTGCTATTTTTTCAGTAGAAAAATTCTCTTCCAGCCACCTCAGAAGACCTGCTGATTGGAAGATTGCTTTTATCAAATACTGAGAGTATTTTAGGCTGCTTAGACTCCTTCCCATGGCTTAGAGAATGTCTCTGCTATTAGGTGCATAAATCCAGGTAGCCACTAAGTGGCAGTCATGAAATACCAAAAAATGTAATTCTCCACTAACACATAATAGTCAAATGGTTGACCAGTCAACTGGTCAGCCCATGGGATATTTTTTTTCAAAAGTTCAATTAGTTGTAAAAAGAAAAAAAATGGAACAAACGAGAATGTTCTGCAGGCCAACTGGAGACAGATTTTCACACAGTGGATAAAAGTGACTGACTAAGTAAGCCTGCAATTTTACCTGACAGAATGACCAATCAGAGCCTTTGGAATCTCATACTTTAAAGCTGTATGGACAGCAGTGCAGCTAGATTCATTCCAGGTATACAGTAAGTGTGTGCTGTGCAAACACAAGATTTAGGGTAGCCTGATTTCCTGTTGGCTCTAGGACAGGAGGGGAGCACAGCAAAGGAGATGTGTGGATGAGGCCTAAGTCTTAATGTGTTTACTCTGCCTATTCCAACAAATGTCAAATCTGTCTACATCAGGGATATAAATCTCAAATCATCACAAATGCCATAAGAGGATTGTTTCACTAACCCAAAGACCACAACAGTAAAGCATTTTTATACTTGATACCAAAGTTTCTAGTGAGTCAAAAGTGAAGAACATCATGGCATGTAATTAAACACAGATAAGATCATGGCATCTGGACCCATTAATTCCTGGCAAAGAGAAGGGGTAGAAATGGAAGCAGTAACAGACCTCATTTATTTGGGCTCCAAGATCACTGCAGACAGAGACTGCAGCCATGAAATTAAAAGACGCTCCTTGGGAGTAAAGCTATGGCAAACCTAGACAGCATATTAAAAAGCAGAGACATCACCTTGCCGACAAAGATCTGCATAATCAAAGCTATGGTTTTTCCAGTACTAATGTATGGCTGTGAGAGCTGGACCATAAGGAAGGCTGAGCGCCGAAGAATTGATGCCTTTGAACTGTGGTGCTGGAGAAGACTCTTAAGAGTCCCTTGGACTGCTAGGAGGTCAAACCAGTCAATCTTAAAGGAAATCAACCCTGACTGCTCATTGGAAGGATTGATAATGAAGCTCAAGCTCAGATACTTTGGTCATCTAATGTGAAGAGAGGACTCCTTGGAAAAAACCCTGATGCTGGGAAAGATTGAAGGCAGAAGGAGAAGGGGACGGAAGAGGATGAGATGGTTAGATAGCATCACTGAAGCAATGAGCATGAAACTGAGCAAACTCAGGGAGGCAGTGAAGGACAGGAAGGCCTGGTGTGATATTGTTCATGGGGCCACAAAGAGTCAGACATGACTTAACAACTGAACAACAACAAAACATATTAAATAAAACAACTTTATTGCAAAATAGCTCTCTTTTTTTACTATTTCACTATGGCCGTTTAGCTGTGACGATGGCTATGCAGTGATCATTGGGGGTTGCTTTTCACGCATCTATCTCAGACATCCACAGATACAAGCAGATAACAGCAGACACAGCTGATAAGGAGCAGAAGTATTTACCACAGTTTAAACAGATAAGGATGCAAATCAAAAAGTACCATTTGCAGTCCAGGTAGCAAAAGAGAGTGCTAGTTACACTGCCAAAAGTCACAGAGCCAAATCAGGTAGTCAGCCAGTCCAGAAGTCAGGAATTCAATAACAGGATACCCAGGGACACAAGCTACAATTCCAAACGATGGCTCCAGACAACTACAGTGATGCCCAAACTGTAAAATGTGCCATGACAACAAAGGCTTTGCCCATTTGTACTTGTGTCACAACATTCAAATATATAAGGTGCAGAGTTCGTGTCATGTCATTATGATATACATTTCTTTACTTATTCCCCCTGATGCATCTCCTTACTGAGAAACAACTGTAGGAGCAGGTTCAAAGAGAGGCAAGTATTAAAAGTGACATGGCATGCATGTATGAAGGGTTTGAGCTTGTATCACAATGGTACAATGTTGTTTTTGTTATTTTGACAAGCCTCTGATCTTGTGGATCAAGTTATTTACTCTAATTACTGAATTGTTGAATTATTAAACTGACTGAAATTGATTTTAATAATTCTTAGTTTTCATTGAAATCAATGGAATTTAAGTCATGACTAATTTTTTCCATTGTGTTCAAAGGGTTGCAGGTACAATAAACTATTACTCTGGACCCACCACATGATTCCTAATATTTATAAAGTTTAAACATTAGTAAATACTCCACTATATACCTTTAGTTAGGTTGATGTGTAATGGCACTTTTTTCTCAATATGTGCGAGATACTGATATGCATCTAGGAAATTCATTGTATATCAGTAAGGTAAGCCCTATAAGGCTTGCCATAAAGACGTTCTGATAAAAGTAAAAGAGCAAATAGACAATTCTTAAGATTTCTTCCTGAATTGGTGGTGTTCTTTTCTGTATACCCAACCTAACAAGATGCAGATAGCAGCTACTACAGGAAGGGCCTTTTTAGTGGCAACACTCCATTATCCACCTGAGACTCCAGGCTAGCTTGGCCAATGCATATACCAGAGACCTCAAGGCCATATGTATTCTGCACAACCTTCCAAATACTTATAAAAATACTACCATTTAGCAATGTGCATAGTGGCAGTAATCAAACATAAGGTGTTGTTATATGTTGATAATATTAGATCCCTGTTCAGTGAATGCCAAGGACTTTACTCAGGTTTGTAGAGATGGTACAGAATATTGTAAATTCAATTAATAACACACTTAATTATTAACCAACTGGTAATAAGATACAGTATCTATGGGAAAATGGCTTTTGTTTTCTGATCAGTCTCTGTTAGATAACTGAGAATAATTATTCTCACATAGTTTGTGGTTGTAATAGCTATTACAACCACATGGCATCTCTGTAGCACACAAACCAACTAAAGCCCTCCAAAACTTCTTAAGTAAACCAAAAGACCCAGTAGCCCAAGAAGAAAAAACAGGAATCATCTACAACATACAGTGTAAGGACTATAACTCCTATGTAGGACAGACAGGCAGAAGGCTAGCAGAGTGCATCTATGAACACCAACTAGCAGTCAGAAGACACAATGAAAACTTCTTAATCTCACAACACATGGACAGACTTAACCATAGTTTCAACTAGGAAACTGTCAGCATCTTAGACCAAGCTAAATCCAAAAATGCGAGGAAATTCCTGGAAGCTTGGTATTCAGACAAGACAACCATCAACAGGCACATAGAGATAAACAACATCTACACACTATTCAAAAGAGACAATAAAAAGGAAACAGAAAGACCAGAACATCTCTTCACCAGCAATCATCACCCAGATAAGCAGAGATTAACACCAAGATTAACACGAGGCAGAAAATCAAACAGTAAACAACAGCCTAATCAAGGAACTACCAAGGAGAAAATCACACCCCCACCAACACTGAAAGGGCAAACTACTGTATATAAACAGAGAGCAAACCCCACTCCCTTCTAGCACTGAAAATGTTACCTTACTGGGTAACGAAACATTTGCAAGAAAACAACCAAGCTCAGAGAACCCCAGGGACTCCATATTTTAAGCTGTACAGCAGAGATACTGTATATGGGGACATTAAGAGGAAAATGAAAATACCTATCAGTCTATAGTAGAAAAAAATATGGCTCAAGATGGTTATGTTGATTTCACTCAAATATTTTAAACAAATTGACAAGTTAACTATGAGATTCCTATGGAAAATATTCAATACCAAGAATCAATTTCACTCCCCCCCACTCTCTGCTATGGCTTTCATACACCAATGAAGGCTTTAAGTTTCCCCGTTTTAAATTATACTGTTGGGCATATTTGTTAACTTCTGTAATGTTTTGGAATGAAAATTATTATGAATAAGTACTGTTATGAGCCTAACTGTTTGGCACCTGGCAAGTACTTGGTTCCAAGTACAGTAGGAATTCTTTGGGATCTCCAACACTGAAGGTGGTTAGACATATTTGGAATTATCATTTGTCCATGAGAAATGTAAGAACAGCAGGAAAACCCTTTATTTGGGAAACATTGACAGAAAAGGTGATAGTTACTCTTAATCAATTAATTATTAATGATACTTTCAAAACTTTTGAAAATTTACGAAAAGAATATAATTTACCAAGACCATTTTATAAAGACTATAATACATATATTGTAGAAACATAGTAATTTTTATTCAGTTTTTTAAAAGTTCACTTGTAGTTTTTTTAAATAATACAGTTATTATAAAGTTATAGTTTTAATGCAATGTAAGAGGAAATATTATATATGAGATGGAAGAATAGTCATATTAGCCAAGTTTAATTTTAATTCAGTTCAAAAATAAACAGAATAAAATCAAAATTCATTTTTGTCCTGGACCCAGTCTACATTTTTAGGGAGGGTTTTCCAACACTCAACTCAAAGGGCAAGTATGGCATTCAGTTCAGAACAAGTGGAATCTTGGCCAATATCATTGTCTTTGGGGCACCAGGTGATTTAAAAAAAAAATCTCAGGCTTTCAGCCTATTTTGTGGCATCATTATTATTCTTTGCTTCTAATTTCACTATGGAGTCATTTCTGAGTCAGGTGGCACCTAAATCAAAATAAATAATTTTTTAAAATACTATATTTTGTTGTTTTAATCCTTCTCCTTGCAAACTATTTAGAGAACATTATTTTGGGGTAATATATCAAAATTTAAATCAGTTGAATAAGGGCATGCCTATAAAGGAAGAGAAGCAGGTAGATAAAAACAGAACCAAGACAAAAGCCATCACTGGATGTTTAAGCATTTTTGGGAGTTCTTAAAAGCAACTAAGCAATTAAGGAAAAATACTTAAAGTATGAACTTTATTTCTATTTATAAATCATCACCTATTTAAGTACTGCTTTTACTCTGAACTGACTGTGACTGTTATCACTGCTGGTAGCATATGACTAGATCTGATTAGCTAAATGTTATCATTATATATTCTCTTTACTGTATGCTTTCTATCTGATTTGGATTGCCTATTTCTCTAATGCAAGAATATAATACATACTTTTTTTAAAAAAATGATGCTGTGAGATGGGCAGCTATATTAAATAAACAAACACATACACAGTGGCTGGTGTGGGTCTTCCGGGCTGTGTGGCCATGTTCTTGAAGTTTTGTTTCCTAACGTTTTGCCAGCACCTGTGACCGGCATCTTCAGAGTGCAGGAGCACAGACAGGAGCAGTTCTCTCTGTGCCCAGGGTGATGTGACCCTTCTGTGGGTATTTATAGAGATCTGAGGGGGGAAGGGGGATTGGGTGTGTGTGGGGGGTTGAGTTACTGAGTGGCTGCTTGTTTTGGTGTCAGAATCTGTGTGTATCTTCCTGGGGATTAGGCAGGGTTTTTTCTTCTATTGAATTGTTAACAAGGGGCTGCTGGGGGTGATTAGCAAGTTCATTGTGTGAACTGTTCACATGTCCTGGTGGCTGAGCTGAGTTCATTGACCTTTTGCAGGCTGTATTTTTCAGGATTGGTAGCCAGGTTTTGTTGATTTTTAGACTCTCCTCTTTTTTATTGAAACTGTGCTGGTGTTTGTGAATCTCAATGGCTTCCCGGTATAGCCTGGTATAGTGGCTGTTGGTGTTGTCCAGTATCTCTGTGTTTTCAAATAGGATTTTGTGTCCAGTGTGCTTGAGAGCATGTTCAGCTACTGCAGATTTTTCTGGTTGCTGTAGTCTGCAGTGCCTTTCGTGTTCTTTTATCCTGGTATGGATGCTGCGTTTTGTGGTCCCGATGTATACTTGCCCGCAACTGCATGGTATGCGGTATACTCCTGCGGCGGTGAGGGGATCCCTTTTGTCTTTTGCTGATTTTAGCACTTCTTGTACTTTTCTGGTGGGTCTGAAGATTGTTTGGAAATTGTGTTTCATTCAATAGAATTCAATAGAAGAAAAAACCCTGCCTAATCCCCAGGAAGATACACACAGATTCTGACACCAAAACAAGCAGCCACTCAGTAACTCAACCCCCCACACACACACCCAATCCCCCCCTTTCTCCCCCCCCTCAGATCTCTATAAATACCCACAAAAGGGTCACATCACCCTGGGCACAGAGAGAACTGCTCCTGTCTGTGCTCCTGCACTCTGAAGATGCCGGTCACAGGTGCTGGCGAAACGTTAGGAAACAAAACTTCCAGAACACAGCCACACAGCCTGGAAGACCCACACCAGTCATCGTATGCCGGCCGTGAAAGCCTTCGACAATACATCAAACACATACACACACACACTCACACAATCACTTGAAGGACATACAAAAGGGGACACAGCAGGATTTCTACCATTACTTTCCTTGCCACTACAATGAGAACTACACTTTTGAACCAATGATTTAAAACTTCAGTTCCTGCTTTCCCCAGTTTTATAGGAAGCTTCTCTTTGGACAGAAGATACAGAAAATAAGAAGCAGCTTATCTGTTCAACATAGTCACTTAGAAGGCGTCTCTCTCTTTTTTTTTTAAGTGAATGGATGTAAAAATTGATTCCAAGGCTTTTTTTCAAGTAGGTGTTGCCTGAAGAACTAAATTTGCTTTTACAAAATCTTACAAGGTAATGTTTTCTCCATATGTGCACAAGAAACTGCAAGCCAGCCAAATAGTGCTTTAAAAGGCAAGCTGCTTTGTCAGAATCTGAAATGCATTTCTCAGACTGGATCAGCTGCATGGTTACAATTCCTGGCTAAGAAAATAGAGAACTGAAAAATAGATTGGGTCCAGGAAAAAAAGGTCATGGAAAAATCCTGACAGCCATCATTGGTAAACATGGCATAATGTGATGTTTTGACCAAATAAGCTGTGAAAGGCAGTATCAATGAATACCATTCCTTTATCTGATGCATTTTTACATGGTGGTTTGAACACATGCATAGAAATGTTGAGATAAAATAAGTTTGCCAAAACTGATGGAAAGACTTAATGAAATATATTTTCCTACCACCCACACTGGTCCACTTTCATCATTTGATCACCACCACAAAAAGCATTTGTGACATTTTCGATTTCATTTTAGACCAAAACTTTCCTTTGAGATTAATGCTGGTTCTTTCTTCAAGTGTAATATGAATTCTCAGACCCATGAATTCTTGACTTTATTTCCTATACAGCAATGCATCCAACATTAATATCTGTCAAACCAACTAGATAGTAGGCCTATTCTTGCAATCGTGAATGTGATCATATTCTTTTAAAAAGACAAATGGAAATTCTGTGATATAGAGTGCATTAGTAGCTATGGCCTAGTATGACACTTTTTAAATTTTTTAAGAAAAATAATGAAGCATAACTTGTTTGGGTATTTGCCTCAGCAACAGATAGTGTCACACAATTCCCAACAATTTTAAGTTGAGGCTTAAAAAAAGGGTGGATTCTGCCATAAACTGAAATCAACCCTCACATATCACATCAGCATTCAGATAGCTCCTTTTCAATAGGAATGCAAAGTTTAGGTGCAGTTTGTATAAAAGGACAATTTATACATGTTTCTATGATTGTGTGGAGTTTATAGGAACATTTCAATGATCACTAGCACTTTTTGCAGCAATTAATATAGTGCACATATTGAGCAAACAAATAACTAAATAAGAGGAAATAGGCCTTAAGACTATAATTAATGATGTCCTATCTTTCTTTTTTATCTCAGTCAATCTTAGAGTTTTTGTATTTTTGGCCATCATTCAAAGCTGGGTGTGGGTAAACTGTATACAGATATATCTGAGTAATTATGGTTGGCAGGTCCTATTACCCAGAGGCACTGCTACTTGCAAATGGGAAGTCTTCCCAGTCAATGGGAATAGTCCAACATGGTTAAATTTCAGTTATATCACTAACTGAAATTAATTACATGTATTCAGTGGCATACCGAAATGCTGGCCTTAATTATTTTTAGCTCTAAAAGTACTTTAGCCACATATTTATTGCTGGAAATCAATATGTTTTCACCAACAATAGTTTTTAGTAAATAATGCCAGGCCAGAAAGCATAGTTGTTTGGCATGTACTAGTCAAACCATATATAATTTCCCATGAACTACTCCCGTTTGTAAATTCCATGGGCTGTTTAGAATTTGATAGCTATAATGTCATGGTCTTACTAGATAGCACCTATGACATAAATAATCAAATGAATATCTATACTCCCATTATCCATTTTTTCTTTTTCCTGAAAATTACAGCTACTTCAGTTTGGAGTTTAGTATAGAGGTATTTATCTAGCAATTTATTCTTTGGTGTTCAGTTTCTAAGAAAAACTTTTACACATCCTTGAAACACCCTGGTTTGTAATGTGGATTTACTGGCTGGGATTCTGAGTTTATTTGTAATGAGAAGAACATATTCTGAATGAAGTTCCATTCCTGCTGGCAGAATGTAGAAAGTAACTATCACTGCACAAAGATTGGTACATCCTCTTGTACTTCTAGAACATTGGTAGAGGAAATGCTACAATGGAAAAAAAAATCCGTCTAAATTATCTCCACCCTTTCTACTTCTTGAAGGATCCTTGATTGGATGTTGGTCCTATCTTTGGACAGAAGGAGGCCTTCTACTGGTTGAAGCATGGAAATAACCTAAGCCACTTTTGGGGTGTGGGGGAGAGTTAGCTGAGTTGTCATATATTTTCTCTTAAGAATATTTTTGTCCAATACATTTTTAAAAGCATTATCATATAGTATGCCTCGTACTAATCCAAAATTTTACAAATGTAGATAATCCAGAAAGGACCACCACAGCTAGCTTACTGCTTAGTATAGTAAACCAGGTCTATGCCTTTAGCATTAGAGTGGGTCCAAAATGACCCACAAACTAGTTCTTTAAGACAGTACAAACTGTGTCTACCAAGTTACTGCTACCTTGCCATTCTTCATGTGGCAGAAGGAGAAAGATATTAAATATATTGTTAGAAGCATTAACTGAAATATATTTAAGTTTAATTAAATGAAATGAAATCACACCCAATTAAGCTTTGTCCTGCGTCTGCCCATTTTGGGAAATGTATCCTGTGGCATGTTATTCAGAAGGCTAAATATGATGCTCGGGAGATTAGAATGGTAGTGAAGATAGCATAGATCTCTTCTTTAAAATACAATTTTGAAAATGGCAGGTCTTTCCTCCTTTCAGCAAAATTTTCAATAAAACATTTCTACCAACCATGCATACTAGATCATGTGCACCTATACGTTGTAATCTTAATGAGTTGTTTCAGGAAATTTTAGGTAAATAAAAGAAATCTTGCTACATCAATTTGGCCATTTATGCTATATAGCATAAAACCAAACTGCTACAATGTTTATTATATTAGGGTCCTAATGAAAGTTTACATATTTTAATTATAAATACATAATTACATTACATACATCTTTTCATAATTTTCTATTGTTCTCTTTAGAAACCTCCAAGAAAGATGGTGACAGATTGGGTGCTTCAAAGTTTCTACTTTAAAATCTAATTAGTTCTGATTTTCTCCAAATTGCCAGAAGTGAAAACTTAATAAATCTAGTAAATCAAGCTCAATCATGGAAAAATAATAATAATATTAATAATTTTTAAAAAAACACTGAAACTGGGTCAGTTTTGACGTATGTTAATTCCACTCTAAGGAGCAATGCAATCATCTTCAGTTATTGGCATGATCCTATACATGTCAGCACAGGGAGAAAAGAAGACTGGCCACCTTCCCAGACGCCTGCATTGCAGCCTCAGAAAAAAGTTGAAGGTGTCAGTCATCTGTGGACAAAAGCAAATATGCTGCATAAAAAAAAGATACTTTAATACTAAATTATACCCATTCTAGAGGTGCTGAGTATGAGTTTTCATATATCTAGGTCAGTGTTGTCCAAACTTGGCCACTTTAAGATGAGTGGACTTCAACTCCCAGAATTCCCCAGCCAGCCATCCCAGCCAAGATGAAGTCCACTCATCTTAAAGTGGCCAAGTTTGCACAACACTGGTCTAGGTCATGACCAGATGCACGCGTTTCTGTGCAAGTTCCAAGCAGGAGTTATATTCATGCTCCCAAACTGATTTTCACATGAAGATCTGCCTGCAATTTGCTTTGTTTTTTTATTTATTGCTATCAAAAAAGGAATGAGGTGTTGAGAAAGGCATGTTTACATACTGAATTGTTATTTATGTGTGAATGAAATAGTATTTTTAGCATTATATTTAATGGCATTCCATACTTATAGCTCTAGAATTTATGGCCCAATACTACTTATTTTATCATCTTTCAAGGAAAATGAACTCCTTCTCTTTTCTTATTAATCCAGTCCTATTGGTATGTTATTCCACAATATTTAAACCAGATGCAGTCTGCCATGTTTTTCATTCCACTGTGCTTTCCCCAAAGAGCTGCTTTCAATAAGAATTGTTGCTTCAATGTATTTAAGGATCAAATGTCACCCAATTGCAGCTTTTAGTACAAGCTCTCATGTTACCTAGGGCATCAGTACACAGTCTCTTCAGTCTGGATCACAAAGGAAGGGTACAATTATACATACATTATTTTCTTTTTAAAAAATGTAGAATAAAAGTACTAGATGGATGATTCAGTGAAGACATGCCAAACTTGCATATTTTCAGTCATATGCAACTCCCAGGCTTCATTTCTAAGTCTGGCTGTTATTTATGTAAGAACATATATTATGAATCTATGGCCTAGTTCACTCACTAAAAAAAAATATTCCATACAGAAAATTGTGTGAACACAGCCTTTGGAAGAATACTGAATCAAATGAGATTCCATGGATTTTGTCCACTGATATTTTCAGGTAATATAGTTCTTCAAAGAAGCACAGCAATATGTATCACATGCAAAATGGTCTTAATATATAGTCTGATCATAGTTACATCATATCAGACCATCCAGCTACTTCCATACAAGCAGCCTGTGTGAAACTGAACCTGCCCTATGTCAATGCCGCTGTCTTAAATTAGCTCTGTTAAAACTGTTACTGAAAGATGGTAGGACTTAGCTGTGTAATTTTCCTTCCCAAAGTTGCCTGCATGAAAAGCTAAGCCTCCCAGATATCTCCTATGTTAAAATATCATTTTTTTCCTGTCTCTGTTTTTCTGCACATGTATCTGTATGTGTGTATATGTGTATAAAAAATTGTTGTTGTTGTCGTTGGTTGCAGTCAGCCAGATGTTTTGACTGGATTTGGCATTTTTATCCAGCTATCTAGTCCTTCCCAAGAACCTGGGGTAGACAGACGTTGTTTGATGGTGTTAAAGGTATCATTGCAGGATATAAGCTGTTCCAAGTAAAGCTGCCTTCTGCAATTGACTGATGGCGATTTTGTCAATGCTGATGGTCTTCAAGTGGTGCTCCAGATGTTTTGGTATTGCATCCAAGTTGCCTATTACTATTGGTACTATCTTTGCTTTCTTTTGCCACAGTTGTCTATTTCTATTTCCAGGTCTTTATATTTTGTATTTTCTCCAGGACTTTCTCTTCTATCTGCTGTCTTCAGGTATGGCAATGTCCACTATCCAGACTTTTTTGTCTTTTTTATCAACAATAGTTAAGTCTGGGGTTGTGATGGACTGGAATGGAGGAAGGGGGGTGAAAATGGTGCTCTCGTCTCCAAAGCAACGCTCTGGAGATAAGCGGAGAAAGCTGGCGCATCCCTAAACATTCCAGAAGATAGTAGAGACTTGTGCCTGGGAACTGCTGGTCAGTCTGAGAAGATTTCTGTAAACAGGTGGTGGCAAATAAACCTTGCTGATTGAACCTGCATGGTCTCCAGGAGTTCTTTGGGCTAGGCCTGACAGGGGTGTTATATGGCAGGCATTTGTCTGTTTGAATTCTAAAGTCCCAGAGCACTTTAGCTTCTTCATTTTCTATTACTTTGTCTGTTTTGTGGTCTTGTTTGCAGGCAAATAATGTTTCTTGCAGATATTCCAATGCATCATTGTTGCTACTTTGTTATGTCATTGTTTGTAGCCAGTCTGTGTGATCTTCTTGCAGCAGCTAGACATCAAAAATAAGAGTTATATATGTCTAGATGGTCTCCAATCATCAGGATCTCACAATGCTTTTAAGAACTGTAGCAGCCACTGAATAGTTTTTCCCAGTATAGAGATACCCAATCCGTATATGCAGCAATCAAGTTTTTTAACCAAATGTTATGTCCAGTTGTTATATGGAACATAGTTGGGACCCTTTTAAAAAGTTCTCCATCTGAATCAGTAAAATGAAAATATTCAAGATTTGACTTCCATATCTTGACTGATTTTGCCTTGAATGCAGTTCTCACAATTCAATATTAAATAAAATATTGAGTCCAATCAATGTGTAAAGACTTTTTATATTTGGCTAAAATTAAAATAGTGCTTTTGGTTTTCAAACACAATTATTACCTATTCTGGAAGCATACTTTGGAGAAAAAAATGGTTCCAATATGGCTTGTCTTTAGGTGTTATAAGCACAATGCTATGCAGAAATGGCAAGAATTTAAATTGGAGGATATCTGCAGTAGTAGACACACCCTGATGCAGCCCAGAAGAATATGTTTATAACCTGGGCATCACTGTTTGCATGGAGAAAATCCTGGTTCACCAAAAAGAGCTCCTGTCTATCATCATCCAACAAAACAAAGATAATTAAAATGAATAGAGCATAATAACAAGATCAGTCTATTTAGGGGCAGAGATTTACAGCAATAGGCCAGCTAGGTATTTAAATCAGTTCCTGTGTTGAAATATCACAGGATGACATCATTAGCTTGTTTTAATGTGTTCCTTTTGGCAGTTCCCCAAGGATGTGATATGAACTTACTATATTCAGGAGCAAATGAAGCAATGGTCCATATTTTATTCTGCTATTAACTATTATAAAGATATTATTTACAGTATATATTTTCTCCCCCCCCCGCGCCCAGTCAGCCTGATACATATTATGTTGCCTGTCTTCTATATGACCAATATGATGTATTACTTTGAGAGTTTCAACTTTCTCTTGAGTACATATTACACTCATTATCATTAACCAATTATTGGAAGCCTAGTGATATGATTTATTGTTCCTGATGTTTGTTTGCTGCATATATTTACCTTTTGGTCTTTCATGATAGGATCAGTGACTGAAATAAAACTTGATTTGAATTCGAGTACTACTTTAACCAGAATACATGTAAGGATGATTTAAGGCTGTGTCACTCATGGAGACACAGGCTAGGTAGCATTGTTATCAGTGTGATCTAGATTTTTTAGCCAAGGAAAGTACTTTATTTTGGGTTATAGGAATTCCATGAGAAAGATTTAAGTTTGTGATTTGGGATATGGATTTCAATATTCTTTGAAGTTTCCTTCCCTGCAATTACATGCATTTTAAGTGACACCTATTGTCATATGTATCTGATGAGACAGAAGAAAGAGATACACATATATGTGAAAGCCCAGTGCTTTTGACAGACTGCTGATTACAAGAACAGGGATATCATAACTCAGCTGAAAAACTACTAGATGGCAGGAAAGAAGAAACACAACACTCCTAATGGATTTTTGCAGCCCAGATCTGGTAGTTCTTAATTAGAATACTTCCTACAGCAATAGTTGTTTGAGCAGAATGCAATCTGTCCTGAGCACTCAAACCATAACCACAATAAAATATTCTAGATCAAAAAGCAAACTATAGATTGGATTGAATTGAATGAAAACAAATATATTAATGAATGGCAGAGAATCTTTATTCACTTTATAAGCTTTTTCTCTGCTTTCTCTAAGGTGGAACACTAACATTTACTAATCAGAGAAACCTAATCTTTCTTGATAGTCTCAGCTGGTGGTCTGTTTCACTTGTGCTGTTATGAGTAATTATGATAAGATTTCCTTCAGTTCCTTTAATCATTAATATTTTAATAGTTTTGACTAGTTTCAAAAGAAATAGTTTACTCATTGAAATCAGTTTGTTTAATTTTGGGGAAACTTGGTATCTACTTAGTTTATTAATTCTTGATATCTCAACAAACTGGCATAAGCTTTAATGTATATTATAAAATGAAATCATGTGCATTAATAAGGCACACATTGTTTTCCATATTCCTTTTAATTTTGAGATTCAAATGTAAGTTATAATAGATGTCTAGCATAACATTACAGCACACAGCTTATTAGTATTTTATTTAATTTCATCAATGTACTTACTGGAAAAAAAGTTCCCATCCTCCACTTCCAAAGTAAGTTTTCATTCTAATACTTCAACAGAAGGGGGACAATAATGGAAAATGAAAGTTCAGCTACCAGTAAATTCAACTACCAGTTAAGCTATGGAGTGCTACCAACCATCTTCCTGGAGACATCCAAAGGAATAGTAGAGTACAGTGTATGTCTTCTTGATACAAGAATTGTGTTTCAGGATCTTAGTAACCTTTTGGTGGACAAGGGCTGCACTTAATTTTTTGGAAAGAAAACTGGGCTGAACTCAGTGGGATAAAAAATAAGTGGGACCACATAACAAAGGTAAATAAGAAAGCGATTTTCTATTTTTCCTTGAATTTTGGGGAGGGCTTGTTATGCCCATTTTAGAGTTTACACTAGTTCTCATTTCCTTTCCAATACATAATGAAGGCAATTGTGCCGCAATTGGGACTATAAAGGGCCACAAAGAAGGGGCTTATCAAACTTTTAGACCTGTGGGCTGTAGTTTGCCCACCACTGCTGCTTTAGTCTGCTACCACGCTGAATTCATGGTGAAAGTGTTCACTTACTGGTGGGAAGAGCTTCCAGTAAATAAAGCAAAGCCAGGAATGTGTACTTTGGAGGCAGAGTCTGCACTGTTTGTGTCTTTAAAATGTTAAGATAATGGAATAGCAGCAAAACAAATCAAAACTATTGTATGATGAAGAAAAGAATCTCACCAACTGTGAAATTAAGGAACATGCTGTATCAATATTAACCAAGCTGAAATCCATGTATTTAATAGGAGGTAAAAAAAAATTTAAACCATAATTTTGATTTAAAATTGAAATTTAGATTTCCTCATTATACATTTTCACTGTCCTACTAATGCTTTTATTACTTGATGGCTACTTGTACCAGATTTTATGCCCTAAATGATATCAGTTCAGCTCAGATCAACCTTTCCTATTCCATAACTCTGTGCTCAAGAGTGTCCCTGTCCATTTCAACAGGCAAAGCAATATCCAAGGCCTTCCTGAATTTTTAAAGAGGGCTGCTACATCAGTGCTGACATGTTCTTGCAATTCTTCTTAGATGATTAACAAATCACCCCTTCAATGTCCAAAATTGCAAAAAAGGTAGAAAATTATTCACTTGGCAGGTACAGAGGGAAATAGGAAACAATATATTTTTTAACAAATAAATTGAATATTTATTTTACTTTTTTCCCCATTTCACATCATTATATATTATGACTACTGATGTCACCTACTACTATATTTAAGAGTCTGTACTGTAATTTTTAACATACTAACAATCTTCTTCTATTTCTTTGCTATGTTTCCTATCATCAGACTTTCCTGTTGTGCATCTGTTACCTGTATTTCATAGTTACATCCATTTTTTGGGATCCAGACCATACATTTTCAATATCAGTCTCAGTTATATAAAGACCACCTTTAACTTACCACCCACATTTTCTAAAAGTATTTTTTAAAGAAATATTCACTATTTTCTCTCTGTAAATATAAAAAGGAGAGACAATCTCCCAAACTAAGTTGGGAATGAAATGGGAAATTAAGAAAGCATGTATCTGGGTTGATCCAAATCCAGGAATGGCATTATTCCTTTTCATAGTCAACTTTGGGGATCACTACTTCCAAAACTTGCAGAAGGCTAAATTACAAACACCATAATTATGCAATGGGGAGAATAAATCATTAGTATGCAAATATTTCCACTGCACAATTGTTAAGAGTTGCATTAGCTTTAATGAGTGCATTTCCTAAAGTAAAGAAACCTGAAAAAATATGAGTTGCTTTAATAAACAGCAGAGAAGTATTATGGTTACACTCAAGTGAGGATTAAAGCACTTCTTTCTCATCATTTTTGAAGCATACTGAGTACTCTTTAAAGGCTTTTTATCAGTTATCTGAATTTGTTTGAAAAACAATGGATTGACTTCATTCCATTTGAGTCCAATATCAACACAGATTCTGACATGGGAAGAATATATGTCTGGAATTCAGATGCAGTATTCAGTCTGCATCCAAAATATCTAGTTATGACAGATAGTGTTTTGTCGTCGTTGTTTTTTAAAAAATCATGGCAGTAACCTATAAGGGTCCTTTCTGCCAACAATTGTTTCTTCTTCAATGTCCCATTTGTCAGAACTGTACCAGTTTACCTACTGTGGTAATACCCAGATTGCTGTCATTACCTAGAACATAACCTGTTCAAACCAAGTTTGCTATCTTCTATGGAGATAAGCTTTCATATTCCTTTTTTCTTGGGAACCACAACTTCCAGAGGAAAAAAAAAATATGGCTAACAAATAACGCATATTCTACTTTATCCTAGTATTCCACTTTTAAGATATAGCAAACAGAAATTACTGGATTTTTCATCTATGCAGAGATGCACCATTACTCACTAATTCAAGCTTCCTCAACCCAAAACCTTCTAGCTGTGTTAGAATATATGATTATAACTCTTAATCACCACAGCTTTTTGGAGTTGTAATTGGAGAGCTTTAACATCTTCAGGAGCTATTAAAAGAACATCAACAGGTAAAAACTGGTAATTCTATGTGGTCCATACCTGAGAACACCTTGTAATAGATCTTATTTTCATTACAGAATCTTTAAACAATGAAAAAAGTGCATCTTGTTGATTTAAACCCCATAACAGATACTGCAACTTTTTTCAGTTAATGGCGTATTAATGGCAGCCTCATACACCATATAGAAACAAACTTCAAGTATTTTCTTTGGGGAATGGCAAAAATACAACAAATTATAATCATTTTAACAGGGAGTTTAGTAATCCAATTCAAAATATTAAATAAAGAGTAAAATGCAAATATAATGAAATATAAAAACAAGTGTTAGCAGTGCAGAACACAAGCAGAACAGAGTGCTTTGAATTAAGATTTAATTTGCGTTAGAAACTTGACATGGGTTTAATTGGTGCTTGGTTTCAGGTTTTTGTTATTTTAGCTTGCTTGGGACCATTAATAATAGGGACCTGGATTTCACTAACTGCTTTTCCACACTGCAGCCTTCAGCTTCTTGTTTCCTGTGTCTACACCAGGAAAATGAAGCTGGCTTAAGAATTTTTTTTCCAAATTTCAACTTCTTTGTCCACTTTGGCCACAGTTGGCCCAGGCCACAGTTAACATGGCCCCTTCTTTGCATTCCAGGAAAACAATTATAAACTGGTTTTCCTTCTGTGGACATATCTTTTAAACATTGCTGGGGAAAAAAAAACCCACACATTTTTTTTTACAGTTCTCCCAGTCACTTGGCTAGGAAAGGTAATTTGGCAAAATTCTTGTTTCACTCACTCAAAAGGAAAACAAAAACAAAGCAGACAACATTTTACCATTCTTCATCTGAACATTTGAAAAAAAACATACACATACAAAGAAACAGCTAGCATTTCACTGTTCCACTATTGAATGCCTCCCTTCCCTCTCCCGAAAGGTTCTGCTTTTAATGGCATGGAGCCCAGCAGCCCAGTACAAAATGCCAATCAAAGGCAGAGAGTACTGACTGGGAACCATACCCTCCCCAGTACATAACACCCAATTAAAATGGAGACATTGCTATAACATGAAATGAAGTGTATCAGAAGGACCAGACTGCCTGCCTACACTAGCAAAGGAGCAAAACGCTACTTTTGATATGGAGCAAAAAAACTCAGATGGAAGTTGCCTTCCCAGCAGCCCTGGGATGAGCATAGGATGACAACATCCATCCTTTCTTGTCTTCCAGAAATGGTAGATGGTCCATCCATACACTGGGCACATAGGAAATGCAAATGTGCAAGTGTCTTGTGCCCTAAGGTTTACACAAAACCAGCAGCTATGACGCCTTAACCTGTCTTTCTTGGAGGGGTTTCCAGAAATGGAGTCAGAAGTTTGGAGGCTTTGGGACATTCCGTTTTCTGCAGCTAGGAGTGTGAAATTGGCCAGAGTAGGTAGATGAATGCTGAATTGCTGGTTTGGGGAAAGTGCAGTTATAGAATTAGCAAGGAAAGAAATTTGTACTAGTATATATTTCCATTAGCTTTAGCTGACCAGAAGAAAGCTGCATTCTGGAAGGATGATGTTGGTGTACACAATACAGAAAAAAAAGAATCTTGTTCTTAGTTTGATTCTTGTTCTTAATTTGGAGACCTATTATAGACTGAATTAGCAGGAGTATTATGGCCAGGATTATTACTAAGGCTGATACCATTGCTGAGTCAGCAGAACCAGTACTGAGTGCCTATAATCAAAGCTTGAAATTCTCATTATTTTTTTAAAAAATATTGCTTGATATATATAGAAAGGAGGAAAAGATACAAAAAAGAAAAACAAATATGAACAAAGGAAAAGGAAAAGAACAAAAGAAAACCAAACCAAACCATATTATAATACATATAGCTATTAAAAACTCTGGAGGAGTGTTTCTCAAACTTGGCAACTTTAAGACGTATGGACTTCAACTCCCAGAATTCCCCAGCCAGCTCTATGGCAACTGCTCTATTTGGTTAGGATGTAGTTTCTTCCACTTTTAAACATTTATCCCTTAGCAACACTGAGTCTGTTTCTCATAAGAATTGTTCAATATGCTACTAAGAAAAAAGAAAAAAAAATGTGATAGTGGAATATGATGCAACAATTGAGTGAAAACAGTATTTGTGTGTGAGAAAAAGAGTGAAATTAAGGTATATGATACTGGAAATATCAAACGTTGACAAAACAGCAGCTGCCCAGCAGTATCAACACATCAGAAAATTCCCCTAGATCTAGCCGATATATTCATGGGAGGCCCCAGAAAATTTATCTGCAGTACTAATCTGTGTAACATCTGCTTTAGAAGGCAGAAAGAGACATATGCACAGTTTGGCTTGCACCGTTTCTGCAGGGCATGATGCCATTCTCCTCCTGCCGGTTTCCTTTCCATAAGAGTTGGATAACTAATTCTCTTTCCCTTTAAAAGCAAAAACAAAACAAAAACAGTTAAGCAAAGATCCTGTCTTATTTATATTATGACAGATGCAAGACAATTCTTAGCAGACCATCATATAATGAATGACCCCTTCTTGCTTCTCTACATTCCCTTGTGACCTACTGTTTTTTAGTATGGGTTCTCTATCTAAATGAGCAATAGAGAGTCTTTGGGCCAACAGTGTCATTGTTAATTTCAAGAGCGTATCTTGAGTATTCTTACAAAGTGGCTGCCTGGTAGCGCTTCCCTCTTCTCAGAATGGAACTGTAATAGGCTATAAGAATGACCTTGAGAGACAAGAGGAAGAGCCACAGCCTAGACAAGAAAAATCTGAGTCCAAAGCTGGAACGGGGATGGAGAAAGTGTCTCAGAATTGACCCTCACTAGTTCTCTGGAATGTAAAGGTAGAGGAGGGGGGAAGCACTTTCAGACTTGCAAGATTCTGTTACTGTAACCTTAAAATAAAGATCATATTAGTATTCTTGGTCTTGGTTTCCTGAAGGGCTGACAGGAACTCTGTCCAGCTGAAAGCTTGAAGGAGAAGAAGAAAAAGTAGCAGCTGAAACCACAGCATCACCCTACCCATGCTGAGACGGGTCTCAGGCGCAAATCAGGGCTGGTGGATGTCTCGGGCCTGCAGGCAGTAGGGGCCAGGCCTGCAATCTTTTTTTAAAAAACAAGCAAATCTGCTGCATGGAAACTGAATGTGCATTGAGGAATCCAGGTATTTGCCTATGGCAGCACAATGTGTGGAGGAGGAACAGCAGGGAAAAGTGGATTCAGAACAAGTGCAACAGCAGTTGGGGCTAGAGAGCTCAACTTAACACTTTGCCTGAGCCTGGCGCTGAGCTTGAATTAGATCCCATGACTTCTACTTTTTCAGAGCAAAAGCCACTACCCCCCACTGCTAAGAGCATCACTGCCACGGTTTGGAAGTACAATTAACAGAGCATCACAGGCAGGTGAAACTGTAAGACCTTGACAAAGGAATTTAAAATTAGAATGGCATTCCAAATGACAGGCACATCAAGATAATAAACAGATGTTTAGCACCCCCCTGTGGAATAGAGTAACTAGACACTTTACCATCCATTAGCATCTGTCTGGGGAAGAGGTGTTAAAAAAGATAATATGGCGTGTCGTGACTTCATGATTGAAGCTCCTCCTCTTTGTATATGTGCAATGTTGATGCATGTAGCAAAGGAGAAAGGCATCAATCACAAAGTCACAACCATGTTGGTTATGATATGTTTATGTTTGCTTTGTTGTTCAGTTGCCAAGCTGTGATTGTTTTGTAGTTATTTTGGTACTATTTTGATTAATTTCTGTATTCTTCTGTTTTTATGTCATTTATTGTGAGCAGCCCAGTGTCAGTTGCAACTGGGTGGCAACCATGTTGAATAAAATAAATAAACAAATAAATAAATCACCATCTTGCCTCTTTTGACCTCCCTTCTCCTGCAGATGCTGCTGCTCCCATCGCAAAACAACTACGTTTCGGAAACACAAGAAACAGTTTCCTAGGACCCTGAAATGACCGTCTGACTACTTGTTAGCACTAACATCTGTACAATCAAATACTTGCAGAAGATGCATGTCTAGGCTGGTGATGTATGATCCTAAAAAAACAGTCAAAAACATCCTATCATTTTTAACGACCAGAAGTTCAAGAAGTAATGCTTGTCCATTACTAATTGTAGAGGTTCAGAGATGAAGACAATGTAAGCAGTACTGTTACTGAGTTGATTGTTCATATTTAGAAGAGATCAGCCTACTAGTAGAATGTGGGAAGAAATTGTTGGTAAGAAATTTGTTAGAAATCCTGGGTCTTATGTCCCTCTCCCTGCCCCTGCAAAAAAATGAGTTTTTTTCTTCCTGTATAAAAGGCTAGTGCATGATGAGATGTTACATAATATTGGTAAAATACCCTGCCTTAAACTGGGTCCGTGAACAAAGTCCTATCAGTCAGTCCAGCATAGTCAACATGTTGAAGCATCAAAATGTTTTTTGAAAAACGTCTCTTTCAACAGTAAAATAAACCTTACCCTTCCCATGTCACATCAATTTCAGTACAGTATATATGCAATTTAAGCTTTAGAACTGCTGTTGCAGGGATTCCTAAAGCTGGAAAAGATAATCTGAACTAAAAATTGGAATGAGCAGTTACTCTGCTAGCCCATGAGAAGGCAAAGTAAGTATGTAGCATGCTTGCAATCTGAGGCCATTTTGGAGTAATATCTAGAATACAGGGTGCATCCAACCCATAGATTGACTATACTGTGCTTCCTGCTCATGGATTAAATATGTCATAGTCCCAGTCCAGTCTCCCAGCTTTTCCCCCAGTCCTTGCCCTCTCCTTAGCCTTGTCTTGACCCTTTCCAAATCTAGGATTTGGAACAGAGATTTAAATTCTTGCAATTTAAGATAGGTATTAGAACTAGATAATCAAAAGTAACTAATAGACAAGCTTCCAGAAACCAAAGTGAGGTCATCAAAAATAAATAAATCCTAACAATATCATTTGTAATTGTTTCAAGGGAAGGTAATATGACCATAGAAGCAAAGATCTGAATCTACACAAACAAAAGCTTGATAATACTGTAATGTTTCTCATAAGTGATGATGATGATAATGATAATAATAATAAAAATAAGGTTCCAGGAAATTTAACAATGCCAAGAAAAATGAATAAAACTGTGGAACAAAAGGCTGAGAAAAAATATTTTTTCCGTGTCTTACAGAAATGCCCTTTTAGTCTTCTACTGCCATCTTCAGTTAAATAGCAGATAGACTTTTTTTGTAAAACTTAGTAGAAAAATGTTTTGCATAAAAATAGGATGTAGTGAGTACTGTAGATCTACATATACAGTAAGATTTTGTTTTGAGCAGTATCTACCTTTCTCAACTCCCTTCTTTGAGACCACTGGTGATAATGGGTGTTATCAGTAAGACTGGAAGCTGTGAACCAGTTTTTCTCTCATGTTATAGCTCTTGGGCCCTGTCTTGAATTTTTTAACACAGCTATGAAAAGAAATAAACTCAATATGGTTAAATGCTTTTCAGTTTAAATATTGTTTTCCTTTTTTGCACATTTGTATTAAATAAAATAGTGTGTGCTTCATACTAGACAAGAAAACAGCCCAGGCACAAAGATGCTTGGTAGCTCCATCAAACTTAATGGAGCTTTTTTGCATGAGATCAGGCTGACTACCTGAATGCAATATATAGGAGCACAGAGGTAGGAATTGGAGGATAAATGAAGGATTCCTTCCTGATGCTAGTGTTTTATTATTTTGCTCCTAAATCAGAGCTCTGAATAAGAGATTATGTAAGAATTGCATAATATGTTTGGTTAGGTCAGCCAACCATTGAAACAGCTATATAACCCAATGCATAAAGAATATATTCCTTCTTTTAAATAAATATCCATCAGTCTTATGCATGGCTGGAATCCTAAGAACATGTTTACTTTAAAGTAAGTTCTACTAGAAAGATAAACGTAATTTCAAGCAAGCCTGTTTACAACTGGGGTGTTAAGTATTTAGAGGGTTTTTTTAAAGTCAACAGAAATAGTCCAGATGTGGTGGTGATGTGTAACTGGTATTTTGATACTCAAGTGTACTGTAAAAGATCCTGTCTCTTGTCATGGAAGAGTGGCAGTGGACTTGAATCAACATACTGTGAGGTCTCCACAGGCAATGTCACTGCCAGATGAGGTATGTGTGGGCCAGTCTTTAAAATGTCTCAGCCATCACTTTCCCAACTAGAAAAAAATAAAAAATAAATGCTTAAATAAAAGGCAAGGCTAGAAAAGAGTAAAACCAAGTATTATTAAAAGACGCTGATGAATTTTAGAATCCAGAATATTATTCCCTAGACAAGTGCCTTATAACCAGATCACTGACATTCCAGAAAAGGATTTAATATATGATGAATGATTTCTGGTTGCTAACGAGAATTGAAGATTTTTATTAAGAAAGAGAACCCAGTATAGTTTTTCCAAGCCCTTGGGTACATATTAGTCACACCTAGCAAAGAGTGTGATAATGAGTGTCACTATAAATGAAGAAGTGTTTCTACCTCTGGTTCTGCACACCACTACATTATCTTTACAATATTCATGATTTCAGTAGCTTGTAAAACTACAGCTGTGTGCTGAAATATCACTGCTGTAAACCATATACTTTAGTGGCAACCAGTGCCTTAGTTTTAGTACCTTAACCAGTCATTCAGGATAAGCACAATTTGCTGAATTTCATCATCTTCTTCTCTCACTGGATATTTTCATTTGACTATTTTCAACAATCAAAATATATGGAAACTTAGCATCCTTCACTGCTTTATATAGTAAGATCAAACTGAGCAAGCTTGGAACTTGCACACTATAAAATGTTTTGCTTGAAATACATTTCTATTTCTTAACTGAGATGCATGGGGGCAGTTGCCCCTAGTTCAACACATGAAGGGCTCTCTGTCCAAAAAATGGATCAATATTTCATATAATGAGATAAATACTTTTCATTTATGGCAGAAAACTGATCAGCTACAATGTGATCTTAAGAATCACTGAGGATTTTCCTATGTATCACCACTTACTGAATCATTTATTTCAATAGATAACTCACAGAAATATGACATTGTGTTAGAATATAGAAGAAATTAGAGAGAAGGAGAGCCATTTTTTTTAAAAAAAATAAAAATGAAACATATATTTAATTTTTTTAAATGTTATATTATTAAACATTAACAGAAATATACATAGTAAGTAAGTAATCTTTATTGTCATTGTACTTCTCGTACAACGAAATTAAATGCCACCCCAGTGCAGCTTTAAAAATATAAAAACCACAGAACACATAAAACACATAAAACACACCTTCACATTCCATTCACCATTGCACAACCCCTGATGCTGCATTAATATTGCACAGTAGAATTCAGTATGGTTACAGCTCTGAAATAAAAGCTATTCTTCAGCCTGTTTGTCCTTGTTTTTATTATCCTGTACCGTCTGCCAGATGCTAATAGTTCAAAAAAAGAATGTCCCGGGTGGGATGGATCCTTAAGAATGTTTTGAGCCTTCTTAAGGCAGCGGGAACTATAAAGTTCTTCCAGAGAGGGGAGAGGGCAACCAATGATCCTCTGGGCAGTGGTGGTAACCCTCTAGAGCGCTTTCCTATCTGCCACTGTGCAGTTAGCAAACCATACACAGGTGCAGTAGGTTAAAATGTAACCCTAAAAGAGTCTCTAAAAGTGCGTGATTATAAACAATTTAAACAGTCATCATAAATGGCCTAGGATGTTAAAGGAATGAAGGCTCGTCTACCACAGCATTTAGTAAACTAGTCATAGTTGCTCTGGGCATGTCTCTGCAAACTTGGTCTTATTGCCTCTATAGCATTTCACGGATGCCAAATTCTGAAGCAAGTTTCCCTACTTGGTTCTCTTCAGCAACAAAATAACAAAGTCAGTATGAATTCCATGATGTCTAGTCTTCTCACAGTTCAGTGAGAGCCCTAGAATTTCAGTGGAACTTGCTACCTTATAAGTCTGTAAAGAGCTACTGAGCTTCCAGCCTGAGGCATATTAAATACTAGCACATTCATTGTGTGGCGTGTGCTACTGCAGGCTGCAGCTGACTTCAGCATATGCGTGAATTAGCCTGTAATCTTAGATCATTTAACCACAATAACAGAGCAAGTGTTTCTTCAGGGACTGAACTAAATCCAAGAGATACACCACTTTAATAAAACTCAGTATACTGATTGTCCCTTAACTTTAAGCCAGACAAATAGAGATGAAAGCAAGTCCGGATGCGTGTACCAGAGTCCAGAGAGGCGATACTAGCATTTCATTCAGCTCCTACACAATCTCTGCAGGGAAAATGGGATGGTTCCTCAATATCCATGTGGCAGATGCCCTGAAAACGGGTCGTCCCAGTACACCTGGAGAGCATTAAGAAAGTTACTGTATGGTGAGGTAGAATAGCAAGCAGGAAACCTAGACATTGCTATAGTTTCAAAACTTGTGCCCTATGCTAGCAGCCAAGGATTCTGACTTGCCCAATGTTTGATAATCTCCATGTTTTGACAGCTTCAGACAGGATGTTACTGAACATCTGATGAATGCTTGGTGGGCAGCCTACTGTTCAATCATGTCCTAACAGTTAAAATCAAACCTACTGAATCAAAATTTAAACATCTTCTACTTCTATATAGTGAGACTGCCATCATGTGGCTTGTCCAGGAAATGTCAATTCTTCTTACAAGAAACACTATTTTGCTAAGAAAGAAAAAGATGTGTAACAATGATTTTTCCCATGGCTGTCACAAATAACATCTATGGTTAGCACTGAAATGGCTTGTATCTATGGCTTTGGCTTTGGATCTTCTGCTATAGTTTATAAAATTCAGTTTAATCATTACAGAAAGTACTGTGGTATTTTAAATATTTATTTATTTATTTAGCTGGAATCTTTGCAATATTGTGACATAAGCTTAACTATGCATCCATTTCTGTGCAAAAGCATGCTTAAATGAGGCATAAGGTGAAACAATACTGATGTTTGTATTTAATATGCCACAGAACATTTTGCTGGAGCATTTAGTTTTCAAGTGGAAATCAGGTCAGGATCAACAGTGAGGAGCAAGCTTTGGTTCACAAAAACAGAGTATAATGTTCTAATGTTTCATTCTTGTAGGAACGGTATCACAGTTTCCTTTTGAAACAACAGAGAATTCAGCAATCAAGCTGCAGGTACTTTTATTCACCAGCCATAATAAAATTGACATCTGGGAATTAAAACCACACATTAAGCCAGGGGCAAGTGAGCCACATACAGAAAAGGATGGGTTGCAATTGCACAGTTGCAGTTACCATATTTATATTTTTAACCACACACAAAGAGAAATACCCCATATTAAATGTACACAGCACAACACAAGTTCTAAATATTAAAGGCAGAAATTACATTCACTAGATCTTGATCTTAATTTTGGTATTGTTCTCTGGCAACATTATATAACTTTGACTTTTTACCAAGTATAACATCAAAAATTATCTCTAGCTTCAATAATGTAATATAAAATTATTTAGTTGACCTGTTTTCCCTTTTCCACCTACCAAGGTGGAATCTCACAAAATATTAAAATAGGTTTGAATATGACAGCTGGATATTATATCTCAAAAAATGGAAATTATTATTATATTCCCCAGGAAGATTTGGAACAATCTTGACGCAACTAATACCACTGCTGTATTTAATAGGGTCCAGTCTACATGTCTGCCAATTTCTCCCATATTCCATCTGAGATGAAACCTGATTCAGCATATTCTCTTTCTCTTCATACCTGCTTTTTTCCCTGGTTTTGTTCCCCTTGTTTTACCTTGGATCTTTTCAAACTCTTGCACGCTGTACTCTAAACTTTTGGTTAATCTGATAAAGGCATTGTCTTAATAGAGATTTTGGATTTTTCTCTGAAACATGTCTTCCACTAATGACTGCATAACTTTATCCAACCTCATTCATTCCATGAAAAGAGAGAATGGTATTTCCATACCTATTCATAACTCTTACTTTGTTTTATTCATGTTTGAATAAAGGGCATAATGAGTATATGATAAAAATAGTATGGGTTCTTATGATTCTGACTTCCATGGTCCACTTTCACTTCAGCCTACAATCTCACATCCATACATAGAAAATTCTACAAATACACAAGTGGATTCCTTTTCCCAGACCATCAATGGTTGTTCTTTCTAAGCTATTTTATATTGATTTCCTGCTAACATTTCACAAGTAAAATTATGATTATTAACAGACTAGTTAAGCTATGGAAATGTTGCATCAAAATATGGTCCCGTTCCTGAGATGCTGATGCATACCACAGCTATGCTCCATAATTATGAAGAATAGGTTAGAGTGAATGTTGATGTGCAACATTTCTTTCCAGAATTCTCTATAGAGAGAATTCTATGAACCTACTTATAGCACATTCCAACAGGTATGAATGATACGTTAGGTGGTTGAAAAGTACACTGAGATTTAGAGGAAAATTCTAGCTCTTCCAGTACCAAGAATCCTTTCACTAATTTACTTCCAATGTATACCAGATCCATAAATATTTCTAGTTATGACCATGAATTTTAATGTGAACTTGTAACTTCAGATTATCCATTTTTCCTACTAATTTAAATAAAAGCATTAGTATTGCTTTTGAGTAGGAAATATTTGCACTGTGACTACCAGTAGGTATCAAGTGTTCTGAGACAAATAGAAAGTTAATACACTATTAAAATCTTTGTCTGATATGACTAAGGACAAAACCCACCTATTTCATTTTTAATGAAATGGAGCATAAATTGTTTGGGTTTAAATTTTAAGATTCCCACAAAGCTGGCATTCAGCACTTTGGGGAAATAAAACTGTGATTGTTAAATTTTCCTGTGTACACTATTGATTTTAAACAATTGTCTTCATTTCTTAGCAATGCCTTGAACTTTAATATCCAGAGGAAGAAGCTGAAAGTACACAAATATTTATATTGTATTAATAAGTCATGCAGGATTCTTGTGATGATAAATTCTGTGGGACTTAATGTGTTTCTTGTGCACAAAGTACCTCTTGACTGCAACTATAGAGGGAGATTAGTAATTCATATATAATATAGATTAATTTCACCATTCAAGCAGATAGAAAAGTTATCCTTAATTGTGGCACAGTAATAAGACTGAGTCTCCATTATAATGTTAAAAGTGGATTCCAAACAAATGCCCATCATGACAGATAAAAGCATATTCCATTTTCTCTAGCAGTAAATAGTAAATTGTTTTTTTCAGGATCTAGACAGAATATCAAAAAGATTGGTATCTTCTGTGAATTGGACCCTCTCATATGATCCTGCTAAGACCCTGGCCACCTTGGGCTAGTCTGTAACACCAAATATATTTCATTATCAATACTTGGTTGTGTTCTCACTTTGTACATACTTAGGAATTCCAAATGAACAATGGTTTCGCTGATCACGCCCTAGCATCTCAAGTACATAATGACCTGTCATAAAGTACACAAGGCTACACATAGCTTCATTTCATAAAGAAGACAGTTCTTACATAGTCAAAGGTTCATTTAGCATTTGCTTTGTCTGTTTTAATCTCACAAGGATCCAAGTCAGTTGAATCTGAGTGCCACTACACTGTATATTATACACAGGTGGATAGTAAATCAGGTTGGGTAAATCCTTTGAAAGAGGGGTTTTGGAACACCTGGGGAGGCATATGAAGCACCTCTTCTTGAATGGTTAAAGCAACTATTTTCCAGGCTTCATAGATTGTTCTTGGTTTTAGTTATATACAGCAAAGCGAAGAGGCTGTGCATGCACACCCATGTGGAGATGGCTGGAACAGCCTTCCAGGTCTGTTTTCATTATTATCAGGGGAATGTCCCTAATTTAGATATAATAAATATTAAATACCCGCCTTAGTCTCATGCTGGATCCTTCATTGCATGTTGGCAAGATGCTGGCTTAGGGTTTGGTATATTAATATTTCCAGAGTGATATTAAGAAGATATCTGAAGCCAGGCAGTTATATTTTCCATAAAAATAGCATATAACCCTACTTAACACTTAAAATATGAAAATTAAATCATCTTAAAAAATTAGAAAAGCCAAAGGCAAAAGAAATTGATGTTCCTTCTTAGCTGTGTTGGAAAATATTTTTGTGTTTACCAGGCACTTCAGAACTTAAGAACTTGTTTTGTAAAACCGCAATGTAATGGCAAGCTTATATTCCAATTACATCAGCATACTACAACTTGGGAATATCCAATTTCTGGCTATTTTTATTTACTGGTAAAGAAGTTTTACTACTTGATGTTCTCCATAATGTGCTCTCATATACACAGATATAACAAAGTTAAAGAAAGGTCAAAGATGTGCATGGGGGTTTACGTTCAAAAGTCTTTTCACATTCTTACCTATCACACATACTATGTGAAGACAGCAGCCCTCTTAGGATGAGTTCTGGTAAGGGGACAAAGTCTTTTATTCAGAAATGCTCAATAATTTGAGCCTTTAGTGAGAACACTGGATTGATTGATTTTATTATTCATTTGTTTGATTTCTTGGCTATCCATGATATTCTCAGGAGCCTTCTCCCACCATAAACGTCAAAAGCGTCAATACTCATTCTATCTTGTTTCTTCAAAACCCAGTTTTTGCTTCCATACAGGTTCACAGGTAGCACTATTGCCTTCATGATTCTGATCTTTGTAGGCAGAGACACATCATGGCATCTGAATAGTGTACCAAGACATTCATCACTATCCTACTAAGTGCTAGACTGCAGTGTATTTCTTTGTCAATTATCCAGTGTGCATCAGCAATAATGTCTCATATTCAAGTTCTGATTCATTTTGGCCAAGCTGTAAAAGACATATATTCCAAACATTCAAGCTATGCCAAGCTATGTTCATTTTACACTTTTCCCCAATACATTTATCTTAACAGTCAAGGGTTTTGTGAAGATAACACCAAATCCAATTATTTTTCACACAATTTTGCCCACAGTGGTTGATAAAAGCAATGACTATTCAAGCATCGTTTTTTTTCAAGCATATACTTATGTAAAATACAGACCATAATATCTTAATCCTTAGAGAGTACTTTGGCAGAGTCACCAAAGGCAATTCATTTTTTTAAAAAAATAACTCTTTCAATTATAAGATTTGTGTTAGTGTCTTTTAAAACACAATGTTCAGAGGCTCATATGCTGATTTTTTTCCAGGACACATTTCGCGGGACTGAAATGCTTTATGACACTTTTCAATTATTCATTTATTCTTTTTTAAAGGCTTGGCATTTAAGGTTTTTACACAGCATATAGTATTATTTAAAATTACCAAGGCAAGGTAAAAAACAGAAAACACAGATTAAATATAAATTGGATGAATTTCTGTGTATTTTTATTCCATATTTAAATCACAAGAATGACAAAATGTATAAATAGTAAATTATTATTTCTAATTTACAGTTAGAATGCTATTAATATTTAATTGCAGTGTTTAAATAATCTCACTTATTTAAACAATTTATATAATAGGAAGAAGAAGGATGATACCCAAAAGTGCTGGCTAAAAATAAACTCGTGTCAAGGAGATTAAGTTTGCTATTATATAGTGTGCAGGTCTACTTCGACTTAGCTCCAGTTAAGTGCATTTAGGATTACAGCCAAGACAAAACACAAAGCTGAACATTCACACTTTACTGGTTGGATTTTGCTTTTGTGTACAAAAGAGGTAGACACAAAGGACACTGCCTTTTTAAAAACATTAAAATTCTTGCTTTGTTCATTGTGTTGATTATGTAAAGAATCTATTTTTCTTTTCTGTGCTTAAAAATACTAATTGCAATAATTTATATATTTAATTACAAAATAGAGATTACCATCAATACACAAATCTATTAATTTTTCCAGTGATGTATGGAATTTAAGATTGTATGGTACTTCAGATTCTAGGGCAAGAAGATGCTCTGAAATGTGTGAACATGGCAAGAACTAGCAGCTCCTTCAAGCAGCCATGCTTTTTCCTAGGATTCTGCAACTGCTGCTATAGGATCCTGAGAAAAGACACATTTAGTGTAGAGACTCCAGTAATTTAATAGCAGTTCAGGACAAAAATATTTCTCTGTCTGCCTCAGGTTAAGTGACTCTTAGAATTCCAGTGAGTAACAGCTCACAGTTACTCATGTCCTGGTCACATCCCAGATGGACTACTGTTAACATGCTCTACATGGGGCTGCCTTTCAAGAGTGGTGGTGCAAAATGTGGCGGCACTGGCAGTTAAGTGTGTCCCTCAATGGACACACATTACACCTCTTCTCCATGAGCTGCCAGTTTGCTTCCAGGTCCAATTTAAGGTGCCAGTTTTTACCTTTAAAACCTTGTATGGCATGGGGCCAATTATCTGACGGACCACCTCTTCCCTATTACACTTACCTGTCCCATCAGGTCCAGCAGGAGAGGCATGCTGAGGGTGCCATCCACGAAAGAGTTCCATTGGACAGGATCTAGGAGGTGAGCCTTTTCTGCCATGGCTCCCACCCTTTTGGAACATCATCCCTCCCAAGGTGAGGTTAGCCCCAACCTTTATGGCCTTCCGGAAAGGTCTCAAAATACTTTTTTTTCCTAGCAAATTTGGGGATCCCCTGGTAATAGGGAGCTTACACGCTGATTATATTGTATGCAACATCTTCCCTCTCATGGTCTTGATTGATCTATGCTTATTGTTTTAATGGGTTTGTAAAATGTGTCAATTCCTGGTTTTATTGTACACCACCCAGAGTCCCTTCAGTGAGATGGGCAGTCAAATAAATTTGACAAATAAATTAAATTAAATTAAAAAGCAGAACAGATAAGTCTAGTAGAACAGATAAGCCCACTCAACCCCGTCTGGTGGGAGCACCTCAGAAATTAAATTATTTGACATTTCATCTGCTTCATATGCAACTTGCTACATAACAGGCAAATAGATCTCTCCAAAGGGAGACTGACCTGTCATACAGCTATTACATGACACTCATTTAGCTGCACATGATTTTAACTCTAGGAAGCTTTTGTTCACCGACTTTGGCAAATCTTGAAAAAGCTAAGCAAGGATTTGGTTAGTGCTTGGATGGTAGACTACCCAAGTATTTCAAGGCTGTAGACTAGGCTACAATGTTTTTTAAAAATCCAGAAAAAAACAGTAGCAAACCACTTTCATCTAACTGTAAATACAACAATAAGGACATGTCATCTAGTCACTAGAAATAAAGCTTAACTTTAGACTTGACCATTTCAGCTTTCATTTTTAGATTTTGATACAAGAACTGGAAACAGGAAGCAGATTTTTTTCTTTCTACTGTATTTAGTATTTGTGCGTCTGTGTGTGTGTGTGTGTGTGAGAGAGAGAGAGAGAGAGAGAGAGAGAGAGAGAGGATTTTAAAAGAAAAGGATATCTGCCTCCCCTTTTCTGCTAGATTCTTTAGATTCTTTTTGGGGTGCGACCTGGGATTCTTCTAGCAGCAGTTGATTCTTTTAATGCACCGATGAAACTAAAAAGCGTCAACACAAAACCGAAATCTGTTTGGAGGACGAAAGAACCTTATGTCCCCTACTGTGACAAAATTAAGCTGCTGTTAAACGCTGAAGCTTTCATTTGGTTTCAGCCTCCAGGAGTGGAGAGTGGAAGCACGCAAGCCTTTGATAGCCTTTTAAGGAAGTATTTTGCTAAAACCAAAACAAAACACTGATTCCAAAAAGCAGACTACCTACCTACCTACCTACCTACCTACCAGCTACCTCTCCTGCACGCAAAACCATAGCGTAACTGGTTCAGTCGTAGACTGAACGGCAGATACTAACTGCACGCGACCCTTCCATCTCTATAGCCGACGAATCCGTAGCTACCGTTCCTTTGACGGGGCGGGCTTTATTGCCCTGCCTCAATCATTGGGCATTTCTGACCAAGCGCAGGCGTGAAAGGAGCGAAGGGCCGGCTTTCCTTGTTTCTCTTGCCTTCATTGAAAGGAAAGGGTGCAAATCGCGGAGGCGCGGCTGAGGAGGCTTTCTGCAGGTCTATGGCCGCTTCGATCTCCTTCTACCCTCGTGGCCAGGATAGGAACCGCGGCGGTGATGATTCCAACGCCGCGGCACCAGCACGTGGGCCCGGAAGGCCCCTTCAGCGCCGTATATGAGCCCGCCGAAGACACTTACTTGCTGCTCGACGCTCTGGAGCAGGATGCGGAGGCTCTGAGAAGCGCCCGGTGAGGCGCCGGTTGGCGGGACTGCGCAAGCAAGAGAGGGGGGGAGTTTGGGACTGCGGGTGGGCTGCGTGACGGCACAATAGGCAGTATTGCAGCGGTGCGAACCGACTGTTTCGTCTAGCCTGGTTTAGCGATAGACTTGGCCACAGCTGTGCAGAAGATCCACGGTGCACATTTGATAAACTGCTTTTTATACAGCCAGAAATAAACGTCTAGGAGTTAATAATCACCCAGTGATCCTTGATTGATCTTGAAAAGCTAAGTAGGGTCTAGCAGGATTAATATTTGAATGGGAGACCACCAGGAAAGTCCAGGGCTTGATGGAAAAGTTAAAAAAAAAACTTATTGGGCAAAGGCCATGGCAAGAAGTTGCATGTAATTAGGAGTCAATTTATTTGAAAGGAGATTTTACCTTTTTTGTAACCTGTTAAATCACATCTTATAACTCACCATAAAGTGTATAGTTTCTGGTAACTTCTGCCCTGTGGACTGTATCTATCTTCAAAATAGTATCACCCAAACACACCACTTTGGAAAGTCTTGCCAAAGGAGTACATATTGCATTCTGTTCTGTTGCAGGAGAAGGATTAGAAATGGTTTTGGCTGGGAAGAGTATAAATCAACCTTATGAAAAGAGAGCTGATTTTTCAGTTGAGGTTTCCTGGGAATAAACATGAAACTTCATGCATACAATATATAATTTTTTCCTATGGCTTCTTGATATGGCTGGAATTGCACATAGCTGCAATGACTGAGAATAATTTGTGGCTAGAGAAAATATGCATCTGCAGAATATTAATTTACAAATAAAGTCCAGACATAAACAGATTAAAATCTACAAAAGACATAAACAGAATAAACTCTATAAAATCTAGACTTATGTTACCCTTGAATATAAAATGTTCCCTTATTAATGTGCAAAACAGCATTTCAGATAATTTATCAGTCAGAAATCAGCAAAGTTGAATAATAATAATAATAATAATAAGCTTATAACACATTACTTTGCCGGATGTAATAGAATTTTTAATTTTAAAACAGTTAAAAAATTTATAAACCATGTACATTTTGTATGTAACAGTGTACTCATTTTAATCTCTGTGAACCATTATTTTTATACTCAACATGTTTAGCATTGATATATGCCTTGAGGTAGGATCTGGATCAGGAGTAGTTTCAACTTTTTTGGCTTCAGTTGTTGGACCCAAAGCATTTTACATGTGAGTATTTATATTTGAGTTATATAAGGTAAACAAGAAATAGGGTGCTTTTGATGCATATTTTTTGCTAGTTAAATAATGTAACATAATGTCTTCTTTTAATCTTTAGATATGACTATGAGGTATTATTAAATGTAAATTTATGTGACATCAGTGGTATAATTCTTCACTTGGTAGAAACATTTAGATCAGGGGTTATCAAAGTACGGCCCACGGGCCGGATATGGCCCGCCAGGGTCATTTATCCGGCCCGCCTGCCTGATTGGCTGCCACTGCTGTCTGTCAGAAGCGGAAGTGTTGGGGCTGTGTCAGGAGCTGCAGGCGATGCATGAGGAGGGAGATCGCAGAGCCGGACTATTCTACATGACAGGTATGCCAGGTCCGGCGGCTCTCCTCAAACTATAGTCCGGCCCCCCAACATTCTGAGGGACTGTGAACTGGCCCCCTGTTAAAAAAGTTTGAGGACCCCTGGTTTAGATCAAAGAAATATAGCTTGACATTAAATAGTATATCTGACAGTCCTACAAGATAATGGTTCAGTTCAGAACTGTTGCTTGTATATCACTGTTATTTGCTTTAATATTTGTTCGGTTTAGTACTTTCCTATATACAGTCACGTGCACGTTTAGAATGCAGCACATAAAATAGATGTAACCAGACATGTTGAATTATGATTTACAAATCCTATCAATAAGTTTGATATGGCTTGGTAATAATAGTATCAAATCAAATAGTAATTAAGCTTTATTGAGTATAGTTTTGTATTATATTTCAGTAACAACATTACTTGGAAAGTACAGTAGGGCAAAAAAGTATTTAGTCAGCCACCAATTGTGCAAGTTCTCCCACTTAAAAAGATGAGAGAGGCCTGTAATTTTCATCATAGGTATACCTCAACTATGAGAGACAAAATGGGGAAAAAAATCCAGAAAATCACATTGTCTGATTTTTAAAGAATTTATTTGCAAATCATGGTGGAAAATAAGTATTTGGTCAATATCAAAAGTTCATCTCAATACTTTGTTATATATCCTTTGTTGGCAATGACAGAGGTCAAACGTTTTCTGTAAGTCTTCACAAGGTTTTCACACACTGTTGCTGGTATTTTGGCCCATTCCTCCATGCAGATCTCCTCTAGAGCAGTGATGTTTTGGGGCTGTCGCTGGGCAACACAGACTTTCAACTCCCTCCAAAGGATTTCCATGGGGTTGAGATCTGGAGACTGGCTAGGCCACTCCAGGACCTTGAAATGCTTCTTACGAAGCCACTCCTTCGTTGCCTGGGTGGTGTGTTTGGGATCATTGTCATGCTGAAAGACCCAGCCACGTTTCATCTTCAATGCCCTTGCTGATGGAAGGAGGTGCTCACTCAAAATCTCACAATACATGGCCCCATTCATTCTTTCCTTTACACGGATCAGTCGTCCTGGTCCCTTTGCAGAAAAACAGCCCCAAAGCATGATGTTTCCACCCCCATGCTTCACAGTAGGTATGGTGTTCTTTGGATGCAACTCAGCATTCTCTCTCCTCCAAACACGACAAGTTGAGTTTAGACCAAAACTTTCTACTTTGGTTTCATCTGACCATATGACATTCTCCCAATCCTCTTCTGGATCATCCAAATGCTCTCTAGCAAACTTCAGACGGGCCCAGATGTGTACTGGCTTAAGCAGGGGGACACATCTGGCACTGTAGGATTTGAGTCCCTGGCGGCGTAGTGTGTTACTGATGGTACCCTTTATTATTTTGGTCCCAGCTCTCTGCAGGTCATTCACTAGGTTCCCCCATGTGGTTCTGGGATTTTTGCTCACTGTTCTTGTGATCATTTTGACCCCACAGGGTGAGATCTTGCATGGAGCCCCAGATCAAGGGAGATTATCAGTGGTCTTGTATGTCTTCCATTTTCTAATTATTGCTCCCACAGTTGATTTCTTCACACCAAGCTGCTTGCCTATTGCAGATTCAGTCTTCCCAGCCTGGTACAGGTCTACAATTTTGTTTCTGGTGTCCTTCAACAGCTCTTTGGTCTTGGCCATAATGGAGTTTGGAGTGTGACTGTTTGAGGTTGTGGACAGGTGTCTTTTATACTGATAACAAGGTCAAACAGGTGTCATGACTACAGGTAACGAGTGGAGGACAGAGGAGCCTCTTAAAGAAGTAGTTACAGGTCTGTGAGAGCCAGACATCTTGCTTGTTTGTAGGTGACCAAATACTTATTTTCCACCATGATTTGCAAATAAATTCTTTAAAAATCAGACAATGTGATTTTCTGGATTTTTTTTCCCATTTTGTCTCTCATAGTTGAGGTATACCTATGATGAAAATTACAGGCCTCTCTCATCTTTTTAAGTGGGAGAACCTGCACAATTGGTGGCTGACTAAATACTTTTTTGCCCCACTGTACTTGGTTTTTGTTATTTTATTAATCTTGATATAAAAGTTAACACTGCTCTTTAAAATCGCAAATGAAATATATCCTATCAGGTAAGGCTTCTGAAAAATATGTATACCAGTTACAGGTAGTCCTTGGTTAATGACAGTAATCGGGACTGGAATTTCTGTTGCTAAGTGATGTGGTTGTAAAGTGTGATGACACATGATCACATTGCTTAGCAATGGCAAGCCCTGCAGTCCCCGCTGCTGTTGTTAAGCGAGG
The DNA here is from genome assembly GCF_059951505.1 of Python bivittatus. Classification (NCBI taxonomy): domain Eukaryota; kingdom Metazoa; phylum Chordata; class Lepidosauria; order Squamata; family Pythonidae; genus Python; species Python bivittatus. Next base: position 17,044,283 of record NW_028277074.1, read on the forward strand.
TTTGCAGGTTGTTAAGTGAAGACCTCCTTGCAACTTCCTTCTGGCTTCCAGCAACCAAAGTCAGTAGGGAAGCCAGCAGGAAGTTGCAAGTCCCAGGTGGCTCACAAACAGGCCAGCAGGCAGGTAAATGGCTGCTGCCTGGCAATGAGGGTGTGCAGGTGGCCAGGGAGGTGTGGAGTGAGCGCAGTGTTGTTCAGGAATGGTACATGGGGGTGTGCAGGTGGCTGAGGAGGTGCAAGCACAGCTGGGCTCGGTGAAGGTGCAAGGGTCCAGTGTGGCATGAGTGCTGTGAGGCTTGGGGTGGCTGCTGCGGGGGGGGGGGAGAATGCATGCGGCTCTGGCACAGTGCGAACGCAGCTAGACTTGGGATGGCTGCTGCTAGGCGCAGGAGACTTACCCCAGGACCTTGGGACCTTCCTTGCTGGCTTCCCCATTGACTTTGTTTATGGGAAGCTGGCAGGGAAGGTTGTAAATGGTGATCATGTGACCATGAGGTGGTGTAACCATCATAAGTGCGAGCCAAGCACCCAGATCATAATCACGTGAATGCAGAGGTGCTGGGATGGCAGGAAACTCAAGGACCAGTCCTAAGTACCACTTGTTCAGCACTGTCATAACTTGAACAGTCGCTGAACGAGTAGTCATTAACCAAGGAGTACCTGTATTTAATTATGTATTTCATCAGGCCAGGGGCAACTGTGGAAGGAGTCAGAAAAGCTAAGATGGCAGGCATGATTATGCAATCAAAACCCTACCCTTTTATATGTACATGCAATGTTGATAAATGTACAAAATGGGCAAGGCTTCAGTTGCATGGTTGCACCTGTCATCTTGACCTATCCACCCCCCCATGCACATCCCTGGATCAAATCATTAGTCAAATTGACAAATTAAGAAAATTAGATGAACAAAATCTATTATATTTATTATTAGCAAGAAACTGGAGATCAGTGGAAACATTTCTCTTGTGAAATTCAAGGTAGAGATTTTATGCATTCAGTATACAGTAATGGCTAACAGGATTATCTTCTTTTGCAAGGATATGCATACTTAGTAAAAATAGCAATAGAAATTTAGTATCTGATCTAAATTATATATGACCAGTTATTTTCTAAGTTGATCAAAGATAGCTTCTGTTTATTAAAATGTGATTTTGTGCATATAGGTGTACTGATATCAATCCTGAGGCAGGTCTGTGCACAGCAGAGACAGCTAGACACAATAGTGTTCACATTCAGCCAGTAATTACTGACTTGGTGAGATACAAATTATAATTGATTGTTTTGGTCAGCAAGTTTTACAATATGTCATTAATACTCAAATGTCATTTATGTTAAATTGTCTGGTAAGAATTGCTATTCTAAAATGAATGCCTAAAAGTATATCTGTTAATGGAGCTCTTCTGCTTTAGCTATGTACCAGTCAGCTGTTTTCATGACATAATATGTGATCTGCTCTGCCCCGACATTGTTTTCAAGTGACTCACTGTATGTTAGTTAGAATAATGTCAGTGGCACTTGATACCTCAGTGGATTCTAGCTTGCACGTAGAGTGATTGACTAGCAAAAACAGGTAGAAGTTTTGGTGACAAACACCATAGCAGCAGAGCAGTATAAAGCATGGTGTTGGTAGACAAAAGTTATTGCACAATATAATATGCAGCCTCCTTTGCACATTATCTCACGTCCCTTGATAAACCATCATAAGATATTTTTTTTAGGATATGAGTTTTTAATCTTAATTTGAAACATAAAGACCAGAAACGTCAGGTTCAGCCCAAAGAACTCCAAGAGACAGTGCAAATACAGTTCTGTTGTGTTTATTAGCTACAACCTCCAGACAGAAAATCTCGCCAGACTGAACCCTAGTTCCCAAGCCAGCCAGCCACAACACCGTGAATTCCTTAGGGAGGTGCCAGCCTCATCTTGTTGAACTTCCCACGCTCCTGCTGGGGGCTAAGAATATGCTTATCTCCTGAGCCTGGCCTTCATAAGTCCATTCCATCACAAGAAAGCAGATATTGGATAGATGTTTTTAATTGTTTTTCCTGGGCCAAGCTTGTGTGCCTATAGACAAGTGGTGCGTAAATAAGATTTTTTTTTTTTATCTGCGCTCAGTCGTTACCGACTCTGCAGTGACTGCTTGGACGAGTCCTTGCAGTTTTCAAGGCAATTGTTTCAGAAGTGGTTTGCCAGAGCCTCCTTCCTAGAGCAGAGCCCAGCTGGCGAGCGCAGGAGGCAGAGTTTCTGTTGCTTTGCGCCCTTTTCGCGCTTACCGGCAACTGCTCCTGACTCCTTTTGCAAGGCGCCGCCAGCATTTTTCCTCCCACCGGAGTGAGAGTACCCATTTGTCTACTCACGTGAGTTTTCAACCTGTTGGGTTGACAGGAACTGGGGAGGAAACAGGAGCTCACCCTGTTTAACGCGAAGGCTGGACTCGAACCGCTGAAGCGTCGACCATTTCTGGCCGGCAACTTTCAGCGTCATTAAGCCGCTGCGCCACCGCGTCCCCCAGCAAATAAGATGAGCTTGCATTAGATTTTATATGCTTGGCAAAATATGGTGCTACCTCTCCAATACCTGCTTTCTCTTTCCTTCCCTATTACCACTTCCTTTGTTTCATTCAGTTAGATTATGCACCCATAAGAAGGAGCTTGTATCTTTCAATATTTATTGTAGAGAACTCGGATAATTGTATGTGTTATGTAATTGTTAATGTTTTTATTTATGTTTAGGTAACAGGATTGTTGCCACGATTACATGGCAAAGTGGATTTACTGTTATTTAACCCACCCTATGTGGTAACCCCTTCTGATGAGGTATGATCATATGAGATTTAAGAATTCCAATTATCAATATATTGCTTCTGTAAGGTATCATTAGTAATCTACATGTCATATTGAAAAAATTCAACGAGTTGGAAATTGATTAGTATTTAAATCGTTACCTATAAATAGAACATTACCATCGTTAATTTATGCTTTCGCTTGTTCCCATCTTTCTTTTCTTGATACTTGTGGCTTAATCCAAATATCATAGAAGCATAGAATGTAATAATTGAATATACCTTGGAGATTATCTAATCTAGCCCCCTGTCCATTGAAGAAATCCACTACTGTAGCATCTGACAGCCAAAGAAGAGTCTACCACCTCCTGAGAAACACTGACATTGCAGAACAATTCTTAAATATCCATAATGTCCAGTCAATATATATATTATTATTAAGCCTATTCTTCCTTGCCCTGTCTTCTGTAATAACTTTGAACTAATCTATCCCGACTTCTACATGATAACCTTTCAGTTCCTTAGCAGTGTTATGTCTTCCCACGGTTTTGTCTTCTCCAGGCTAAGTATACAGGTAGTCCTTGGCTTACAACCATTCAGTCACTGTTCAAAGTTATGGCAGTGCTGAATGAAGGGACTTATGACTCGTGCCTGAAGTTACAGCTGTTGCAGTGCCCCTGCAGTCATGTGATCAAAATTCAGGCACTTGGCAACCCTCCCGCACTTATGACCACAGGGGCATGTCCTTTTTTTCCAGGATAAAAGCAGCAGTGCTGTGCCCCCCCCCCCATTCATTAGTGTAAGTCTGCAGGCAATGGCTTCTCGCCTTAAAAATTTTTGTTGTTGTTCAGTCATTAAGTCATGTCCGACTCTTTGTGACCCCATGAACCATACTGCGCCAGGCCTTCCTGTTCTTCACTGCGTCCCTGAGTTTGCTCAGTTTCATGCTTATGCCTTAAAAAATATCTGCTACCAAAGGATGACCAGAAGGCACAAGGCAAACCTGAATGGGAGTGCAAGTTCCTTGCTTCCTCCTCCTCATCCAACCCTCTGATTTGGAAAAAAGACCTCGAAGAGGGTTCAGGCTTCGGGTTCCTTGCAGCCAACAAGCACACAACCAAGGCTTGCCAGCAGAGCAAATGCAGCCTCCCACGTGGGACTCTGTTCCCGCAAGGACCGCCACCTTCTTTGTCTCCCCATCCAAGGAGAGCGCGCCTGTCCCTAAAAGGCCAACCTCCAGGCGGATTCAACTCCTGCAAGATGCTTCCCAAGGCAAACGCCATTTGCACTGTGGAAAAAAAAAAAAAGTAAAAAGCAGCCCCTGAGCCACAGCACACCAAAACTCACTTCAGTTCTGATCCACGTGTGCGGCTGAGACAGCTTTTTGGTGCTGTACAGCTCGGGCTGTTTTTGTGTGTTGGGGGGGGAGGTTTCCCCCCTTGCAGTGCAAAGCCACAGCCCAGCCCAGGAGCAGGGCACAAAGCGGCTTTTTGGCACACGCAGCTCTAGGGTTTTTGTTTTTTTTTTTTCTTCGCAGCGTGAAACCCAGCCTCAGCCCAGCCGCCAGGCCAGGCATGCCTCATCAGCAGTAGAAGAAAATAGCAAAGGTCAGCTGGGGTGGCAGAGCGCACAGGGCAGCAGTCTCAGAGTGCAGGGTGGCGAGGGGGCTGCGGCTTCCCAGGGCATGGCGAGCAGCCCCAGAGCCGCACAGTTGCTGCCCCACAAGGCAGGCTTCAGGGTGGCCAAAAGGGCAGAGATGGAGGGAGATAGGTGGGTGGAGGGAGTTGGAGGCAGTCCCTTACCTTACTGAGGGAGGGACCAAGCCTGGAATGGCTTGGGGTGTGTACTCACTTAACGACCCGTGATTCTCAGTTAACAACGGCAACCAGGACTGCTGGGATTGCCATCGTTAAGCAATGCAGTTATGTGACATCTTTATGACCTCATCATTTAGTGACAGAAATCCCGGTCCTGATTGTAGTTATAAATCAAGGACTACTTGTATGCAGTGCCTCCATCTGTTCTTCATTTTTTTTTCCTTCCAGTCACCTTACTATCTTGGTTGCTCTCCTCTGGAAATGGGTCACTTGGTCATTGTCTTTCCTAAAATATGGTGGCCAGAACTTGATTCAGGTCTAACCAGTGGTCTCACCAGCGTAAGATACCTTGCCATGTGTACAGCAAAAGAATAGCCTCCTTGGATTACACACACTATTTAAATTTCTACATGTTTGTATCTGTACACACACACATTTCCTTCTCATTAATCATTATAAAAGATGATTCCTTATAAAATTCTGAATGGGTAAAATGGAATTTTCCATATTTTATTTGTTCTAGATACAAAGTCATGGAATAGAGGCAGCCTGGGCTGGAGGTAAAAATGGCAGAGAAGTTATGGATAGACTCTTTCCACTGGTGTCAGACTTATTATCAGCAAGAGGATTATTTTACCTAGTTACCATTAAAGAAAATAATCCAGGTAGCCATGTCTCAATTTCTTCTTAAATATTGTAGAAGTTGATTGTCATGCAAAATACTTGTTAATAGTTATGTAAAATCTTTCAGTCCCAGGAGAAAATTCTATTTCAAATTAGATTGTAGTAGATGGCAGGTCTGAGCTTTTATTTATTTGTTTGTTTATTTATATTTCAAATTTGTCACAGCCCATCTCACTGTGGGGTGACTCTGGGTGGTTTACAGTAAAAATAGAATAAACATTAATTAAAATTTTTAAAAATTAATTAATTAAAATGTACTAAAAAACAAACTTCCTTTATTTTCCTTTATGATACTTCCAAGAGGCTGATGTTTAATTAGGTGTTAATAAACTCAGGGAGCATTGTCAAGGCGCCAGCCATCCCTAGGGTCGATTGTATCTTTCCTCACCCCATGCAAACTGGCAAAGCCAAGTCTTCAATTCCCTCTGAAAAATTGGGAGGGTAGGGGCCCACCTCACCTCTTGGGGGAGAGTATTCCATAGGGCAGGGGCAACAGCAGAGAAGGCTCTCCTCCTCGGACCCACCAGTCGACATTCTCTCACTGATGGGATCTGCAACATGCCTTTTCTGCCAGACCGGGTGGGACAGGTCAATGTAATGGGGATGAGGTTGTCCCTCAGGATTATTTATTATCTGTGTTACTATGCTGCATTAAATACTACCAATGAAAGGACATAGAAGTCCTTTCAAATCAAGAGACTTATTATAATGAAGATGAAATGGAGCACAGAGACTTTTTATGGCATCCATACATTTAGCACAGATTAACTTGTTTAGCCTGCACTGAAAATACAGGGCTGTGGTCAGCACAGGACATTGAGAATGGGATCAAAAGAAATAACCTAACTTCCCTTTTATTATACAAAGATCTTTCATATATATATAACACATGAAGATGGCTCCAGTGAACTGCCATTTTTTCCCCAAGATTCAGTTAGGTTAGCAGTGAGTAAGGCCAGTTGTTGTTTTAAACTGATGATAATCTCTTGTTTTGAATTGCAGATGAAATTATTAAAATACTGCAGGAATGTGGTTTAAATGGCAATAAAGTAATTTCCAGACAAGCAGGAAGGGAATATCTTTCAGTACTGAAATTCTACAAACCCTGAAGATGGCCTCTGGAGGAATCTTCATATAGTGGACTCTTTGTTTTAAAATGTTGTATTGGATTAAATTTAAATTTAATTAAAATTAAATTCTAATTACTGCCAACAAGTGCACATTAACATATTAGCTACTTAATCAATTCAAGAATATGTATATTTTCATGTCTGTAAAACCAAAATTTTAACAACATTGAAGTGGAAAGTAAAATAAAACATTGCATAAACATCATTACAGTCCTGTCAGTACAAGTAATTAGGAGAGAGATCCTGAGTATTGTCTTAAGTTGCTTATCTTGAGTTTCAGAGATTCTGAATGATGGACTTGCCTTGGAATTCATTCTCTCTTGTTTCTGTCGCGTATTCCGACTTCAGGGAAATGCAAGGTACATGTTTAGGTAAATACAGTTGTTTCAAGTTTGAAATAGCTGTTTAAAGTTGAAATAGCTGTTTCAACCTTACTAGAAATGTTTCAAGTTTAGAATACTTATTGAATAATCAGAATACTTAAGATATGGTTGGAACAGTGGTTTCAAACTTGAATGTTTAAATTCAAAATCTTTTGCACATCACTAGTCCCTACTACAGTACTAAGAACTGCTACAGGCTGTACTAGGCGGCTCACAAAGTTGTTTGCCGCTACTTCAAATCTAAAAGACAGCTTGATGCATTTGTGCCACAGATCCATTTGTGGGTATCTGTACGTGTGTATGTATCCCTTTCATTTGGAACCTTTGATACCAATTCTAATAATGATCTCTAACTGAGCAAACTATTACAGGAAATTGCTCTTCGTGCTGCTAAAAACCTTTTGACCTCAACAGGACTTTCTTATGAATAGTTATGTAAGACAGGAATACACTACATCTTGAGCCCAAGATCAAAAACTGTTACATGTCACTCATTTCTACATTTTATATCTAAATACTTTAATGCAAAGATAGTAAATAATACTCATACAAACTTTTTAGTTTGAACTCTTTATTAGTAAGTGAAGAAATTAAGGTTTCACTGCTCAGTCCAAGTATGATGATTTCAATTGTTTCTTTAGGTTCACTGAAGCAGAAACATATATATCAGAAGAAAGTCTCTCGACAAAGTGGGCAAGTAGATTTGTTGCTAGATGTAAACCATTTGTACTAGAGGAATTCAGAAAGCAAATATTTAGAAAAATCTGGCATTTCATACTAAAAACTAGCTAGCTAGCCAAGTTTGAATACTTACAGCGTCTTTAAATCTACCTCTAAAGATAGATTTTCCTTTAATATTCAGCAGTAAGAATATCCTTTTTTTGCACACCACTAGTCCCTACTACAGTACTATAAGTGCCTATTTATAGTAAAGTATTTTCACAGAATAGTCTAGTATGCTCACAACTCTTTTTCACAAGCCAGATTCCTTTAAGTGCTGATCTACATCAAAGGTCTACCACCTGAGGCATGAGTTTCCATAGCCCTTCTAAAAACAGCAAATAATTTCAATTTAAAGGATCCCATTATTTGCTTTAAGAGATACGATACCTTTACATACTTAGCAATATAAATAAACTATGTTTTCTTAGGCTATTTATTAAACATTGATATGACTATTATTAGTATCATTAAAGCCATGTACATTTCAGACTTGTTTTTCTTCAAAAATATAGTCTAGATACATACCAGACAGGCTGAATGGAACTTTTTCTTGCATGTTCTGCAAGCTTTTTTGGGGAGGGAGTAGTTAGAACCATGTATAACTGAGAAACAGATCATGCAGTCTTCAACACCCTCAAAACGTTTATCCACATTGTTTTTCCACAATGCTAACCCTTCCATAATGCTTCCATTCTAAAGAGAGACATTTTCCCATTAATGCATTATTTCAACTTTTTGCAGTATTCAGTGAAATTTCTATCCCAATTTTCTATCTTGTCTTTTACAATGTCCTGTAAATGCATGTATATAATATATAGTAAGGTTTCTTTATTTGTGTATTGAATAATCAGTTTGGTCTACTTATGAAATTTAGCTTCAATAACTGTAGGTAAGAAATGTTACCTTTTTAATTAAATTTATAATTTAAATTAAATTATGAAATACTGCTGTTGTTTAAAAGGAAAGTGTTTGGTGTGGAAATCAGACTGAAGAATCTTCCACTCAACAGGTATTTCAGTCCAAATTAATTTGTCTCCTGTCTCCTTTCATTAATCCAAAGACATTAATGAACAGATTTAAACTGAGGGTTAACAAAATTTGAAAAAAAAAATTAAGGTCAAAAACTAGACGAATTCATGAAATCAAGAGGAGCCAAGCTCAACCTAAAGGAACTTCAAAAATAGTAAAACTGTGAAGGTGCCAAGCAAGTTGACAAGTATAATTTTCTGCCTTGTCTTCTTCTTTCTACACTCAGTAATTGAGTAGGTCTCTGCAACACTGTGATTTGAAGGGAAAACTGTCTTGGGAGTTGGCAACTTCTTAAACCAAATATGTATTTTCCTGTGATACTGTTACAGCAGCAGGGATCAGTTATGTGATCTGGGAAGAAATGTAAGTACTTTATAAACTGGCCAACAGGTACTATATTGGTGCCTCTATGACTCATGGGCATCTTTTTCCCTTTCAAGTACTGCAAGTACCTGTTATTTAGAGCAGATCTAACTTACATAACCTGTGAGTAACATAGAACAAGGACTCAACCATGTCAGTGTTTTCAAAGTCAAGACTATATGAAAAAGTACCTGATGAGTGAGGTAAGTGCTGAGCTGTAGCATCCAATTGCGCCATTGCTGAACTGCTACACCAACCCTTTTCCCACTCTCTACAGCTATGGAGCCCAAAGGATAATTTGGGGGAAGCTGTATAATCAGTTCAATGAATATATCATCAACTGAGTAAGTAGCAATGACTTCTCGAGTGGCAGATCGAGCTTTTACCTGTAAAAAACAAAAATGTTACTATTTGCTATTATTGCAACAAGGTTTTGATACTACTGCTTACTTTAAAGACTTCGCTTAATGACCCTAATTGGGACCAAAATTTCTATCACCCATAATTTCTGTACCCCATAACAATGTTTCTTATAAGTGAATGTAGCTTCTAACTAATAAATATCTTCTGCTTTATTTTAATTGAGTCTAGCCCTTTCATAGAGCACACACATCAAATAATCCCAAATACTATATATAGGTACCTATGGAACTGTTATTGTGTCATCTTGAATTTATTTCTATACAGTAATCCATTATTTGTGTGTGTGGGGGGGGAATCAGTGCACTTGCTTACATTGCTAGCACTACCCAACAATAGCTAGGTTTCTGCATATATTGTAAGATATTTTCCAAGACTTTATTCAGTAATGCAAACAACCTAAGTACTTCTTAGAACAGAAGTGCTTCATAGAAGAATGCTTAGGTTGCAGATGATTTCACTGCTGTTTTTCTGACATTAGCCCTAAGGTCACCTCCAGTGCCAGTGCTTCCAGTCAACGCTCAGAAATCAGTTGTATCACTGTATTTAGTCAAATATACCACACAATGAAATACACACAAACACACACACACCAAGACATATAAAAAGATAATGATACAAACCATCATGCCATTAAACAACTGAGTACTGGTCTGTACAGAAGATATTTCTTGTGACGACAGTATACCACTAACATATTTGCTTGTAAATTTATCTACAATGTTGAAGACTCGCTTCTCACAGCTGTTCCACCAAAGGCGAACCATAGCTGGCAAATCTTTTAAGGTCATACAATAGACAGTGCAAGCCAAATGTGGAATGTGTGAGGACAGTGCTAGTGTGTCTATAGGACAAATGGAAAAAATACAGAAATAAAGTCAGTTTAAAAAACACTGAAGTTTCATACTTTCAGTTACAGTATTTCCATTTTTTAAATGGAGTAAAATACATGCTTATTTGAATGACTGAGCTCACTGGGGCTTATTCTTAGCTAAGAATAGAGAATTGCTTTCAAAATGGTTTTCTTTTAATTCCAACCTGGCTAATATGTCAAACCTATACAGTGGGCCAAAAAAGTATTTAGTCAGCCACCAATTGTGCAAGTTCTCCCACTTAAAAAGATGAGAGAGGCCTGTAATTTTCATCATAGGTATACCTCAACTATGAGAGACAAAATGAGAAAAAAAATCCAGAAAATCACATTGTCTGATTTTTAAAGAATTTATTTGCAAATCATGGTGGAAAATAAGTATTTGGTCACCTACAAACAAGCAAGATGTCTGGCTCTCACAGACCTGTAACTACTTCTTTAAGAGGCTCCTCTGTCCTCCACTCGTTACCTGTAGTAATGGCACCTGTTTGACCTTGTTATCAGTATAAAAGACACCTGTCCATAACCTCAAACAGTCACACTCCAAACTCCACTATGGCCAAGACCAAAGAGCTGTTGAAGGACACCAGAAACAAAATTGTAGACCTGCACCAGGCTGGGAAGACTGAATCTGCAATAGGCAAGCAGCTTGGTGTGAAGAAATCAACTGTGGGAGCAATAATTAGAAAATGGAAGACATACAAGACCACTGATAATCTCCCTCGATCTGGGGCTCCATGCAAGATCTCACCCTGTGGGGTCAAAATGATCACAAGAACAGTGAGCAAAAATCCCAGAACCACACGGGGGGACCTAGTGAATGACCTGCAGAGAGCTGGGACCAAAGTAACAAAGGCTACCATCAGTAACACACTATGCCGCCAGGGACTCAAATCCTGCAGTGCCAGACGTGTCCCCCTGCTTAAGCCAGTACATGTCCAGGCCCGTCTGAAGTTTGCTAGAGAGCATTTGGATGATCCAGAAGACGATTGGGAGAATGTCATATGGTCAGATGAAACCAAAGTAGAACGTTTTGGTCTAAACTCAACTTGTCGTGTTTGGAGGAGAGAGAATGCTGAGTTGCATCCAAAGAACACCATACCTACTGTGAAGCATAGGGGTGGAAACATCATGCTTTGGGGCTGTTTTTCTGCAAAGGGACCAGGACGACTGATCTGTGTAAAGGAAAGAATGAATGGGGCCATGTATTGTGAGATTTTGAGTGAACACCTCCATCAGCAAGGGCATTGAAGATGAAACGTGGCTAGGTCTTTCAGCATGACAATGATCCCAAACACACCACCCGGGCAACGAAGGAGTAGCTTCGTAAGAAGCATTTCAAGGTCCTGGAGTGGCCTAGCCAGTCTCCAGATCTCAACCCCATGGAAATCCTTTGGAGGGAGTTGAAAGTCTGTGTTGCCCAGCGACAGCCCCAAAACATCACTGCTCTAGAGGAGATCTGCATGGAGGAATGGGCCAAAATACCAGCAACAGTGTATGAAAACCTTGTGAAGACTTACAGAAAACGTTTGACCTCTGTCATTGCCAACAAAGGATATATAACAAAGTATTGAGATGAACTTTTGATATTGACCAAATACTTATTTTCCACCATGATTTGCAAATAAATTCTTTAAAAATCAGACAATGTGATTTTCTGGATTTTTTTCCCCATTTTGTCTCTCATAGTTGAGGTATACCTATGATGAAAATTACAGGCCTCTCTCATCTTTTTAAGTGGGAGAACTTGCACAATTGGTGGCTGACTAAATACTTTTTTGCCCCACTGTATAATGAGAGAAAACTGCCTTTCTCTCACTCTTCCCCACAGTGGTACTCCCCAACGCCCCCACCCCCGCCATGGCCATACTGACTGGAAAGTCTGGGAATACCAACACATTTAAGAGGACATCAGCCTGGTAAAGGCAGCTGTACATATTAAGATTTCTAATTTATTCCCTAGGTTAGAGGCAGAGAAAACTGAAATGCCTCACAATTCACAAAAAGCACGGTCTTTGGATACCTGTTCACCTCAATTTTTCTCTCCATTAGCCACTAAAAGGAAAAAGTTTGTGGGCAATCATCCCAGATTTCTTTTTTAACATGGGATACTGATCATTTAGAAGTATGCAGAAATTCTCAGATTGGAATTTTACAGGAAACTTTTTCAATGAAAACATCGCAGGGATTAGTAACTCTAAGAAAATGCACATCTTTGTACAACCAAAATTTCTGGAGCTTTAACTCGGACCTATTCATGTATTACTGCAATATAAAGCAAGGGTATTTTAGGAGGTATTTGTTCTGCCATTAAACCCAACTGAAAATAGGACAATATCTTAGAGGACAATGACAGCCCTAGAGGAGACATCTAGTCCTAACAAAAACTCTATTAAACAATGAAATGCAGAATAATTAAGAATATTTTGACTGACCTTTGATATCTAACTCAAGCTCTTCAGTAAAATATGTTTTTATATCCTTATTTGAAAGTTCTGATGTTGATCCAGGAAAAGTTGGGTTTTCTGGCATAAGCCTGAACAAGTGATACAATAGTTTATTCAAACTCTTAGTTCTTCGAAGATATTGTGAATAAAGAGCCCGTAACTGGAGGAAAAATAACATGTAAAATAATTCCCAATAAAATTTGCTACGAGAAGCAAATGAACTGATAGAATGTACACAATGAATGAGTGTAATAGTTTTCAAAATATATTAGATCAGAAATTCCTTGTGTAAACCATGTTTACACTATTATAAACAACCTAATACTATTTCATTGCTCAGGATCAAATTCTCAAACAAAATCTGCATGAAACATTTTAATAAAATAAGAATTCTTAGTGGGAAAATGCCACCAGAGTTCATACATCCACAGATCATGAAGTAAATAGAATAGAGAGAGGCTCACTTAAAAGTATGTTTTCATTTATTTGATTTCTACTCTCAACTTTTTGTTCCAGTCAGGACTTACAGAAAGGCCTATGCAAAAAAAAAACAAAAAAACCCCCACTACATTATACTAGAGATCATTGGTAGCATTCTTTTTCCCGGCATCAATAGATTAAATTGTTAGGTGCAGTATGATACAGATGATGGGTAAACACTACATCCATACAATATTATACCTACAGACATTCACATCTTCTAAGCAACCTGAAATTGTGCATTGTGTCTACAGAAAGCCTGAATGCATATCTTATTTGTCTACCAAATAGTTTATATTTCAGTATTAACATCAAAGCAAATATAATAAAATATTTGCTTATTAATATTTGCTTTATTATTAATAAAATAATAAAGGAGCTCAAGATTGCTTTCCTATTTCTAAGTGTGGAATGATTTTTTCCATGTTCTTATAGCTAGAAATATGAGAATACTTTTAAGTTCCTAGCTCCTGACAAAATAACTTCCCAGTATATGTATTTGAATTGCTTTTAGTAAAATGTTTATTAATGTATATAGATCAGCTTTTAACTGGACTAGTTTGTAACCTGAAGGACTCACAGGCTGATGGTGGGGAAAAATAAATTATTTACCTGGGAAGATGCTGCTTTGAAGAAAGTTAGAATTAATTTCCAGGTAAGAAGATATCCTAAAACAAGGCAAAAGTCCTCACTCATTGGCTGAATTACTGCAAATTCTCCAACTGGAATGCATTCTAGGATGTTTTCTAATAAATCTTCTTGAGCGGTAAGAACAGTCATAAGTGCTGCTGGTGGGGACCTAAAATAAAGGGAGGAAGGTACTGTGTGTAGAAAAAGAATAATATTTTTCTTTCTACACAGACACATATACTACATGCACACTCCTTAAGAAAGGCTTTATGCTTAAAATAGATTAAGCAATAATAGGAGTAACTTTCATGACATGATGATAGGTTTTATTCTTTTCAATCCTTGGCTATCCATGGCATCCATATACAATGGAATCTCGGGTTACGAACGCTTCTGTTAACGAACTTTTCGGGTTACGACCAGCTCCGACCGCAAAATTTTGCTTCGGTTTGCGAACTCCACCTTGGGGTACGAACAGGATACGCGGCCATTTTCCCTCCCGTGACACGGTCCGCGGCCATTTTCCACCCCTGGCACATGGTCCGCAGCCATTTTCCGCCCCTGGCACGTGGTCCGCGGCCATTTTTCCGCCCTTGACACGTGGTCCGCAGCCATTTTTCCACCCCTGACACGTGGTCCGCGGCCATTTTTCTGCCCTTGACACGTGGTCCGCGGCCATTTTTCCGCCCGAGACGTGGTCCGCGGCCATTTTTCGCCCCTGACATGTGGTCATAGGGAGGGGGACTCTCCCTCCAAGCAATAGCCGCCTCCCTGTCCTCCACGCCAGAATGGATTAACGGTAATTACATTGAACCTTATGGGGAAATTTGCTTCGGGTTGCGACCAATTTGGGTTGCAGCCAGAGTCACGGAACGAATTAAGTTCGTAAACCGAGGTTCCACTGTACACATATAGACTAATATAATTATTACAAATACAGCTTTTCATTTATCATTTTAAAAGCTCGTATCTCTTCCTCTAAAGCACGTGCTTTTCTTAGTATGTAGACATCCAACATGCAGTTCCAAAATGCATTAGTATGAGGAAGGCTTATCCTTTCCCATCTCTCTTTCCAACCAAAATCAAGATAGATTTTTTTCTCTGATTTGACTCTAGTGGCTATAATTAATGTCCATCATGTCCTCCAACCTAAAGAAAAAGAGAGGTAGGACTCTTATAAGAGTCTTACCTTATCAGAATCAAATTCTGATCATATTGTATCTTTTTAATCCATAATCCAAATAGAATCAGTATTCAAAAAGTCTCAATCTGATTTAAATTCATGTTTGGGAACTTCGGCTCATGGTCCAAATTGTTTGGAAACAGGAATTTAACATATTTGCACAATAATATCCAGTTACAAAATGTTTAATGTTACGAATTTCTCCTATGTATAAATCTCAACATTGCAAATACCATGGCTTTTACCCTATTGCATTGATATCTAGTCTCTGATATTAGAAACTATATATCCTATTTTTTGTTTCTTCAGGGAAAAAAAAGCCAGGTAGCACTGTTGCAGAAAACTGGGCAAATGGTTGAAGCAATTTATATTCTATTTAGACAAGCAGCTTTATAATTCAGTATAAATACAAAATGAAACATACAATAATAGTTCTTCCTCTTCATCACCATAAGATCTGAGATCCACATTGTCAAATTTAGGTAAATCAGACATTAACCTAGAATATGAAATAAAGAAAAGGAATGAAAAGAACCCATCTATATTTTTATAGCATAAACATTTATCTGACTTTGAGAAGTAATCACATGATTACATATTAAAAACATTAATTTATAGAAATACTACAAATATATTGCAAAATATATACTATACCTCATCCTCAGTGTCATTGATTATAAATATTTTTCTGAAGAAAACAACACTTTTGGCCTTTGGGCATTTTGAGATACATGACAGACCCAGTCATTAAAAGTCTATAGTGACAGACCTGCTTCTTTATCAAATGGCTGGCATGGTGGGCATGGCCAGTCACCAAATACCAATTCACCAGTCTTTTTAAATACACTTCACATTTTGGGGGACTTCTATGAGGCAGATGTTTTTGCAGATACATATTACACTAGAGGCTGGTGCTTGGCTTTGACGAATGCCAGTTTCTTATTAAATGAAGAAAAAAAAAGGCAGGCAAGGAATGCAATGGGCTCGTTAATTATCTGAGTCACCCTGGTGCCTACAAGATCCATATTATATATATCTAGAAGAGAACCACACAGTAGTTCATAACTAGAAGACTTTTTGTCTTTTCCTCTCTTCTTCAGCAGATTCTTGTACAGGCCATATCCATGGAAGAATTTATCAGAGGGGGCTCATAAGAGCAACAGTGGTAATTATCTCTCTATAAGGACACAGTACTACCCCAGCTCATGAAAATCCTGAACTATATGGGCCTGAGGTTACAATCACTAGTTGTGTTATCTTTGACTGAAAACAAGGACGAGCTTGATCAAGAAATTATTAGTATGAAGAAAATGTGTCACATTTGGGTACTGTGGTAAACAGCAGTACTTATATATTCTCTGGCTTTTTTTAAGTATTTCTTCTACTGATAAAATGAAAAATGGTACAAGAACATATCCCAGTGTGCTCTAAGGAAAGGGGAAATAACTTACTTATGTAACATGTGGTATACTGTAATCTGAACAGGTCTAGCTCTGAAGAGTAGTAATGGAGAAAAAGTATTTAACAAAGTCTGTAGATTATCTGGGAGATTTGTCTTCTGACCAGCAACAAATTTGGCAGGAAGCCTATGGTTCAATAACTGATCCTTTGATATGTATGTTAAAGCTTTACCCAAGGATTTCAACATGGAGTTCTGAAATGATGTTTCCAGTACATCTTGTTCTTTTCCTGTTTAGAAGACGGTACAAGACAAATCACAGCATGAATTTATTCTAACAAATATTCAGTAGCAATTATAAACAATTATTTTCATCTAAAATGCCATAAATAATATTCAGTTGTACTGTCAAAATGCTAGGTTTACATGTTTTCACCAGTGAAATAAAAAAACTGAAATAAATTCAAAGCAATTCAAAAAGAACATGGTAGAATGGAAACTATGAAGAGAAAGGAATATCTTGCAATTATGTGCAGATTTTTTTCCCCAGATATCGTCCTGGAAACCTCAATATACAGCTACATGTTGTATACTTCCAGTTTTACAGTTTTACAAATCTTTATTAACAAAAACCTAGACTGTTAAATAGCCTGTCAAAGTATTTCTATGTTCTTCTACATTACCCGTTTGTATATTTACCCTTTGCCACAGACTTACTGGTGATTTCTGCCAACAGAGGCAGAAGCAAGCTATGAATGCCTTCCGAAAAGAAGTCCTGCCATTCAGCCATGAGATTTTCTGGAAGTTTTTCAATGATTTCAGGAGTTGCTGCCTGGAAGTATGCACTCAGAGAAGCGCTCAGGTCACAGCTGACAGAAGCAAAGACTTGCACTTGTGCAACAGGAAAGACTTCTGGGTTTTCACAGGTTGTCTGCAAACAAAACAAAACATCGAGGGCAGAATGTCATTCTTTTTGATAGCAAGTTTTAAAACATGAAACACCAAATAATACGACTTATATAGCTCTTCAGCTATACATTAAAACTTTTTTTCTAAGAGTTAACCACATACAACAAATCAAAACAATTTTTGATTTTATGCTTTTACCCTTTTCATTTTTAATAATTACTGTTCCATAGTTTAATCCATACTACTTTGTACTAGATGGGGCTAACAAACCTTAATTAAGGACATGAATATACTGATACAATAGAGCATTGGGTCTGTTTGCAGAGTATGCTATGGAACAGAAGCATTAGTAAGCAAGACTCATCTGAGTTCAGATTATTTTGAATGCTGGGATAATTTTGTTCTATAAAAGTCTGAAACATTTTATTACCAGAATCATGGAATATTAATCAATAGCCTTACTGAGGTTTACATAAGCTCTTTCATCATATTTTAGATTTGCAAAAGATGAGAATGTTTTATACACAAGAATGTGAAATTCTCTTTATGCAGAAATCATATCGTTCTCAATTTGTTACTTACTTCCAACCATGCTAGCATGGAGCACATGACAAAATCCCATTCACTCTCCAATAATGAGACAGGCTTATTCAGCAACAGAGAAATGAAACGGATCATTTCTATATTCAAACCAAGCAGCTGTGGATTTGCTTCTTGTAGATTGCTTGGGCAAAAATTAAGAAAAACGTTTAGAAGCTAAACTAAAATGAAAGCAAGGCAAACGTTTGCATTACAATCAAACCAGGACCCAAACTTTTCTTCTGTAAGATTTCATTTACTGGGGCAAACATTCAGGTTAGAAAGTTCAAAGCAAACAACAATGCAAACAACAACACGGTATTTCCAATAGAAGAGAATATCTGCAGCTCAGCGCTGCACTGTGGAATTCTTGGTGCTCTCTGAGCTCGGTTGTTTGCTTGCAGATGTTTTATTACCCAACATCTGATGACGTTACCTAGTTGGGTAATGAAATGTGCAAGCAAACAACCAAGCTCAGAGAGCACCAAGAACTCCACAAAACAGTATTTGATTTATGGACAGCTTAGCTTGTCTTATGACATATATTAAGCTATTCTTTTTTTGTGAAAATCAACATTATCAAAGCACACAAGTATATACTGAAAGTTAAGTTCTTTTATATCATGATGGCAGCTTTGAATAATACATTAAAATATTTAATTAAATAATTGATTTTAAAAGTAATATTTTTTTAATATAGTGCTCATTATGAAGTGTGAACAGTACGCTTATATTAAGAAGCACATTCCTGTACACATAGGATGCCTCTTCTAATAGAAAACTTATGCATTCAAATGCTGGAACATCTATAGAGAACCAATCTGGCAAAGCCCACAAGCTTACAATTATTGGACTAAAATTCATAGACTTAAATAAATCAAATTGGACTATTATTATACTGTCCACACCTATTTCAGTTATTCTACACAATTATTTTTAAAAAATAATATAGTTAAACAATGCACCAGCTGAAAAGAAAGCTATCTTCATAATCACTGCGCCAAGATACGATAATCTTCAATATTCCAGCCATTAGTTCTCCATAATCAGTATCTTGAGTATTCAAGCAGGAATTTAAAATGCCAAGATATCCAAACGCTCCTAAATAGTGTGAAATACCATTTTAATAAAAGATATTAAATGTCCTTGAGCATAATATGAAAACAAAAAGAATTTAAAGCACTTAGTGATAAGCAGTTCTTATACTGACAATATTGAATACTGACAATTCAATACAAGTCACGTAACAAGAAATGTATGACCCATCAAATATTTTTGCAATTATCAATGGCAAATAAATATGTGATTAATTGTGTGCACTGAACATCCTACCTCTTCCAACTCAATGTAGGATTGGAGAAATTATTTAAGACACTGACCCTCAGTACTGAAGAGCTCAGTTCCATTACATGTCATTAGTTTAGCTGTAAACCTAATGACAAGTTCTTCCTTATCTTCCTCAGGTAAAACTGGAGACAGACTCTGAAGTGTATGCAAGTTTCCTTCAGTTAATGGGAAAAAACTGTTCATGGAAAAAAAGAAAACCAGGGAATCAATATAAAATTGTTTTTATATTGATAAAAAAAATTACAAAAATCAGGATGACACAAAACATAGAAAGAGATTGTTACATGCAGAATTTTATGCATAACAGAACATATCTAACCCCAAGAAAGCAGGACATTTTGAATAGCTGTAGCATTTATTTGAAACAATCATGGATCTAGGGCTGGCAGATTTTAAGTAATATAGGATAAAAACATTAGAGAATTGAAGAGATAGATAGATAGATAGATAGATAGATAGATAGATAGATAGATAGATAGATAGATAGATAGATATAAGATTCAGATGCAAGACACAACTATCACTAGCCTATATAGATATGACAGTTATAGCCCTACAAACAAGAAGAAGATTTATTCTGGCTTCAATTTATGCAGGACATAAATTGTAGTACATAATTGTAGTAGTAGTAGTAGAAATCATAGTTCTCAAGCAACCCCAGTTTACTATCTATCATACCTCTCAGATGAATTAAAAAGTGCTTTAATCTCATAGGGTGCAAAGTTTTTTGTATCAATCAATTTAGCCATTGTTAAAGCCCAAAGTCGTCCACTCTCTTTTGATCTATGAGAAATAGAAAGTTTCTGAGATTAATGTGGCTCACATATAAATAAAATAATTTGTATTTATTTTAGGTGAGAATAGTTTATATGAAGGTAGTATGTACATTTAGAATGAAAAATCAGGATGTTTTCTAATAAAAGGCATATAAAAATACATATTTTTCCTTCAATACTTACCTATTGAACAATATTTGTAAAAGACAGGAAATATTATTGAGTACATAGAAATGTTCATGTGAAATATTCATTACTTCTGTATTATGAAGAAATTCAAGAAGCAAACCAGATGGGTTTGCTAATTCTTCAATCCACTGTAAGGCATACAACTGTTCTACAACTAGAAAAACCCAAAAATATATCTTATTACTATAATTTAACAATTACTTGTTAAATGCATACAATTATTTAACTCTTTATGATTTTATTAAATATCCAAACACTATATTTAGTGTTTATATTTATATAGTATTATTTATATTTGGTATATAAATTTACTAAATAAATAAAAATAAACATTTATGCATTATAACCCATTAAGAAAACTGACAAGATGGCTTCTTTTAATTATTTATGAAACATTTTATTCTGTTCTTGCAGAGATCTATAATAATTTTATCAATAAAGAATTGAAACTGAGCGGCAACATAAGGGCGAACAGAGGTATGTCAACAAATCTGGAATGATTCACGGTATAGAGCAGCCTTTCTCAACCTTTTTACCTTAGAGGAAGCCTTGAAATAATTTTCATGTTTCAGGGAGCCCCTGTATAAAACTTGCAAAACATATGAAACTGCACAAAACAATTCACTTTTAACCTACACAATTCAAGTTTTACAATTTTTACAACAACAGCAAAACAGTAGGCCTGTTGCTGCAAGCGCTAGCATTGCATGGTGCACAAGGTTAAAAAAAAAACCCAATTTTTTGTTGTTGTTGTTCAGTCATGATCTCTTGGCAAACCCCTAGCGACTTCTAGCAGAACCCTAGAGTTTCGCAAAACTCCAGTTGAGAAAGGCTGGCCTAGGAACTGAAATAATCAGTGTGGATGGCACCTACTAATTATGCAGTATAGTGCCATCCCATTATAAGATATGGTCGTGACATCATTCAATTATTTATCCCAATAAGTCATTATCAATTAGATATTTAATGTAACATATGCCACATTTCAGTTCAGCAAAATGGAATAGAAGAAAATAATAAATAAATACAACAGATCATCATACATTTAGGGTTAATTAGTTTTTTGGCTATCACTTACTGATATTATCAATTTTTCTTCTTTCTAATTCAGGATTTTCAAACACAACCTCCTTTTCCAGTATCAATAATGCCATTCTACTCAGCAGAGCTGCAGTACAAAGATGACTTGGAAGTTTAGCTGGGATACAAAACTTATGATCTGTTCCAGGTAACTCACAATTAATGCTCAGTCTTCCTTCCAGAAGTGGTTTCCTCAACCACTGTAATGACACATTAGAAAACTTATATAAAAAGGTTATATTTTCATTATAGACAAGCAAGATTTCAAATATTTCATTCCATAATATAACATTTCATGAAGATTTAATGTTTAATGATAGTAATTAAGGTTAGCATATGACCCTAATTGTCAAGGGATATATTTACATTACACATATAAAAAGTATACATTATCTATCTATCTATCTATCTATCTATCTATCTATCTATCTATCTATCTATGAAATAAGTTGAAACTGACAAAAGTAAATGGCATCCACTACTCTTTATTCCATAGTCCATAGAACACACACTTTGCTTTTAGCCGTGTCTATATAAGATCCGTATGCAAGATTACGTTATAGTTTATGCCTCTAAGTGGAAACAAGAAAAAAATCTTCTGCATCAGCAGTTAGAAATTTTGGTTACAGAGAGATTGTTGGATCATGAAAAAAGTTCCGTGGAATAGGTTTATATTGCATTTGTATTAGGCAAGTTACAGCAGTTTTCTATGCTGAAAAGGTAAAATTCTCATTCAGTAGATTAAAGTTAAAAGTGTTGGGAATCTGGTAAATAAGCTGATAAGTTTATAGATCTATAATAATTTTATCAATAAAGAATTGAAACTGAGCGGCAACATAAGGGCGAACAAAGGTATGTCAACAAATCTGGAATGATTCACGGTATAGAGCAGCCTTTCTCAACCTTTTTACCTTAGAGGAAGCCTTGAAATAATTTTCATGTTTCAGGGAGCCCCTGTATAAAACTTGCAAAACATATGAAACTGCACAAAACAATTCACTTTTAACCTACACAATTCAAGTTTTACAATTTTTACAACAACAGCAAAACAGTAGGCCTGTTGCTGCAAGCGCTAGCATTGCATGGTGCACAAGGTTAAAAAAAAAACCCAATGTTTTTTTTGTTGTTGTTCAGTCATGATCTCAAATCATCATTTGAAGCAACAGAAACAACACAGCATAATTTCTGAAACGGCTACCAATGTTAGATCCAGAACCTATTAATAATAGTTTTTTCCTTTTTTATAAGTTATTATATGGTCTGGAGGAGAAGGGGGAAAATTATGAAGCTAATCAATTTTTGTGCCAGGTGGATATTTAATCTTTATCATTGGACAATACTGATACTTTGAAAGCTCCTTTGTTGCTAGAGGAATTATCTGAATTGATACAGCTGTTGCAAAAAATGGTAATGCTCCTGTCCTGGATGTTTTTTTAATGGAATGGTACAAAGTGTTTGCAGATTTGCTGGGCCCTATACTTTCAGAGATGTATCAAGAATCTTTTACATCTGATAAATTCCCTCTATCATTTTACGAAGCTTATATAAGATAAAGATCCTAAATTGTGCACTAGTTATAAGACTTATTTTATTAATTAACATGGATACTAAGATTCTAACTACTTTATTGACTAGACAATTGCAGAAGGTTTTATTATACATAATTCACTCTTCCCAGTTCATCAAAATTCAACAAGCATCAGATTATATACGTATACATATTCATTGATATATTGGATATAACTAAGTTTTTTGTAGTGATTAAGGCACCAGGCTAGAAATCGGGATACGGTAAATTCTTGTCCCGCCTTAGGCATGAAGCCAAGCTGGGTGACCTTGGGGCAGTTACTCTCTCTCAGCTCTGGGAAGAAGGCAATGGCAAACCATTTCTGAAATCTTGCAAAACTGCAAGGACTTGTCCAGGCAGTCACCAGGAGTCAACACTGACTTAAAGGCACACACACTTGCACGCACGTGCACACACACACACACACACACACACACACACAAACAGAATGGTCTCTGCTATACTAGCATACCTAGGTGCAGAAAAAGCCTTTGACTGGGTTCAGATTAAATTTTTAAAGCAAGAGATAATGAAATATGGTTTTCCAATGGATTCTGTTCTTTGCAGAAATTCATTATTTGCCACATAATTATATGATAGAGTCATAACAAACCAGATATTTCAGACTATTCTTCTTGGAACCTATTTATTTTTAGGATTGTTTTATGTTGTATTTTAATGAATTTTTATCTTGTTGTAAACCACCTAGAGTCTTGTAAAACAAGATGGGCAGTTACAAATTTGATAAATAAAATAAATAAAATAAAATAAACTCTGAGTTACAGGATACTGTATACTCAGCATTGTCAGACTGACTTCTATACTGGGAGAGATCTTTGAACAGATTTTCAAGCAGCATGTTTATGAGATAGGCATGCTACAATTAATAGAAGCCAGCATGACTTTGTCACAATCATATCATCCCAGGCTAACCTTATCTCTTTCAGTGACTAGTTACTAGCTCAGGAGATCAGGGAACACTGTAAACAAAGTCTACTTAAGCAAAGCCTTCAACATAGTGCCTTGATATTCTCTTTTCCATTTTACTAAAATGGTAACATATGGGTTAGATGCTACTAGTGAGATAGTCTCACAGTTGGTTGAATGATTGCACCCAAAGAGCATGGTATAGGATAAAAGAGACCTGGTTTAGCACTAGTTTCGATAAAAGAGATCTGGATCATCATGTGGTGATTTTTTCCTTCACCAGAGGCCTTTGAATAGAAGCTGGATAGTCATCTGTCAGAGATGTTATTGTGGATTCTGCACTTAATGAAGGGCTTAGTCTAGACAACGTCTATGGTATATTCCAATTCTATGATTCCATAATTTAAATAACTAGTTACTATACTACAACAAATTTGGGGATCAACATATCTGAAATACTGTATCTAAGCACAGGTTTCTGTTTCTAATTACAATTATGCCAAAAGGATGAAAAGTATATTATAATGTATATTTTATAATAACAATATCATTCTTACACCTTTCATTTATTTTAATCTTAGGGTAATTAATGCAGGATTCCTTAAATGAAAGAATCTAGGCAGGTAAATATACAAATGCTGAAGATTACTCTTTATCATGTATCAATTTTGCAATAGCTTACATACCTCACTGGATAGAGACTCCCG
The DNA here is from genome assembly GCF_059951505.1 of Python bivittatus. Lineage (NCBI taxonomy): Eukaryota > Metazoa > Chordata > Lepidosauria > Squamata > Pythonidae > Python > Python bivittatus. The sequence goes on from NW_028277074.1 coordinate 17,068,707, forward strand.
CATCTTTTCCCATTCAGTCTGGCTTGGAGTAAGCCATTCAATATAATCTTTCAGAACACAAGCAGAAACATCTTCAGCTTCTAGCAATGTAGTCAACAAGTCATTGACCACAGAGATCAAAACCTGCAAACTGATAATAAACCAACATTTTACTTGATATAAAATTCAGATAATAGCAAAATACCTGCTTTTCAGTTCAAGAAAAACACATATATAGTAAAATAGACACACAATGACTAAGACCAACTATTAAACTATGATTTAGTATTATCAGAATGAGCCTCAGCAAACCTCAGGCTCATTCAATGAGCATTAAAATAATCTCTGTAATGGCCTATAATTGTAGTTTCATGAGTTTTAGTTTGGAAGGTAAATCTGGATGATTTGGTAGCATATACATTTTAACAACAACAACACAACATACAGAATAATCCATGGTTTGCATGTATATGTGGAAGACAAGTCAATGTGGTAGATTAAAGCTGAGTAATGGTGAAGTTAACTGGCTAGTCACTTAATCTCAGTAAAACTTACTTTACAGGAAAATGAACAAGAACCAAGAGGCAGGATGGGAAAATGAAATATGTTATATTTGAAAGATGGTTATAATGCAATAAATATGTTTTGCTTCCGAAATATTGCTCCAAACTATAGTTGGTATGTCATATGAACTGAGTCGATGTCACCTGTCTCCTTAGCATGGCCTAAGATTGGAAAAAGGTTATACAACTCTGCACTTCTTCCAAATCCTTTACTCCTAAGCATGGTTAACAGTTACAGCAGCACCAACATTAATAATAAAAATCATGCTTTTAAACCAAATGAATTTTGATCTCAGGATGAAATATGAAATCCTATGTATAGGATATTTTTAAATCAATGCTAGGCTGAGGGATGGTTAGCTTGAGCAAAGAAATTATGGAGTGCATTCTAGAGCTACCTTTTTACATCCAACACTGATGTCTGAAGCTGGTTCTTGACCCAGAATGCAGATTTTTGCAGGAAGCTGCTCTCCTTATGCAGAATGCTAAGCTGATGCACAAGTGAAGTTATGCCACACAACCAAGTATGTTTCAATTTATTTACAAGGAAATCTACATGAACGAAAAAAATGGACCAGAGTTTTAACTACTAAACACATTAATCATGCTGTAAAACTAAAAGCTTATGAACAGAATCATGTTCTTGAGAGTCGCTTAAACAAAAAAGCTATGTTCTTATTTTCCAATGATTTTTAAACTATTTTATGAGGGAAAAAAAGTTTATCAAATGATACTTAGTAAAAGTTGTTATGCATTCAGTTACAGAAGATTAACTGTCTTAACCCAGTAATTGCACGTTTTACCATGAAATAACACATTGCTATACCTGCTTGCTAAATAGTCCTAAGCCTGCTCCATCCTTATTCTGCTTTACAGAATTAAATTGTTTATGTTTGTACCAAGATTGTTTTTTAAGAAATTGTATACCTCTCAACTGAAAAAAGGTGCAGTTCCAGTTCATGTTTAAATAATTGCATATGCTTAAATGCAAGAGTTTTGTTTTCCCAGATATTTCTATCTGAAGGCATGATCACCATTTTTGTAATAACTGTATTTGATTAATTTTTAGTTATTTTGTTTTGTTACATATATTTGATATGGTTTACTATGATAAATCCATCTGTGTGGCAATCAATAAGATAAGAAAATAAACAACTTTCAATATTTACAGCTACAAATAGGAGGTAAGAAATAGACCAATATGGAATTGGTCATACATACATGAGCAAATGTACCTGATAAACGTGTTACATCCTGGCTCTGTGCACATAACTGGAAAATAGTGAATAACAAATCTTCAGAGGATGGCATCATTAAACATCCTTTAACCGAAGTGAAAAAACTAGAGGCTATGTCACAGATGAAAGACACTGATGGTTCTGTATTTCCAGCTTCGGAAAGATCCTTAGCTTTTGACAGAGCTGCTTGAAGTTTGTCAATTATTCTTTTAACATAAACTTCTCCAATTAAGGACTCTATGGATTAAAAGAGACATTTTGTTGATTTTAATCATAGACTCTCCAGTCTGAATAAACTGGCTCTGCTACTATGAGAGAGTCCTCATTTTTAGCATTCTGACAAAAACTCTGGCTTTTTATTAACATATAAGATAAATGCAATATTGCCCAACTTACCGATACTAGTGTCTCAAATGTTCCATCCATGACAAGCTAGCCTTCCAGTCCTCCTAGAAGTCTATTACTCTTTATAAAAGTCTGAACCACTTACCATTTTTAATCAACTGAGATAATACCAAGCTTAGGAGAGTCCATTGTTCTGAATGAAATGATTCGGCTGAAGCTATTGTCATCTTCAAGCTGATGTTACACAGATCATTGGCCAGGGACACAAGCTTCTCACCTAACACATCTCCTTTTAGCCACGTAGAACTTAAGGAATGTTTCTCAGAGTTTGAACAGGCCTAATGTATAGAAAGTACACAAATATTTTCCAAAGTCATTGTTTACTTATTTAATCTCCAAATAAACCTCTTGGTTTATTATAAAAATCTGTATTAATAGTAAACATATATTTTATGCTTTTAAAATGCATTCTTCAAGATATTAAATAAGTCAAGACCCATAAAAGCATTATATATACAGGTAGTCCTTGACTTATGACCATTTGTTTAAAGACTTGGTTAAATCACAGTTAACTAGAATTTTCCTTCCAGAAAGGAATCTTGAAAAACAGACTATCAATTTCTAAGAAAGAACAAATTCTTGTAATAATCTGGGGGTTCTCCTGGACTCGCAACTCCTGCTCAAGGAGCAGGTGGCTGTCATGGCCAGGAGGGCCTTTGCACAGCTATGAGTTGTGCGACAGTTGTGCCCATTCCTGGACCACCATGTCCTTCTCACAGTCACCCATGCCCTAGTCACCTCCCATTTGGACTATTGCAACACGTCTACATGGGGCTGCCCTTGAAGAGCATCTGGAAGCTTAACTTGGTTCAAAATGCAGCACCCTGCATAGTTTTGCACAAGTCTAGATTTGTGTATATGACACTTCTTTTGCAGGAGCTGCACTGGTTGCCAATTTGCTTCTGGGTCTAATTCATGTGCTGGTTATTACCTTTAAAACCCCACATGGCTTGGGGTCTGGTTATTTGAAGGCCTGTCTTTTCCCAGGTATATTTTAGTATTCTCAGTGACTGAGCAGAAAAGAAACATGGAAGCCATTCATATGCAGAAAGGCAAGCAGTGTCCTCTTGGCTGCTCTCATATAATTTTTCATAGTAACTTCCAAATTATAACTTCCAAATTATCTACCCATATAATATATAAAGAAATCAGTCACTTTAACATAATAATAAGAAAGTATATTTTGCAGTCAGAAACGTTCACACAATGAGAAATTATCTGCAGGCAGGCAAAGGAGGGTAAGCAGCTGGTTTTGTTGGCAAGCAACAGGAATTCATTCATCCCAAAGGAACAGTGACCCAGAGAGCCATTACTAGAAGGAACAACTGAAATACCTGTGCATACTGAAGCAACCTGGGGGGTGGGGGGACTTGAACGTACCTTTTGGATTATTTGAAGAAGAATATTCCATTTTAGATCCATCTTAAAAAGAAAAAGAAATAGCATCAAAACATGACAGAAACTGAACAATTTTCCAGAATAACATAATATTAGTCAGTGATAATAGATTCAGAGGAAAAAAGGTGAATGAGAATATGAATGGGCATGTATGTTATACCTGTTAAAAAGCTGCACAATCCCAGAAAAATAATTATTTGATCTAAGGAGGTGCCAACATATGCAACATTTACATGCTCTCTGAATCATCTTTGCTGCCCAAATTGGACTGCTGCATGGCCCTACTAAATACTGTATTTCTTAACAACAAGAAGTTGAGTTGAGTTGTACTTCCTTCCTGAAGACACATGTATGTATATATGCTCCACCTAGAACATCTCATTCCTTTATTCAGCATAAAAATTAGACTATATTTGCATGAGATCTACTTTCATTGGGAATGCCTCACCAGAGAATCCCTAGTCAGAGAAAGCCTACTTGGGGAAAAGTTAATCTTCCTCCTTAAGTATGTTAAGTACTTTATTTGTCCTATCAGCAGAAAGTATGGATAGTAAAAATGTAGACAAGGACCTGAATGTTCACAATACTTAGAGTATGAAACTATGCCTCAGAAGACTGATGTTGCCTCTTCCTGATTAACCTTCCAAAACCTAGAAAATATATTTATTTGATATATAAAACTGAATTTAATGAGCCTTCAACACTACTTGTTACACAGCATCCCTGATTAGCATGGTGGTATGAAGCAGCTGCTAATTTTGTGCTGCTCTTTATGGTATTGTTTTAACATGTTGGCTTGAAAAGCAGATACATCTCCAATTCTAATTCTGAATATTAAGAAATTTATGCAAGTTACTTGGTAAGCCACAGAAACAAGTGAAACATTACCATTCCAAACTCTAATTAGTCTAATATAATGCATAAAAACAAATTGAATGACATTAATTTACTGCATAAGAAAAATGTACCTTTGTTAAATCATTGAGAATATTTTCCCTCTCTATGGTATTGCTGCAGCAATGGAGAATGCTATATAAAATATCAACCAAGAAGTCAGTCTCTTTTCTCCAATCTTCTTTTAGCCAATCAATTAACTTTTCATACAGAAACTGAATGGATGGATTTTCATACTGAATATAGTCTCTTTCTTCTACAAGCACTTGGAAAACTTTACTAGAAGCAAAGTTGCTGAGTAGAGCAGAGAGGAACTTTAAGTGTTGGTCAGACGTTTGTTGACTGGTGTACACTATACTTAGTTCTGCAAGTTTACAAACTAAATCTTCTAAAGGTTCAATCTGAGGAAGACAAGTGTGTTTCCCGTGAATTTCATGAATAATATTACTGGATTCATTGCTAGTTCTCATGTCAATGAAATTCTCATGTTCGGTGTTAATTTCAGCTTTTCTGTCTTCTGCAAATCTTATATTTACGGGTTTTTTTCTATTTCTTCTCATCTTGTTTTCTGGGTTCTGAAGAATTTGTAACAAAGAAGACACAGCAGCCAACGATTTCTCATCTGCATCCATTACAGCAACATGTTCCACACATATATTTGAAAGGCCATCCCAAAAGTTAGATAACATTCTCTGAAAAGTGAGGGATGTTCTATCATCATTAGTTATTTCTGCTTTTGTTTTCCAAACATTCAGCATGTCTGCTACTTCATAAAACAAAGGTCCATTTTGTAACTTGGGCTCTTTAATTACTGTATTGATGAGAGGAATTAACTGTAAAGAAAAAACACATGAATTTTAATCTCTTTTGAAAACTGTTTCAACCTATAAAGCATACTCCTTTTATTTTTAGCTATTTTTTACAGGTGCATATGGATAAAAGTTCATCTCATGGGCAGGAGTGGGGACAGAGGGAAGAGAATAGGTATGTATCCAGGACAATGCTGTGTGCAAGCCAGAAATAATATAATCAGAGAAAACAGAAGCCTCACTGACATGTAAAGGGGAAATGTTTACCTATATAATACATCCTGACATCAGTAATGTTTCATTTCATTACCCTCACTCTGATATTATTGCACAGCTAAATCTAATTGACTATGTAATGCCATGACTTCTCCATGTAACTAGGCATAGGTAAGGAAGTTCTAACATTACTGGGGGGGGGGGGAATCACCAAAGTAGCCTTTTAGTGCCAAGAGAAACAAATACTATGAACAGAAACAAATATTATGAAAAATATTTTTTTTCAGATAACATTTTTGCTGATTCATAGGAGCATATTTCAACTGGAAACTGATTGATATTTGGTGCAAACTAAACTCACTGATCTAGTATTGTTAAAAAAATCAATTACAAACTCAAAATCTTTAAAGCTAATGCATTATTTTACTATCACCATGATAACATACCTGGACGTTTACAAGCATTTCTTGTATTTTAACTTGTTCTTCTTCTTCACCTATGTTCTGTAGGACAGTAAATTGCAAACACTCCATAAAAGCTGAAATGATTGCTGAAGATTCTGAGCGACAAACCATAGCTCTTTCAGTGAATAGCCTAAGCAAACAGAAAATTAAGATCAGAATGAACTATGTTAGTTCCCATATTCACATGGGATTAAATAATGTTATAATGTATAAGTAGATTTATGTGGTGCTTTAAGTGATTGCAACTATAAAATTAGCATCAGAAACATAACTTAAAAACATAACAAAACAAAAAAATGCTAACTGGAGGAAAGTTTACAAACATTCATAAGATGCTACTTTAACAGTTTCATACAGCTTGGTATCTGCAGTTTTCAAATTCAACTATTTCCTGATATACATCTCCAAATGTAACACAAATACTATCTACACACACACACACACACACACAAAGATAAGCTTTATTTGATTAAAAAAAGCTTTCACTAATAATGGTCATACCCTTTAACTATGGAGGTGAAGAATGTTGTTAAAAAGTCCAACTTTGGATCTGCAACATTATGAGGCACCTTGCTAATAAGTGGCAAGATATTAGGATATATAACTGTAGCAAGACCCCTTCCTCCTTCTTGAAGCACCGTCCACAATTTTGGTAGAACTCCTTTTTTTGCATTCACGTGATTCCAACAATCCTACAGAATAATAAATGTGAAGCAGTAAATTAAAGAATACCTAGTTACTTGATATTGAAAGAAGCAACCTTCTTATCTTGATATTAAAGAAGCTATTTGGAGAGAGAAAGAGAGAGAGAGAGAGACATTAAGGTGTCCATAACTAATGAAGACATTAATACTGGTTCATAAAGTAAAAACTGTTGTAAAACGTTGATCTGAAAAGCTAAAAAGCTACCCATTTAAATTTTCTGCCAAATTATCAGTGAAATGTTAATATATCTTGGCTATATTAGATGAAAACGTATAATCAAAATGAGATCTGCTTATTCATTAAATATTTTTTTCAGACGTATAATCTGAAAGGTGCCTATGAGATAAGTAATGGCTTCATTGTGGCTTCCAGCATTACCTCAACAGTAGTAAGGACATGAAGTGCAGCTTCCCAAAGAGCAAGGCATACAACAGCATCACTGTCATCAATGCTAAGAAGAACAGCTGGACAAACTCTCGATGCTTCTGCATTCATGGACTCAGGAATGTGCTTGCAAAAAGTAGAAACCATCTCAAAAAAGGCAGAACGAATCTAAAATAGAACAGGAGGAAGCCTGAATATTTTCATGTAGGTAGGATTACAGTACAGGTAAACCTTGCTTAATGACTGCCCTGTTTAGCAACCATTCAGAGTCACAACAGCACTGAAAAAATAACTTTACAACCAGTCCTCGCATTTATGACTATTGCAGTGTCCCTGCAGTCACATGATCAACATTCAGATGCTTCGCAACCAATGGGTGTTTATGATTGTTGAAGCACCCTGAAGTCACATGATCACAATTTGTGCCCTTCACAACCAGCTTCTGACAAGCAGAGTCAATTGAGAAGCTGGCAATAAAAATGTAAGTCATGGTCACATGATCTGTTGCTTAATGATATGCGGTGAATCACCTAACGACCAAATGGGAAATAACGTAAGTATGTCACGGTCATGTGATATTTCACTTAGCAGCTGTATTGCTTAGAACAGAGTTGCCAGTCCATATTGTGGTTCCTAAGTGAGGACTGCCTGTATTACCTCAATACTGGACAATCACATAACATTCTTATGAAAAGCTAATTACCAACTCTGATCCTAAGAGCCATTTAGGCATATATATATGAGAATACAAGTAGTCCTTGTTTAGCAACTGCCTTGGACAGCGGCCATTTGCAGTTGCAATGATGATGAAAAAGTAACATTACAGCCAATGCCCACATTTATAACTTTTGCAGTATCTGTCAGTCATGTGTTCACCATTTCAGTCAGTTAGTACACTTGTCTTGTGCCTGATCCATTTTTTTTCCCTTCCCCCTGCCTTGCAGAGCAGGGAGATTGCCTAAACAAGCTTTCTCTTCGTGAGCTGCTTTTCTCTGCAATATAGCACATCCCTAAAAAGTGCTAACTGCAAGTTAACAAGCTCAGCTCTGTGACCTTAATTAGTTGATTAGAACCCTCTGGCTGACTGGTGCTGCTGCCTGACATTGACAAGACCCTAATCAGTTTCACATTAAAGGCTTTTGTTTGCCTCCTAAGCAGCAAACAGCTGACAGTAGAGCATTCCTTTCGATGTGTATTCCCCATTGTGTGCCTGTTTACTCTCTTGTAATCCCTTCCTCTCCAATGAATGTAAATACAAACATTAATTATCTTCTTACTAATTATCCCAGTGCCCAGGTGAGCATTCCAAAGGACAGGGGAGGGGGAAAAAGGGTTATAAGTTTTGTCCTTTTACCTGGTTTCCTCTTTCCTTTTGAGTTCCAGAAACTGCTGTTTGGGCTCACCCAACTGTTTGGGGTCATATCTTTCTGTCAGCTTTGCGAGGTAGACCAGACAGAAAATATAGCCAGATGAACTAATTCTACTTTACTATAAGGCTACATTAACAGAATCTTGCAAGTCTAAAAGTATACCTCTCCCCTGTCCTCTTTACAGGCCAAGAAACTAGGGAGGGTCTCTTCTGAGCCTCTTACCCCACCCACATTCCTGTTGTGGGCTAAGCTGCCTTTTATCTGACCGTTCCCTGTGTCTCTTTGCCCTGTCTCCCAAGGTCATTCCCACATACCATTGTACCTTCTGACACAAAGCAAAGGAAAACTGAAGTAAAATCATAAGCACAGTTGCAGCCATATGATTATAACTTAGTAACCACTTTAACAACCAAGTCACCGGAACCAATTGCAGTTGCTAAACAAGGACTACCTGTATATACAGCAACAATATTTTCAAAATTTCCCTTTTTCCCTTCCACTCCCTGAACTTCATGATTTTTAAAGAATTCCAGCAATAGCTTTTTAAACATTAAGAGGAATGTGAAAAGATAACTGAGTGATATAGGTTGCATTTTAAAATACAAAATAGCATATGGTAGAAAATTATGAAACTACTTTAATAACTATAATAGTTATAATTTCTAAGAAAACCGTTATGAAATACAGGTAGTCCTAGAATTTCAACCATTCATTCAGCGACTGTTGAAGTTATGACAGTGCTGAAAAAATTGACTTGCAACTGGTTCCTGAAGTTACAGCTGTTGAAGGGGAAAGGAGGGCGCTGGTCCATGAGAGTGAGGAAAGGAGGGCACAGTGCGTCCAAGCAAGTGAAGGAGGGAAGAAGGTCACAGTGCATGCAAGCAAGCAAAGGAGGGAGTGGTGTGTGCGAGCAAAAAAGGGCACTGGTGTGTGCGAGCAAGTGAAGAAGGATGCAGTACATGCGAGTAAAGGGAAAAGGAGGGCATTGGTGCATGTGAGCAAGAAAAGGGGGAATGAGGGCCAAGAAGCCGCACGATTCTGGGGCTGCTTACTGTCCTGCAAGGCAGGGTGCAGGGCAGCCAACAAGATAGAGATGAGGGGGGACATAGGCAGGTAGGGGGAATTGGAAGCAGTCCCTTACCTTACTGAGGCTCAAGGCTGGGAGGGACCAAGCCTAGAATGTCTTGGATTGGGGTGGGTCCTTGGCTAACGACCAGTGGAATTTGCTTAACAACAGCAATGGAAATGCCAGGACTGCTGTCACTACGCAATGCAGTCACATGTCTCGCTTTACAACTGCATCACTTAGCAATGGAAATTCTCGTCCCAATTGTGGTCATAAGTCAAGGACCACCTGAAGTGTTCTAATACTTCAAAACCTCCTGCACATGAATGGTTCTTGTCCAGGACTAATGTTTTGAGAACTTGGGATATAAGACACTACCTAATAATTAGGAAATTGGAATGCAAACTTCATCACCATTTTTAAAGGACTTTAAACAATATTACCATTTCAAAAATTGCACTAATAATGCTAGCTGTCATTTTAAGAGATTTTTCTAAGAATTTCTTCAGCCAAATTCAGTAAATAAGAAAAATTGGTTTTGTGATTAAAACAAAAACCAATCTTAATGCCCATAACTAAAAATGTTCTTATTTTATATTTAAGATATGTTTTAGAATAAATGTTTGAGGAATGTAAAATGGTAAAAATACCTGTGCTATGTTATGTTTCCCATATTTCCAAAATTTGTTTTGAGAGAATAGTGTCTTAAGCCTCTCTTCTAATGACTTAATCTCAGTACTGGGCATCATACAAAGCAATTTCTTTAAAGATAGCAAAGAACAGGTTATAATTCGATGAAATTTGGCTTCTCTTTCTTCTTCTGGCACTGCTCTGAATAAAAAACACAAGAGCATAAGCTTACAAATTCAATTGTCAGTATATTTTTTTCATATTTGATTTTAAATCTCTTGTTAAAGACAACACACTCATATTCTGAAAACCAGAAACTTCACTTTATGTATGTATAAACTACGTAGGTCTATTACTACTACAAATAAATAAATACTCGCTTCCAAAATTTCACTGTTTTGTTTGTCAGTTTTTGTTTTTTTTTAACTTCCCTTGGAAGTCATTTATTCCTTGCCTATGAGCAAAAATAACATTTCCCCAACTGCATGTTTTCCTAATCCAAATGAGGAAATCACACTGTACTGATCAAGGAATAGCAGACAGAGGCACTATTCAAAATTAAGTATTGCTCTGATCCAGCAGTTTTTGTTGGCAAGATAGTTATCTACCAAGATAGTTACCTATAAAGTTTTCCAATACGCCTATAGGAAACCTGACATTGACAGAATGTTATTGAGCCCACATGTCAGTAGCGATTAGAGTTGCATAAAAGCCCAATAAGTATCATTTCTTATTAATGCATGTAGAAAAACTGCACAGAGAAATCAGAATACATGAGATGCAGCTGATTTTCTGTCAACAAGGTGATTTGCTGTGCAGAAACAACACAATTTTCATTAATGTGAAAAGGCAACAACCATCAACTTTAAAAGGTACTTAATATGATGTTGAAGCTTAGAACCAGCAGTTCCAATGGCCAGAAGAAGGTTCTGTGCACAGAAGCCTCTTCCAGCTATTAAAACTACCAGAGGAGGTCTCCGAAAAGAAAACTTAACTGGGAGAAAATGTTTCATGTCACCTGACATGACAGACCTTAAACATACTTCATTTCCTATATTTCAAGATATATCTTTTTACATACAGTACTTATTTGTGTGTTAATACAAAATCAATTTATTTTTCTAAAGGGATAAAAATGTACATACTGTGGATCACTTAGTGTATCAGGAGTTTCTTTCAAAAGATTATCTTGTAGCACCTGGACAAAAAACAGTCAGATGTCCTTAAATGGAAAAAAATACACGACGATTTGCAGAGAAATAAATAAATGTTTTTAAAAGGAAAGAAAATACAGTATTACAATGTTATATTTCCTTTAATTTAAAATTATTATGATATGAATCCAAATAAGTGTAGCTTTGCATTTTTTTTTTCTTAAGAGATTATCTAATGATTATCAAGATTCTTGGATTCTCAAAGAGGGACTCTGGATTGCCAATCTAAAATACAGATGAAGACTTGGCTATCAATTGTCTTTACTTAAATCTGTCTCTTCAAATATAAAGGATTAAACTTTAAATGTAGTGTACAGATAGTATAACAAGACAAACCATTACCTATTCAGAAACCAATTGCAGTTTTTGGTGGAAATGCTGTCACACTAATTCTTGTTATGTATGTTTGTGGTGATATTCTAGAATAAGAGATATTACTAAAAATATAAAAGCTCTTATCAATAAATAATAAAAGCAGCAATGGTGGCTTTGCTACAAATATATAATAATGCAAATAAGAATTTAAAAGATAAGCCACTTATGGCCTACCTGATTACAACTGCTAATATGGCTATTACCAGACACTAGCATGATCTAAATGATTTATCTATTAACAACTGTTTGAAAACATTTCAGTAATAAAAAATATTATTTCTAAATTTGAGTTTCATATAATAAACTCAAAATAATTTTCAGGAAGAATTTTTTTTTAATCACATACATGAATTATAATAAGGCTCACTGAAACTATACTCGATAGTTCTTGTGACCTCAGAGAAGGTTAATTAAGGAGGTTCCAGTAGATTTATTTATTTATTTATTGTGGTTTAAATACTATTTGGTGTCGTTGTCTAAGGCATCAGGCTACAAACTGAGAGACTATGAGTTGTAGTCTTGCCTTAGGCATGAAACCAGCTGGTTGACTTTGAGCCAGTCTTCGCTGTAGGAAGAAGGTAATGGCAAACCACTTCCAAAAATGTTGCCAAGAAAACTGCATGAACTCATCTAGGCAGTCCCAGGCCACTAGAAAGCACAAATCATCATTTTAAAAATGGCAATTATTGGACACCTGATAACTAGGAAAACATCTAGCAAGTATAAAAGCAAAAAACCGTTTCTGTTGGACTTCTTTCGGTAACCATAGCATATTATTTTTGTAATTTTTAATTATGTATTAAAGAAAATTAAAAAGCATGCAAACTTGAAAACTTACATTTAAAATTTCATCTTTACAAAACACTAAGGCTTCAGATTGTTTGCTTGGTGGAAAGGCCTTTTCAAATGCCTCTTGTGCTGCTGATGCTGCTGGAGAATAAATATCACACTGAGCTATTAGCCAATATCCCATAATGCTTTTTAAATGAGGAGCTAAATGTTTTCTGACTTTCAAAATAAGCTGCTCAAAAGCTTGCTGCGTTGCTTCCCGGACTCGGCGATCATGATCCTGCCATAAATATTGACAAGTACAACAATAATTATATAATTTCACTATACATATCAACAATTTCAGATTACATATTTCTCTAAAGCAAATTTTACTGACTCATATCTTATGGCTAAAAATATACATAACATTAATCTCTGCTTTTATGTACTGCTTTGCATACCATACTAGAGCACTACTACTGCTATATCAAATTCTAGGCTTTCTGCAGAACAAATTAACCTTCCAAGAGGTACAAACAGAACTTTATATTCATCTCTGATAATTACTTCAGTTAATTAAAAGCAGCAGCCTTGGCCAAGCTCTTCCCATAAATATGTGTCACTTTGTGTGAAATGAGCAGTTACATAAATATGACATATAGATAAATAAAATATCAATTTCGGTACTTACAAGAGAAATTTTACAATAAATTCTAGGCCAGTAAGGTAGAACTCCTTTAACAATCTCTGTCTCTCTTTCTTTGCACATTACCCCAAATTCTTGCATAGCCTAAAATTAAAAATAATGAAAATAAGATTTTTTTAAAAAGCTGATGATTACCCATTATTATTATATGTTTTCTTTTATGGTGATTATTATGAATTAAGCTCATGTATTGCAACTGATACTGTGTGTACAATACATTATTAAAGAACCTATTTATTTGTTTACTTATTTATTAGACTTATATGGCCACCAATCTTAAGAAAGCCAACCCTAGGCAGCTCACAACAGCCTTAAAACCAAAGAAACAATAAAAGCAACAGACAAAAACCTGGCATCCAACACAACCATCTCCAGGCTTCAGTCTCACCCTATCCAGCACATTTTCTTATTCTGCACAATAAATTAGATGGGTGGCTATATAGTTTACATAAATAAATAAAGGTGCAATATATTTTGATTGGATTGATATGTGATACTCTATTCTTTTGCTACAGTTATTACAAGTACAATTACCTCTTTTCCTATCAAGATGTCTGGTTGAATTCATCACAGATGTCCCTTACAGGTTTTTATTTTAAATTTTATATCAGAACCTTTGACCTCCCTTATTAAGTAAATGGAAAACATTGTCAGTATAACAATGGTTCAAGGTCACTACAAATTGTTATTATACCTGATAATGTATTATTTTTAATAGATAAATATAACATATTATATACTATATCAACATTTACTTATTTTGTGCAATAATTGGAAAGCTTATTAAGTTATTCAACTTCCAGTAGGAAGTTGCTTGCTCCGTTGTCACGGTTTAATATCCATAAGTTTGTTAAAATGGTATGACAAAAATCAGTATGGTTTAAAAATGTAATTAGTATTGAATTTTATATCCAAAATCTGGAACTTATCACTATAAGTGATAAATGAGGAACTATAATCTATTAATATGGGTAGGAGCCAAAAAAATTACATAATCCAGATTTAAAATTGTGAAATATTGCTATTTATTCATTTTCTCTTTGTGAGCTATATTGTATATCTATATATTGATATGATATTCCATGCAGTCATGTGTGTTTAAAAATGTAGCTGAGTGATTTTTATATGCAATGTATGTTTTTGTTATTTTTCTGCTTTTGTCTTTTGATATTTTTTTCTATATTATAGCAATTATAAATTTAAATTTAATAATTTAAAATTATTTTTTAAAAAATACAAACTACAAATAAACTATAAGATCAAAAACTTTATAGAAATTGCAAAACATACACATTTAATCAATAAATAATGACCCCTTAAATCCAATATAACAAGCCTACTTTTAACTTGGTTATGACATCTTTTTTGGAAAGTTTTCTTAGCACCATTCGAAAATCAGCATCTATAAGGCTATCTATTTCTTCAGCTCCTTGAATTGCAGGGACATATCCCAGGTCACTTGAAGAGGTGCCAAAGCCAACAAATCCAGGAACAGTTCCTTGCTCTTTGGCTAGAAGTTCAGCTGTTCTTCCACTGCTAGAAGGCTATATTTGAAAGAGAGAAAAAGAGGAATTGCTATTTGAGAATTATTCTAAAATCCCAACAAGCTTTCTTAGGGCTCATTGTTATGCCCGAAGCTGCAGTTCTTAACTTTATGACTTACTTATTGATCCATTACATTGTTTAAGAAATCTATACTGTTTTTCCTTTCAAAAAAAAAAAAAACCAAGCTAAAGCTTACATTTTTTTCCCCCAAAAAACCTATTGAAGTAGTAATTCAAACATATTTACTATAAAGTAAAAATAATAGAACAAACAATTCTAAATTAAGTTACAGAAGATTAATCATTTGTTTATTAGAAAGCTCTTTACTTCCTGAAAAAATATAAAGATGACTTAACTTCTGGTGAGAATTCCACATTTGAATTATTACTACTGTGCTGTCACCAAATTTTCCCATGCTGTCAAAACCCATACCTCTCAAGGCAGTAGTACATGTAGAAGAGTAGAACTGATTCCCAAAGAAAGGAGTATATAGTTAACTATATATCAGAATTGGCTGGCTTTATGAATGAACTTCTCATTGGCTAAATACTCTGTAAATTAATATTCTAATCCCTAACCACCATTCCTTCTTCTTGTCTTCATTCACCACTTTTTTCCTGTTCTCATAACGTATCTATCTAGAGTTCTGCATTTAAGATGAATTCCAGAAAAATAGCTGAACAAAGCTAAGATTCCTATCACAATTTAACTCTCTGATTACCTTCACAATGCTACAGGGTTTTCATTTTAAAATATTTAGGATAGAACTTAACTGAAAACAAACAAACAAACGGGCCCCACATATACACAATATCCACTGAAAACATGGGACAGAAATCAGTAAGGTGAATCAAACTTTGAGAAAATAGTTGCTGAATGTTTAACATTTATCACACATGATATTAAAGCATTCCAGATACAGCAGGATATTTGAATCACTAACAAGGATCTAACCCTAAATCTTTGAAACTAAGAGAAAGCAGTATACATTTAGAGTAGTAAAAATGTGCACATGACACAACCAAGAAAATCAACGTCCTATAGTAAGAATTTGTCATCCGAATTTATTTTTTGACATCTCAAAAATTTAAGTTCCGGAACATGTACTTTTTAGAGGACCGAAATATAGCTGGTTCTTTTCCCCTCTTGAAAGTTTAGGCACACTTAGCAATCCGTATTCCTTAAAGGGAGAGAACCACCAGGCAGGTATAAGGCTATAAGACCGGTTCCGTGATGTCTCGTTAGAGAAGAAGCCTCTAACAAATGAGACCCCCTTTGCAGTGAGAACGAAAGCAGCACCTTTGAAACTGATCTAACGTCCCTTCTGGTGCGGAAGAAGCAGCTTTTTTTTTTTTTAATCAAAAGTTAGGAGAAGCCGTCCTCCACGCTTCTCCCAAGCTCGAGAGCTATGGAAAGGCAACCCGAGGTGGCCCCTCTCCAGAAATATTGTATTCCCTCCCAGCGGCACCAACTCGCTCACCCGTACGTTGCCCTTAGTTCGCTGCTTGTTCTTGCCTCCCATGATAGCGTCTGCAACGCTGTCAGACACCGAAAAAAAAGGGGGAGTGAAAACAGTTGGTCCCACGCACAGGAAGGGGGAAAAGGCTATTTCCGGGTTAAACGGAAGTTAAAGTGATGGCTGAAGGAAGCTGGACACCGGAGGCTCCTCCCTTTTAGTACCCCTCCCTCCGCCTACAGAAGGAGGCAGCGAGAGAGAGAGAATGGCTGGTGATATACTGTGGTTACGGAAAGGAGTCCAACAGAAACTTTTTGCTTTTATATTTGCTAGATGTTTTCTTAGTGTCAGGTGTCCAGTAATTGCCATTTTTAAGATGATGATGATTTGTGCCTTCGAGTCAGCTCATGTTTTTGGTAACTACTTACGGTCCTTCCCACCGCTTGGTCGTTTTCCCCATTTCTGAGTACACCAAGCAGTGCCAATTGCTTTTTACACCGAGATGGCTTGTGATCACACGGTGAGAGCATGTTGTGGTAACAACAGAATTTACGCTGTTTTTATAAAAAGCTCAAAAAACGTTCTTCAAGGGGATTAATTGTGATACTCCACAAGATTAATAAGAACTACAACCGAAGAGTTTGTTGGTATATGCCCTGGTTCACTCAGGGTAAGTTAACCATGACTTACTGATTTTCAGGATATCAACACTGAACCATAAACCAAGGCTATCATATGTGTATACTTCCGTAAAATCCCGATGACTACTAGATAAACCTTTGCTGCCATCTATAGTCAGGATTTTAGCAGCCTAGTTACGGTGCAGTAGCCTTAATTAACCACAAGATGGATTTTCATATGGTAGACTAAAATATGCTTGCTACATTAGTGGTTCACTGAATGAGAAAACCCTACCTCTATTTTGCTACCTCCCCTTTTTGCTATTTCCACTTTTCCTTTCATGCTCATCTCCACCTATGCAGAAATATTATCCAATATATAATGAAATAAAACCCCCACATAGATCATATATTTCAAAGTCTGGAACTCAGACTTCTTTAGATCAAGTACTAAAATTACCCATATCAAATGCTGTGATGCTATTTGCCATTTTTGAAAAGTTAAACATTTTAATTCACAATCTGGTTACTAAGCCACAGGAAGGAGGAGACAGGAATAAAGATTATTTGGACTCTGAAATATTTTTCAGTTTAGGTTCACGGATGTACCTGTGAATCATGGAGTTCTTTGCAAATTTATTAGTGGATGTTCAGTAGGTTCCTGATTAACTGCTGGATAATTGGGGGGAGTTGCGCCCCTTGGTTCAAGACAATGTTAAGCCCTAAAAGATCTGGCCGATACTCCAAATAAAACAACATGCTCAAACATCTCGCAATGCGAATGGATTCCATAGCAAACTGAACTATTTAGCCACATGACACTAAAATCAAAAAGTACTAAATATTTTTAATGTAAAACTGGCAAAAGGCTTAATTTTAGCCATCATATACTGGAGGCCCATATGATGAGAAACAGGTAATCTAAGAAACCCAAAAGTCTGACACATAGCCATTTCTTCTATCCCTGACTAAGCACAGATTTGCTATTTCTGAAGTAGAAACAGTGATGAGGTGTTGATAATATAGACAGAAAACCTGCTGTGCTTAAAGTACCAAGACAAATAACATTTCAGGCATCCAGTTCCAACTGCATTGTTTTATCAAAAATTGTTTTATTAAAAATACCTCCTTAAACCAAAATAGCTTAAGCACTAATTTTTCAGATATAAAATAATACACGTTTTAGAATTCTATTATTAAAATAAAAGCAGTTTTGAGAAAAAAAGCCTACTACTTCCTTTAGACATTTAATTTTTTTCCCCTTAACCTATTGTCCTTCAACTCCAAAATACAGTTGAAATATTTCACCACATCTCTTTTCAATTAAAAAATGATATAATTGCCCCAAATCCATGTGATTTCCTCTGGCACCATGTGCATCAAATATTTTTTCTTCAAAAGTCATAAACTTCTTTTGCTTTTCCATTTCAGTTTCAGTCCCTTCTATGGAAATGTCTTCTCTGTGACGGATTAAAATTCGTTGCCACGATAATCTTCTTATTCTAAATGCAATGAGAGTATTGCAAATTCATGAAACACAGCAAGTATAAGTTACAGTTATTACTAGTGATTTCCCACTGAAACCAATAGAAGATGTTAACTGTGATAAAAGTTCATAGGAGAAGCTATTGTCCCCATTGTCATAAGCTCTATCTACACAAGGAAACAGGCCTTTTTCTGCTCCACTCCCAGGCTGAGAAATGTGCTCCGTAATATTTGTTTTTAAACCCCCACTATCTCTGCTTTTAGAAGAGCACCCAAAAATTTTAGTATTAATTTCATATTTACTTTTACTTTTGTATTATGTATTATTGTAACTGCCTTGAGTTACACAAGTTATAAATTGAATGAATAAATAAACGAATGACTTAAATGTCTCCTTTAATTTGAACAGGGAAAAATATCTTTCCAATCTCTTGTCTTGGTAAGGAAGGGTTCAACCCTCCTGAACAGAATTTTCCCTCCAATACAAGTGAATGAAAGATATTGTTTCTGAACTCAATCGACCAAAATAGAAACCCATCACTTTGTTACTTTATGGAACAAAGAACTTAGAGAAAATCTTACCTTGCCCAAAATTCTTCACACATCTTCTGTGGGCCTTCTATGCAAATAATACCTGGTTTTCCAGGCATACTGAATCCAGAAAGAGAGAGTTCCTTGGACCAATCAATTATATTTTTTCTTTTTTGTTTGTTATAAATATGATGACTGTAAATCCAGAGTCTAGTGAGAATACATTCTGATTTCTGAATATCTGATTTCTTAACAGTGGAAGGTAAGGGTT
This sequence comes from Python bivittatus, assembly GCF_059951505.1. Classification (NCBI taxonomy): domain Eukaryota; kingdom Metazoa; phylum Chordata; class Lepidosauria; order Squamata; family Pythonidae; genus Python; species Python bivittatus. Next base: position 17,087,802 of record NW_028277074.1, read on the forward strand.
CTTTGTTGATATACATGACAGCATGCTCTTTAACCCATTCTCTTGCATTTAAGATGCAAACATCACCAGCACAATGTTTCTTCAAGTAGGTAATGAGATCTGTGTTCATTTCAACTTGCTGTGATCGGCTTAACACTGGAGATCTAAAGAAAAAAAAAAGGTATCATTTAGAGTATAGATCAGGGGTTCCAAACCTGGCGTGCCCACACCCACAGAAGGTGTGAGATAGAATTCCAGGGGGTGCAACAATTTTGTGCACTGAGTTAAAGCTTATTTTTTTAAGTTCAATTTGTTCACATGCATTAGAAATTAGGTATCTTCATCTTCAAATGTGATATTACTTTTGTAGGGGGTGTGAACATTAATCAAACATTTCCTAAGTTTGTGGGACATAAAAAAGGTTGGGAACCACTGGTATAGACGAAGTAAAAATTAAAAAAAAACTGTTGTGATACAAGCAAGACTTATTCTAGATTATATTTAACTTTTTTCTTTCGAAAGCAACAGGTTGGATATAGATCAAAAGTATCGATTTAATCTATCAAATGCAGCAAAAGATGCTATATCCAAAGGGTAAAGAATTATCTGATTACCCATATGTGCCCTGTGCTAATGAAAAAGAGCTTTGCCCCCTGAAACTCAAATGCATACAAAAACCTACCTGACTATAATTATCATACTTCATACAACAGGAAGAGACATATAAATTGCCAAGTCAAAAGCCATGGTGAAAACATGGCTCAATCTAGAAAGGTCTAAAATAGGTCAATAGGTTAAGATGCAACTGGGGCATATCTCATAATATACCTGCTTTTTACATCTTCACCCAATTGTTCCAATGTTATATGGTTTTTGCCATCTTTTGCATTCCTACATCTCAGTAATATGCCAACTATTTATTTACAATTATTTCTACATCACCTACTTGAGCAGCCCTATATAGTTTAACTGTAAAAAAAAATACAAATATAAATATTTAGTTGTCAGAAATGGGGTTGGCTAGCCCCCTAGAGGCCTAGTGTGGCTTCCATTGGCCTCTTGGATTTCTTTTCTCTTCTTTCCATTTGTGTAGATGTGTCTGTCTTTTATAAATTTTAATTATGTATTTATTGTTTTAAATTGATGTAAACCGCCCAGAGTCCCCCATTGCAGGGAGATGGGCGGGGATAAGTCTATGTATGTATGTATGTATAAATAAATCTATTTTTTTTAAAAAAAATCCGGTGCTGTCTTCCAAATATCTTCCTAAGTACTTCTGGAAGAGCACAGTCTTCAACTGCTTCTTAAAGGATAAAAGGGTGAGGGCCAACCTAACCTCTAAAGTAGGTTAGGTTGGCCCTCACCCTTTTGCATCCTCAATGCATCCTCTCCTGGACAGATCATGTAAGGTGAGCAGATTCTAACTGAAGAAAATGATCCTGAAGTAGCAAGGGGCCAAGCCATATATCTTCACTAATGAAATCAAATTAATTACATGTATGAGTTCCATGTTTAATATTAAAAATTAATGATATCTATTATATAGCTAAGCTAAGCTATATAGCAAATCACTGTATTTACCAAATATGAGAATTATGGTGTCCTGTTAAAAATATCCTGCATTTCATCTTTCAGCCTGTTTCAAAATGTACAATACCTGATAGTGACTTCCGGAAGAACAGTTGGATATTTTAATGGGAATGCACAGCACAAAGAAAGCGGTACCTAGAAAGAAGTTTTTTAAAGTTAAAAGAGAAATTCTTTAGATTCTACTAGCAATCAATTTCATGAAGTCTTCTTTTAGTATAAGAGTATATTACCTTGTTTTCATCAGGAGTTTCTACATCTAAATATAGGATGAATTGTATTTTTGAAGATGGCACTTCTAAAGTACATTTTCCAACATAATCTTTCAGTTCTGCTAAAGCCAACTGATCAGTCACCTTAAAATCATCTTCATTAGGAAACATACTAGAAAGTAAATCTAATTCAGAAAGTTGTAGTTCAGCTTCTTCCAAATTGCTCATCTTTGATGTATTAATATAGTTCCTAAAATAAATTGGAGAAGATGTTATTGGATACACTTTAAATTCTTAAAACTGTTACAATTAAGGAGTCAAATACCTTCAGCTCCCAAATGGCATAATGAATTTCAATTATATAGCTTCAAGATAATGCCACAAACTATTGGCAAATAAATAATTTGGACGTTAGATTTGAATATTCTTAATAATGAATATTGAACTTGCCTATTTCTGCAATGTCAGAATGTAATTCACTGTATAAATGTCCACTCAGAAACAAGTTATGAATGTATGTACATTATAATTGGTGGAATATACCTCCTAAAAGATGGACTGCAACAATATGTTGGCTTTGAAGTCGTCTCTAGACTGGAGTTCCCATCTTGCACGGAGTTGTGTGAGCCTGCTTGGTTGGGCTTTTGTCTCTCTATATAAGAGACAAGAATGAAGATTCCAAGGAAAATGTGGTAGGATGGAACTGATAAAAGCTTTAAAAATAGAGAAGAATGTAGTTGGTTGGTTGTTTTAAGAAAATGTAGGAAATGTGGCATGGGTGCGATGAAAGTAAGAACTTTGCAAGGACAGAAAGGTACAGAGTTATAGTGAATGGTGTTGAACCAGTAAACTAGTTATTGCTGTTTTCGTTTTCTTATCTTTTGCCTTAAATTCTTTAGCTTGTTATTTTTCAGAACTATGTATAATGTTGTTTTTCCCAAAAGGCAATACAGTGATTGCCATATGTATAAACAAGTTCATTTGTTTTTAGCAGTATTAAATTCCAGATTAGGGATATACAGTCACATTTTGAAGTTCACTTATTGCTTGGAATACATGTATATTACACATTTTTCACTACTCATACTTACACACAATTCATGAACATGTTTAAGTAGGTATGCTTCGAAAGTCAACCTGTTTCCATACTACAGGCATACCTCGTTTTATTGTGCTTTGCTTTATTGTGTTTCGCTTTATCGCACTTTATAGATATCAAACAGCATCGCATGCTACAGAGAAATCTTTGTGAATGGAAGAGGCAATCAATGCGGAAAACTTTGTCTCATTTTAAGAATTTTTTAGATTAAGGTATGTACATTTTTTAGGCATAATTCTATTGCACACTTAATAGACTACAGTATAGCGTAAACATAACTTCTATATGAACTGGGAAACCAAAAAAAATGTGTTATTATTGCGGTATTTGCTTTATTGCGATGGTCTGGGAGTGAACCCACAATATCTGCAAGGTATACCTGTACACCTAACAGTGAGGGCAGAAAAAAATGTGGAGAATGGGTGATACAAATACAACCTCAGCTGTATATGCTCTCCTGGCAGTTAGACTTTCTCTTTTAGAACTGGTCGTAGATAAAGAAAAAGTGTGAAATCACAATGTCTTCAAACAATTTCCTCAAAATATTGTGCCAATGGAGAAGCAGAAGCACAGCGGAGCTGTGATTAGTATGTACGTCGATCGGGCGAGGACCAGAGAAGTTCGGTAGCAGCAAAACCAAGAGATTGCTTTGTTTAACTCACGTCTTATAGCATAAACAATATTAAACACGTTAAATGATTAAAACATCCTACCAAAGTCAATACAGAGCTTGTTTCCTAAATACAGTAAAGCTTTGATGAAGCTTTGTAATATAGTAATTGTTAATACCAATAGTTGAGAATGAAAATCAGTCTGATTTGGATTTCCAGCCAAATTCCTTCGTAAAAACCACCACCTCCGACCTTCACAGCCCAATCCAACGCAAATTTGCATTCAAAACATTGGTGTGTTGCGTTGCACGGTGCCGTTCCGAAGTATAGAAATCCCAGTTTAAATGAAATGTTGTGACGGCTATTGTTTTTAGATTTCTATTTGTACATTAAAGACGGGGGGGGGACCTATTTTGCTTCTGCTGGAAAATCAAGAACGCCTGCCCACTAACCGCCCAATCGCAAGCGACTATGCTAAAATCCTGCTTTTTGATGTATTTTCTTTCGCTGTTTCCATTTCTGCTGCGTGCGCGTGCCCAGCTATAAAGCGCCGACTCTCTGTAGACTACAGACTTCCGCGACCGCCTCGCCCTACATTTTCGTACACATTTCTTACCCAACAGCCAACGTACCGGAAGTTACAGCTCAGTAAAAAGGCCTCTCCAGAGCAAGCGATCTATGCCAATTGAACAGGACTGCACGAGAGCCGTAAATCTCCACCGGAGACGCAGGGATGTGTCGTAAAATATTTAAATATAGGAGGTCTGTGCTCGGCACGCAGTGACAGCGAATCTGTTCCGACGTTCCTAACTCATCTCGTGGAACCTTTTATCAGCGGTCCCTTGAACTGCTCCCTCTGGTTCGTAGAACGTAAGAAATGCTTCACTATTGGTTTCGGCTGTTGTCAGTAAAGGCCGAATAGGCGGGCTGCGAAAGCGTTGGAGTGGCCAATCAAAGGCGGGCTGGATTGCTTCACCTGGGACAATACGGTGCGTTTGGGCAGAAATGGCTGCAGCTGGTCGCCCACAGCGCTCTTGTGAGATTAGTGTTTTCCGGCCAACTTGTGCTGGCATTTGGCATTTTCAGCTGTTTTTATGTCCTCCCCCCTTAGGGAAGTGCTAATATTCCTAGCAGGCGTAGGCTGAGAGAAAAAAAGTTGCCAACTACCTCCCACGTCCGCCCCGAAATTGGACGGCCTTTTTGTTGTGCAAAATGCTTATATTTGAAGCTGCCGCAGTTAAATTGCTCGTAAGTGTAAGAACTAACTAGTTGGGTGGAGGTGCCCTTTAAGGTATTAGAATCTGACTGCCTGATTTCACCCTGCTCTTCTTAATTATTGCTCAACAGGCATATATTAGCTTTTTATTTCACGGCACGGAGAAAGAAGTTTACTCAATATGCCAGGTTGCTCCTGAAAGTGCAGAAAACTAGCCCATTTAAAGAGCTATTGTCCCTGTTTAAGAAGAATGACCTTTTTTTTTTTTTCTTTTCCATTTTGCAAACACAAGGAAAATGGAGTGGAGTATGTACAGAGACACCAAACTGCTGTGTTTAGCCTTAAGTTTTCACTTTAAAGTGTTTTAAGTCAAATGCCTTTAAATCATACCTTGATATTAGTTATGAGAAAGAAAGCTAAAATTCACTTTACTCCAATAAAAGGAGCTGCTATTTAATTTCCTAGGCTGTTACACATGATTGTTATTATGAAAACATGATTATTATAGGAAGATATAAAGAACAGATTCAATTAATGAGTCTCCAGGAAAAAAAAAAAAGAATTATTCCATAAATAGGACAGGACGGAGTTATTGTCCTTGAATAACTCCTATAGAAGTACAATTTCATGTACAAATATATTTTGCACCCATGTGTCCATAGATGCATTGATAGGATTTATTAACCTTCCCAGTGCTAAACAGTCTTTAGCTTTGAATTTAAGTATGTTGAGACTGCAGCTTGATCCCATTCATTATATGCTTTATTTGTTTGTTTGTTTGATTTATCTCCGCCCATCTCCCCCTCTGGGAGGCTCACAAGATTTGTTAAAACAATAAATATATATAAAATTACATAAAACATGAAAACTGTGCAAAGCATTACCGAAAGAAAAGAGGAAGTCCAAGAGGCTGATGTTTCTAGAGCTGCAGATGACAGGCCTCTAAGGGGCTAGCCATCCCCATACTTGGTGTCTTCCCTCCCCACCCCAGGCCAAGTGGCAGAGCCAGGTCTTCAGATCTCTCAGGAAGGCCGGGAGTGAAGGGGCCAATCTCACCTCCAAGATATTCCAAAGGGTAGGGGCTACAGCAGAGAAGGCCCGCATTCTGGACCCCACTGATCAGAGCTCTTTTATTGAGGGGATCCAAAGCATGCCCTCTCTATGTGATCAGGTGGGATGGGTTGAAGTCATGGGGAAGAGGCAGTCCCTTAGGTAACCCAGTTCCATGCCATGTAGGGCTTAAAGGTGATAACCAACACCTTGAATTGGACCTGGAAGCAAACTGGTACCCAATGCAGCTCGCGGAGCAATGGTGTTACATGGGCCTTTCTTGGGGCTCCAAAAATAGCCCGTGCGGCTGCATTCTGGACCAGCTGTAGCTTCCAGATACTCTTCAAGGGTAGCCCCATGTAGAGTGCATTGCAGTAGTCTATATGGGAAATAACAAGGGCATGAGTGACTGTTCGAAGGGCATCCCGATCCAGGAAAGGACGTAACTGATTCACAACCCGAAGTTGTGCAAAGGCCCTCCTGGACACAGCTGCCACCTGCTCTTTGAGCAGGAGCCATGAGTACAGGAGGACCCCCAGATTTTGTACTGGGTCTGTTTGGGACAATGCTACCCCATCCAGCACCAAAGATAACAAAGTCCCAGATACAGGGGAGCCATTAACCCACAGCCACTCCATCTTACCAGGGTTCAGCTGAAGCCTGTTGTTCCCCATCCAGACCCTTATAGCCTCCAGGCACTGCAAAAGGACAGTCATGGCATTGCTTACCTCACCTGGGATGGAGATGTATAATTGAGTATCATCCGCATATTGATGATACCTTATCCCATGATGGTGGATGATCTCACCCAGTGGTTTCACGTAGATGTTAAAAAGGAGCGGAGAGAGAACCAAACCCTGCAGCACCCCACAAACGAGGGGCCAAGGATGGGACTTCTTGCCCCCTATGACCACCGATTGGGATTGGCCCAGAGAAAGGAGGTGAACCAGCACAAAACCGTGCCGCCCGCCCCCAGGAAATTACACTTTTCTTTAAACTATTGCTGAATTTAAAATTCATTTTGTTTAATCCGATTAGCATTCAAAAAGGTACTATAGAGAGATCCGTGAATCTGTATTAAAATGATAGAATATTTTCCACAGCAGTTTGTCACACAGCTTACTTTGCACAGATATACTGTATATATAATGTTCAGCTGTAGTTTCCTTGACTAAATACTTTAAAAAGAAAGCAGACATGTACATTTCATCCTTTCTTTTCATATAATACAATACATTCATTGCTATTTGTAGGTTTTAAACTATTATTGGAAAAAAGTCTGTTTCTTTTTAGGCCATAGTTTGATGTGAAATTAAAGCCTTGATCACTATAATGGGAAAGAGGCGAACAAAAGGAAAAAATGTTCCTGCAGATGTCTCACCAGATGTACTGGGTATGCTTGATATATACAAATAATATGTTTAACTTGCACTGCTGTGGAGAAGAGGGAGATTTTACTTTCTTAGCAAAATGCTTAAGATCTGAAGCATTGTGAAGATGTTTATCTGACTAAGATTCAACTTCTGTAGAGTGAAACAGTATTTATGGGTAAACATGTTTGTCTCAGCCCATATTTAAGGTATAATTCAATATGTTTCAGTAATTTAATTTTCAGATAATTAGCATCAAATTAATATACAATGGCCTAGAGTCAGCAGTCACCAGGAGCTACACTTTAGATAAGTGGTATAGGTAAGGGCCGCTGACAAAGACATCACCAAAGTGGATAGATCAGATTCCTGAAGGGGGTTGGTTGTTTCTTTTCTTTCCATGGGTGTGTGTGTGTGTGTGTGAGAGAGAGAGGGGGGGAGAGAGAGAGAGAGAGAGAGGTCTACATGAGGACTTTTGCATATCAAATTGTTACAGGAAATTATATCTCAATTTCTCAGAGGTTTGCTACTGACAGCCACCTGGTCTTATGGACCCTAAATAATGGACCCTAAATTATGGACCCTAAATAATCTATTTATGGACCCTAAATAGTGTATTTTATTATGGACCCTAATACCTTATGGACCCTAAATAATGTATTTTAAGGCCCTTTACCACTGATCTTTATTTTGTGTAAAATTTCTCACAGGACCTGCATGCAAGCACCTTCGCAAAGGATTGGAACAAGGTTATCTGAAAAAAGCATTGCAAACTGTGGATTTGAACTCTTGCCAGGATTGCCAAAGAGATGACAATGAGACACATGAAAAATCCAACAAGAAGGCAGAAGACAAACCATCAATATGGTTATGTTTAAAATGTGGCCATAGGGTATGCTGCTGTTACTATTACTAACCTTGGAAAATATATTGCAAGTGTTTTAAATTAGGACTTAGTTTTATTCCAGTTGAGGACATAATAGAAAAGAAAGTTTTTGGATCACATGATCACATCCCAGCACCACGACACATCCTCTACATGGTACAAAACTAAGAATAACTTCTTTCTGTAAATTTGAATGGGCAATTATTTCCAGATTCAAAACAAGAAAATAGTAAATGAGAAAGATGCATAATTTTGGACACTCTTTCAGTCAGTACTTTCTGATACCTCCTAGGACAGATATAATGGTTTCTGAATGTTTCCTGTAGCCACCTAAATGTCTATACTTCTTGTTTTTAATTTTGTTCACATTTCCTTGCAGAGCTCTTCTAGCTCAGAAATATTCTTAGGCCTTCTTACAAGCACTGCATATATGAGCTTCCTTCCAGATTGTCAGCCATTTTCAAGTCTGGGGACTGTAAAGGCCGTAGAACCTTTTTTTCCTATCTTTCTTATAAGTACTTTGTGGTTGATTTGAAGGTATCATTCAATAAAATCACTTTTTTACTGAAATAACCAACTTGTGCTCTGAACAACTGAACTTTTCAGCAATAATCTTAGGTTCTGTTTGTAATACTTAGAGGTTCTAGCAGAGATAATTCATGGTCTTCCAGATCTTTTTGCTTCAATTTCAGTAGCTCCATGTAACTTCCATTTCTCATAGTTTGTCACAGTTGAAATTGCTAGTTAGAAAAGTGTGTGAGCGTGCATCCTTTTCCTGCTTTGTAAGAGTGAATTACCTTCATTTTCAAATTCTCACGCAGCCGCTTGGAGAATGTTAAAGACAGAACAGCAATCCCAAATTATTGTTGTGGAATTGTCCTCATCTCATAAAGTTGTACAGTAAAAAATATCAACTAGCAGGGTGTCCAAACTTGCCATACTCACGGTTTCTTTTTTTTTTCTCAATTTTGAATCTGCAAAGAACTGCATATAAATAGTAAGTATACATTTAAATTGCAGAAAGATGTTATATTTAACTGTAAACTAAAACAATTTTAGTTTTACCCTAACAAATATAATCTTACATGGTATATGAATGTTAAAGTGTCATACCTGTGATATTACATTACAGGGATGTGGCAGAAATTGTCAAGAGCAACATGCCTTAAAACACTATGAAACACCAAGATCAGAACCTCACTGTTTGGTTCTTAATGTGGAGAACTGGTGTGTCTGGTAAGTTTATCAAATGTTTATCATCGGTTGGAATAAGATGTATTTTACTAAGGACTATTGGAGTAAATACATGTTTAATAATTTATTTGCCTTTCAGAAATGTGTGAATTATGTTCTGCTACAGTGTCATACTATTCTAGTTTGATGTAAGCCAAATTATTAATTATGCATTTCTGGACTTCTTAAAATTAAACAGGTGCTACTTGTGTGATGATGAAATCCAGTACAATTCTTCTACTCGATTGGGCCAGCTTGTGGATTTTATTAGAAAACAAACTTGTATGAACATTCCAGATACAGGTCAGTTCCTTGTAACATGTGCTAGTTGCATTATCCTCAAGAAAAACTATCTATGTGATCACTAAGAGGCAAAAAACTTGATGACATATGATCATTCAGTTGCATTAAGTGATATTGGGAGTACTTAGAAATTTAATACCTTGTAACCAGCTGATTTTAGAAATATAACTATTTTTAACTGAGAAGTTAAATCAGGAATAACGTAGTCTTTAGTGACTGCGGGGAAAGGAATTAATGAAAATTTGAGCTGTAATACTTGCATTTCAATTTATAAAAACTACTTTTAGGTTGAAGTTGAATTGTAAGTACTATAGTCCCTCATGTGTCAGCAGTAATTGTATATTCCACACTTGAAAGCTCCATATAATTTCTTGCCTTCATAAATTATATTTACTTATGACTCAGGACAATAAATATTGTTTTGTTTTTTGTACCTTTGAGTCAGTGTTGACTCCTGGCAACTTCCTGGACTAGTCTCTGCAGGTTTCTTGGCAAGATTTTGGAAGTGGTTTGCCATTGCCTCCTTCCTAGGGCTGAGAGGGAGTGACTGGCTCTAAGTCACCCAAATGGCTTCTTGCCTAAGGCAGGATTAGAACTCATGGTTTCCCCAGTTTCTAGCCTTCTGCCTTAATCACTACATCAAACTGGCTCTTTTGTGATATTGGCTGGCTGGCTGTATTATATGGAATATTTCCCCTCTCGTGGTCTTGTTTTATCTATGTTTATGGTTTTAATTGGTTTTGTAGAATGTTTTAATTGCTGGTTTTATTGTACACTGCCCAGAGTCACTTTGTGTGAGATGGGTGGCCATATAAATTTGACAAATAAATATTACAATTCTTTTCTTTCCTGTCCCACTCTCAGACCCAGATTCTTAAAACAATGGGGGAGGCTATAATTGTTTGACATGTTTTCTAAAGATTAATGTAGTCTGCTTTATTTATTCTTTTTAAGTAGCATCCCTGGGATATCAGATTGTTTTATTGGCATGCAGGAAATATCCATCCTTATTATCAGTTATTCATAATACTGTAGGGCAGTAACTGTAGTATAAATGTATACAGTATTCATATGTATACAGTATTAATATACTAAAGTCTTTCTGTAATTAGATTTTAAAATGACAACAGTGTCTTAGGATGGTACTGCTAATTGAAACCTGATGGACTTATTTTAAGATACTACTTTTTCTGTGTTAACTATAAGGTCTTATGCTGAATGGTAAATTTATCAGCTTTGATTAGCTATCTATGAATCCAAACACCTAGCCTGTGTTATGAGTAACTTAGTTTCTGGTTTGTTTGAGGGGCAACTACATATGTTTCATAGTACTTGTTTTTGCTTTAAATAACATTTGCAAATACTCTATTTTATCCTTGAGACGCTGAACAATTTTCATTGCATTTTGATTTATTGTATTTTTTAAAAAATATTTTTTAGCTTCTAAAAATGAAGAAAACAAACCATTGGAAAGCAAAAAACTTAAAGACCACAAAAATGAGGAAGAGAAGGAGAAAAAAGAAATCTTGGTCAAAGACAATAAAAACCAATTAAATGGCAATTCAGAAATAACTGTGAAAGGTCTCAGCAACCTGGGAAATACATGTTTTTTTAATGCTGTTTTGCAGGTGTGATATAAATTAATCAATTTCTCAGAACTTTACTGTGCCATACCTTCTGATTGTACTGTAAAAACCTGAAATATTGTTATTGATTAGTTTTGTTTTCTAGCTAATTTTAATGTGGAAGTCCTTATCTTATAAAAGATAAGCACCCCCAGAGAACTTTATTTGTGTGTGTTGGAATGGTGTGTATTCTTAAATGTATTGATGAGGTAGCTTTTGAGAAACAACATGCAATCTTTGCTGGGTCATCTTTCTTTCATTTAACAATTCTAAATGTGTATCCCATTTTATATATAAAACCTGCTAATTTGAATATGTATTTATTTATTTATTTTATATATCAACTTTGTCACTGCCCATCTTGTTGAAAGCAACCCTGGGTGATTGACAGAAGAGCTAAAATCAATTAAAATACAACATAAAAATAATCTTAATAATAAATAAATTCCAAGAATGATGGAGAATTGCCAGATAACTCAGAGAGTGTCATTGGGGCACTAACTATACCCAGGGACAATTAGAACTCCTATTGCCCCATGCAAGGTGGCAGAGCCAGATCTTTAATCCTTTCCGGAAAGCTGGGAGGGTACGGTCCCACTGTACCTCTGAGGGGAGAATATTCTAAAGGGTGAAGGCAATGGCAAAGAATCCTCTTCTCCTGGGCCCTGCCAGCCAACATTCTCTTGCTTATGGGTTCCACAACTTGCCCTCTCTGCCTGACCTGGTGGGATGGGTTGATGTAATGAGGATAAGACGGACTAATATATAATTAACTCACAGAAAGTTTTATTCCAGTCTTTGTTTAGATGCTATTAGTACCATCTGTAAGTAGGCTAACAATGCGGAAAACTATGGTGAGCAAATCCTGTCTGTTAAATTTACTTAATAAATTACAGTGTTACAGCTTTTGGACATGAATAAGAGATATCTATCTTTTGACTTTTTAAATTTGGAAACAATTTTTTTCCTATAGAACCTATCACAGACATCAGTTCTGAGAGAGTTGCTAAAAGAAGTAAAAATGCCTGACTCAACAATTATACTTAAGCCACCAGAATTCTCAATAACGGTATGTAAGCTGCTGTTTGGGATGTGTTAAAACCAATGATAGATTTAAATTTTCTAAGCAAATGTTGCTGTTATTTCTTAGTTACTAAAATCAGAAAATAATCAAGGCGTTGATTCTGTGATCTTACTCAAGCACAGTGCTAAATTGCATTCTTTATGTGAACAAAGACTTATGTCTCCCACTCATTCTTTGGAATGGTTGAAAAAAGACTAGAAATGTTGAATAATTGGAATTTTTTATTATGCCTAATTTCAGACAAATGGCCCTTAGTGAAGAAAAACTATCTTGATGAGCTTCAGTCTAAAGTTGGCTTTTTCTCTTCTAGGCAAAGCTAATTTATAATTTGTCTTTTTCTGGCTTTCAGAAACATTCAGATCTTAATTCTGGAAGGGAAAATGGTAATAGGTTGTAACCTGTAACACAAGTAACTGCGTGTGTGCGTGCGTGTGTGTTTTCTTCTGACACAAAGTTTTAATAGCTGAGGTCAGTACAGTACTTTAGATTGTGCCAGAAAATAACATTAAATGAGTTAACTTAAATATTGAAACATTTGATGATTGTAAGGAGGCCCCAGTGTAAATGAGACACTGGCTTTTTTTTTTTTTATCCTTTCTGGAGTGCAGCCCATTACATTTACAAAAATGTATGCATGTTTTGCTTCAGAGAGTCAGATTGTCTGGATTTTCTGGTTCATAGCAGAAGAAACATAATAAGTGATTAAACTTGTATGCTGCCCAACTCCCAATGACTTTCAGAGGCTCACAACAATCAAACAAAGAAATTACAATAAAATTGATAAAAGATGGCAAGTGTGACAGATGGAATGAAGCAAGGGTTCTTTTTTTTTTTATTCAATAAACACATACACATACATACAAACATAACTTGTTTCCAACTTCTATTACTTTTACATATAAATTTAGTAATTACAATTATAAAATGAAACATTAGACGTGCTCCCACCCCCAGGACCAATACTGTACTTAATCATTCTTCTTTCCAAAAATATAATAATTCTTGTGTAGGTGTACATCCTTTCCCTTTCAATAAGGCAAATTCTATAACTATATCCCATATCTCTGCAAAGTCATTTCAACTTTGCAACCCCCTTCTAACTTTAATATTACACATTAGCTTTTCATTGATTGCAATATCCCACACTTCTTTATACCATTCCTCTATTTGATAATTGCCTTGTGTTTTCCATTTTCTAGCTATCATTAGTCTTGCCGCCATCATTAAATTTGTAATTATATCTTTAATAGCTTGAGTGCATCTAACCTTATCATACATTGATAACAGTGCTATAGCCAGACCTTCCAAATTTATCCCAATTATTTCATTTATCTCTTTAAATACCTGTTGCCAGAACTTCTGTACCTGTTTACAACTCCACCACATATGGAGATAAGTACCTGGCTCTTGACATCCCCTCCAACATGTTACTGAATATTTCTTATCTATTTGGTTTAATCTTACAGGTGTGAGATACCATCTCCAGACCAATTTAAAGTAATTTTCCTTTATCCTTACCAACATAGTTTTTAAAATACGCATATCCCATATCTTACCCCAACTCTGATTACTTATTTGTTGTGTTAAATCATAATCCCATACTGATTTGAGATAATCTTGTTGATCTTCAATTTCTGATATCTTATAAATTTCACTTGTTTCACCTTTAATAACTGCATTGTCTTCTTTGTCTTCTCTCTCTAAAATCATCTTCTCGAATCTTGTGTAACCTCTACATTCTTTATTTTCATTTATCCACTCCCTAGTCCAATTCTCTAATTGTATACAGTTAAGCCACGATATCTTTCTTCCCCTTAACACCTCTCTTATTCTATCTTTACTATTCATTTCTTTTGCCCAATCCTTTATTCGAAATATTTTCTTCTCCCCCAATTCGATTTTCAATTCCTTCTTTAAATTTGTAGGGAATTTTTCTATCATCACCACTGGGGTCAATGGGGATACAGCTGGCATTAATTTCTCTTTATATTTTGCCCAAATCCTTAAAATAGTTTTTAAAAGGGGGTTCTCAACCCCATCCAGTCATTTCTTAGTTAATTAAAAAAATACATTTTCCAATTTCCATTCCACTTCTTGCGTTTCCATTTCTCAACTCTCCTTGTCCTACCATACTGTCTATAAAATATCTTGTTTGATTAGCTGTATAGCAAAGTCTTAAATTTGGAAGCCCCAGTCCTCCAGCTTTTTGAGACTTATACCATCTATTTTTATTCACCCTTGCTTTCTTGTCCTCTTAAAAAAATTATTAAACATGGTTTGCCAACTCTTCATTTCTATCTCTGATACCTTAATTGGTAACATCCTAAATAAAAAAACTATTCTAGGTAAAATCTTCATTTTAATAATTGCTATTCTGCCAAACCATGATAATTTAATTTTCCTATAATCCTCCAACTTCTTTTTAATGTCTTGCTTTAATTTATACAGATTTTATATTTCTAAATTATCTAGCTCTCTTGTTATATTTATTCCTAAATATTTTATTGAATTCTTTAACTTAATATTTATTTTGTTATTATTCATAAACTATTGCTCCCTCTTCTTACTGTAATTAAATAACATCATTTCTGATTTGGACCAATTTATTTTCAGCCCTGTCATTTCCCCAAATTCTCTCAAGTGTCCTTCTATTTCCTCCAATGACTCCAAGGGGTTTTCAATAGTTAATAAAGTATCACCTGCAAAAAAGCTTACTTTAATTTTCCTTTTGTTCCCAATCCCTTTAATGTTTTCATCCTCTCTAATGACATTGGCTAAAATTTCTGTAACTAAAGTAAATAGAATTTGGGAAAGGGGACAACCTTGCTTCGTACCTCAGGCTAGTGAAATTTGATCAATGTGGTTTTATAGCAGGAAGGCAGATGTCAAATTTAACTGGACAAGTGTGGAACATAATAAATGCAATTAATAAAAACAGGTTGAAAGCAGGTCTAATAGCTTTGGACATATTTCAGGCCTTTGATTGTGTGGAATGACCAGCTCTAAAAATAATAATAATAGAAACCGTGGATTTGGGGAAAGATTTCAACGTTTGATAAATCAGTTATACCGACGAAATACTACAACAGTTGTAGAGAACGATGGAAGGACAGGGTTCTTACTCTCCCTTGTTAAACACCTAGGTGAAGAGCCAGGTCTTCACTGCTCTTCTGAACAAAGCAGAATGGGGCTCATTCGGTTTTTGGGGGACCTCATTCCAGAGGGCAGGAACTGCTACAGAGAAGGAGTGCTTCCAGGGTTCCAATGAGGATGGTGTTTAATTAAAGGAACCCAGAGCACACCAACCCTGAAAGATTGAGGTGGCCAGGCAGATACTATGGGAGACAGGTGATCCCTCAAGTAACCAGGCACAGTGCCATGTAGGGTTTTATAGGTAACAACCAGCACCTTGAATTGCACCTGGAAGCAAACTGGCAACTAGTGCAGCTCATGAAGCAGAGATGTTACATGGGCATACCAAGGTATGCCCATCACTGCTCACACTGCTGAAATTCTGGACCAGTTGAAGCTTCTGGGTGGTCTTCAAGGACAGCCCCATGTATAGGATGTTCCAAAAGTCAAGCCGCGAGGTGACTAGGGCATGAGTGATGTCTGAAGGGCCCCTGATCTAGGAAAGGGCACAACTGGTATACCAGATGAAGTTGTGCAAAGGCCTTCCTGGCCACATATGCCACCTGCTCTTCAAGCAGGAGCTGCAAATCCAGGAAGACCCCCAGATTGCACACCAACTTTGAAGGGGAAGTGCTACCCCAACCAAGGTCAAAGCTGGAATACTATCAGATGTGGGTGGTCCAAACACCCAGAGCCACTCAGTCTTGGTAGGATTGAGTTGGAGACAGTTATTCCCCATCCAAACCCACACAGCCTCTAGGCACTTGACAGCCTCACTTGGCTGGCCTGGGTCGAAAGATATAACTAGGTATCATCAGCATCTTGATGATACTGAGCCCCAAACATAAACATAAAAACATAAACTCCAAACATAAGCAGCATAAATGACTGCATAAAGTATGTATGTACTTACAGCACTCTCTTTATATGGTCTTTAGGAACCTTTGGAAGTAATGCTTGATCCACCAAGACCTCTAACACTAGCAATGTGCCAGTTTTTGGCAGAAATGCAAGAGACAAAAAAAGGAACTGTGACACCTAGAGAACTTTTCTCTCAAGTTTGTAAAAAGTGAGTATCTTATTTATAAAGTTATATTAATATACTGTTGAAACATATATTTTGTGTAATTTTGGATCTATTTGATTACACCATGAAACTAGTATCTACAGTATTTATTAAGTGTTAGAACTGATCCAGACTGGAGAAAAAGGCTTGGATAAGATCAAAAGAGTTAGTGAATTGGTTTTTTTTATATATATATATATATATAATTGGCTTAAACCAATATCTGCATCTAGTTCTACATGGGCTTCTTATCCAATTATTGCATAAACTGGGACCTTGAATTTTGGAAAAAATATTACATACTTAATCAGCACTATAACTGTTTAAGATGGATATCAGTATATAGAATTTATTTATTACAGCTTACTTTACACTCAATATCTCAGTGACAATTGTACTATAATTTTGATAGTATGCTAACATTTACAGTTCTATAATTTTCTCATTGATCAGCTAAATATTTAAGTGAAGTTATCAGTTGCTGTATAATCAGGTTTCTGACAATTTCAAGTGACAATTTACTTTTAAATATGTCAAGGCTTCAGTATTGTATGCATTTAATAAGGGATAAATGTAGCATTTTAGAAAAAGACATGCATAAAATTATATTGTGAATCTCTTTTTGAAGAACCTTTATTTTTTTTATGACTGTCAGATTGTATTAGGAACAGTACAATGAAATAATGTTTCATAACTTCTGTTATACATGTTCTTGTAACATCTTCTGAGTTACAACCCTGCCTTCACTCCCTGGAGATTTTAAATTCATGTGCGATGTTTTATCTATCATTTTTTTTTCCTTTTGTGTAATTTTTATACAGAAAGCATTGTACTTTCCTTAACATGTATCTGTGCATATTTTAAAATAGAGCGACACGATTCAAAGGGTATCAGCAGCAGGACAGCCAGGAATTGCTTCGGTATCTATTAGATGGGATGAGAACTGAAGAAATCCAAGTAGGTATTTTATGATGAATGGTTGTTGCAACTTTACAGTCACAGTGTAACTTTACTTACAAAAACTTTACAGTTACAGTGACAGTCACAGTCTTCTTTACTTACAAAAAGATTAATCAGAATGGAGCTGTCAATTGTTTGTAAAAGTCAACTGGCAAAGTCTAATCTTGGCTGAATTCTTCTTAAAACAGTGGTTATTGACTAGGCTTCAATCATGTACATATTTAACAGACAGCAGATCTGTGCTTCATGTTGACTAAACGTGCAGAGTTTTTTCCTCTTTCTAATTAAGAAAAATGCTTATTGAACTTTCACATACAGTATGAACAATATTCTAAATTTAATGTAGTATTCTCCTCATCATTCCCAGGAAGGACTACTGTAAGTGGGAACAATTGGGCCTCTGATGATAAGAAAGTTTAATTATTTAATCCACCAAAAACGTTGGTTAGTAGAAAAAGGTGAAAGATTATTTTGATGACTTTTTCTTCAGCCTATCTTATTTTCTCTCCATTCCCCTCCAGCCCCTTTAAATCTTCCCCAAAGGATTGGAAAACCCTTCAGACTCATGGCAAGTAGAGAGTGGAAAATGTGGAAAAATAATTTTTATTTATTTATTTTCAGAGTTATATGCCATCCATGCCTATATGGCTTGAGATAGCTTACAAAAATATAAAGATTAAAAATCTCAATGTCAGCAGCAGAAGAAAACTCTAAAAGGCCTGGGTAAAAATGCTTTTTGAAACCCTTTCTAGACAAAACTGTTGATTAATTTTCAAATTTTCCCTCCATAGCAGTTTAATCTATACTATAGATCCCACCTCTGAAAAGCCAGAGTTGACTGGTGTTGATCAGTTGCTGATGTTAAATGATACATAAATTTGATATGCACAAATGGTGCAGCATGGCCTGTCTGATCTGAAAGTCTGAGACACAAGTAGGTAACTTGGGCCTAAACTGGGGCTTTGAGCATGACTGTAACTAGCATTACTATTTCAGCAGGGGGGATCATTCCCACTGCTGCATTCCGGACCAGCTGTGATTTCCAGTGTTCCCCCACAAAGTTTCTTCAAAGGAGAAGCAGCAATTGGGTCCTGGGTGGTGTGGAGAGAGAGAGAGAGAAAATCAGATATGTACTAATACTAAAACTAATATTTTCTATTTAGTAATAAGCTTATCTATAAAGAATAGTGTTTCTGTTCAACAGTTACAGCTAAAAAAATACTTCATTATACTTATTTCTAGAGAACAAGTGCTGCAATTTTTAAAGCACTAAATAATTCTGACAAAGAAAATGAAGAGTTGAAAAAAGAGGTTAAAGGTAAGTCACCCTCATCTTCATTTGCGTATTTTAAGGGCAATCTTTGACTTCTGAGGATGATGTGGACCTGTCCCTTTCCTTGAAAAAGGGAGTGAAAATTGTTTTAAAAATTGGTGTTCATTTAAATAGTTTAATAATGTATAGAGCTCTGTCAGTTAATATTCAGCTAGCATAATTTAGGATTAGGCTTCTTCTATCTCAGCAGCACTTTGTTATGTTCAGCCTCAGTGTACACCTGTCTATAGATTATCTGATTTGATTTCAGCATTTATGTTATGTGTTGGTATACTTGAAAATTTTGAGATATTCCCTTGAGCTTTATGTCTGCAAGGAAATATTTGTGTTTATTATACAGCGAGATCAGAGTTGCAAAAGTAATTGATCTACAATATGAAGTTTGTCAGTTCTTGTTTCATTTGTCTTTTGTTTGTCAGCTTCGTTTGATTAAATGGCAAACTAAAGCTCTCTGGTATACTGTATATGTATACAGGCAGTCTTCGTTTAGCAACCACAATTGGAACTGGCAACCCCGTCACTAATTAAAGTGGTTGCTAAGTGGGAAATCATGTGATCACTACTGCTTTCCTTTTCCCACTCCCCCGCCCTTTGGAATGCTCACCCTGGTGCTGGGATAATTAACAATAAGAGAATTAATTTACATTCATTGGAGAGGAAGGGATTACAAGAGAGTAAGCAAGGATACAATGGGGTATACACATTAAAAGCAATGCACTGACGCCGGCAGCTGTGAGCATGCTACGCAAGGCAGACAGCCTGGTGTATTCCCCATTGTGTACCTGCTTACTCTCTTGTAATCCCTTCCACTGCAATTTCTCTCCTCTGCAAGAGGGAAGGGGGAAAACGGATCAGGAAACGGAAAACAGGAGGGAGAGCCTTCAGAAATTGCTTGGTTTTTTTCTTCACCCCTCCCCTGCAGAGTGGAGAGATTGGAGAGGAAGGGATTACATTAGAGTGTACACAGGCACACAGTGGGGAATGCACCCAATTGTTTGTGTAGTGCACTTGTGACTTCCAGTGCCAGCACATTGCCTTCAATGTGTATTCTCCATTGTATGCTTGCTTATTCCCTTCCTCTCCAAACTCTCTGCTCTGCAAGGGGGGGGGGGGAGAAAAACAAGAGGTCAGGCAGAGGGCAATGGGTACTGACAGTGATGACAATCACATGACTAAGGGACAGTTTGTAAACAAGGACTGCCTGTATTTGATAATTGGGATCTTAACAATCAGCTCTCTAGATTTCCTCATATTGTGGTTTTGTTTTTGTTTTTTTCCTTAGCAGCTTCAATATCACATAAAAGATTGAAAGGATTTTCAAAAGTGTCTATTCTACTTTTTAAAAAATAATTCTTTGGATATAACCAAATCCTTGAGCTCCCTAAAGTATCTCTGGATTGAGACTGGCAAAACAAAGCGTATTAAAAATATAAGAGGATCCTACAGATATATTGTACCGTAGTCCTATAAGACCTGGGCAATGTTGCCAAAGGAATTGTAAACCAATACATTTTAGATGTAAATTTAGAAGAAAAATATTATTACAACTATTTACTGTAAGATGTAATACTTAACATTCTGTTTGCTGTATATATGAAGTGCACCTTCTTTCTACCCAGTGTAGTAGCAACATAATAATTGGTTAAATTAAGATTAAAATGTATATTGTTGGCATACTGTATTTTATTTTAGAATATGAAAAGAAAAAGCTAATGCATAGTTTTGTGGACCGAATTTTTGGTGGAGAATTAACAAGTACAATCATGTGTGAAGAGTGTCAAACAGTAAGTTATATGTGTGTGTGTGTATGTAATGCTAAATTTGGGGGCCAGTAACACTAGGGGTGATGTCACTACCCTGGATTTTCTCAAATTATCTTCATTTCCATCTGACAAGGTTCAGCATTATGCTACACTCTGTTTGTGTAGGTCTAGCCAATCATGCCTTATTCAACACAATTAAATAATGCAAAACATAAATATATCTGTGTCCTAAAGTTCTGCCCAGGTACAACTTTGAAAAACTTGGAAGCTATAGCAGTTGTTGAATAAGACTTTTCCATGACTAACAGAAGCAAAATAAAGTATGACAAAACATACAAATGCAGTATATTGGAGTATTTTCTTTAAAAAGAGTTCAAGTGTATCTTTTCAAACGATTACAATATATATAAAGTGAAAAATCCCATTTTTATATATCCATGCCCCAGTTGTTAAATTTGTGTACTGCTTCCTGGCTTCCTTTGTTCATATATGTTTATATTAAAAGACACTGCCTAATTTTTTTTTAAAAAGGTATATTTGATTTATGCTCTCTCTTTTTGCTAAAAAAATGTACTCAAGATGATTACAAAAATACAAAACCAAATTAATTTACAAACTAAATTAACAAACATTAAACATTATGTAATCATATGTTTATTAAAAATACTACATTTTTAAAAATGCATCTATCTTTTGTGAAGCTAAAGAGATCAACAGTCAGGTTTGCTAATATATGTATCCATCTAGATGAAAGCTTACACCTGATATTAAAATTATAGTCACCTTCCAAACTGTAATTTTTCTGAGGAGACAACTTATTCTGTATTCATAAAAATCAGAATAAATATAAATGTAATATATTAAATTATAACAAATATCCCCATTTTGAATTTTAGTACAGATTGTCAGATTTCATTCCTTATCTCTCATTACCTTTGCAGGCACTTATCTCTGTTTTTGCATCTTTTTTTTTTTCACAAACTTTTTTTCTTTGAGTTATGACAATTAATTTAATTTCACTTACCTTGGTTCCAATGTCAGTCTCTGGAGGCTTTATAATCATAATTTTTTTTTATTCTTTTATAATTGTAAAATGTTTGTTTCAGGTTTCTTTGGTACATGAACCATTTCTTGATTTATCACTCCCTGTCTTAAATGATCAGGTAAGCAAAAAGTTTACTTTTAGATGATAAAATTCAGGGTTCATTATCAAGATACTGAAAGCATGAGGGAAATGAACTATAATCTAAAATAGTCAAATGCAGTATTTAAAGAGTATTTTTTCTATTTTGTGAGCAGCTGTCATGATATGGTATAAGTAAATAAGCTCCTTGAGGAAGAAGTATGCCAGCAAATATTAAGATTTCATTGGTTGGAAGAAGCTTCTTCAGTTCTTAAAGGACAGTTGGTAGCTTTTCCTTTCCACTAAAGGAAAGGCGTTGTGCCTCAAGTAATTTGAGAGTCCTTAAACTTCACAAGTTATTTTCTAAGTAACTGCTGTAGGATGAGTTCTCAAAACCTGTTATTCAATGGATATTTTTCTTAATGGACGAAAAGTATCTGTAAGACTCATCAAGAAAGGAGGCTTGTCTCTTATGTGTAGATCTTGATGGATGAAAGAAAATTCAAGTTCACACTGAGCAATAACCAACAGAATCTTGGCTGTTTTTCTTCCATGTTCTTTTGACAACAATCATAAATTTATATTAAAATCTAATGTAGTAGAACCTACTTTGTATCCTCTCTAACCTATCCATAATTATCTTTTTTAAGACTGGCAAGAAAAAAACAAATGAAAATAATGTTAAAAAAATACAGGAAAAAGAAATTGACAGTTATGAAGAAAACATAGAAAATGAATGTTATGTGAAAGAAAGAGATGAAATTCCTGGTACAAGTAAGCATCTACAGAAAAAGGCAAAGAAAATGGCCAGAAAGCAAGCAAAGGTTAGTAACAATGAGGACAGGAAAGCATAAAATGATCCAGGACATATATGCCTTAGAGATGATTTGTAGTGGGTGAATTGAAGTGTTGTTGCTGATTTGGATGACCGCTAAAGGAGTGACAGATCATGTTGCTATATTTGACTATCATTTACATATAAGTTATAGCTTTGTTTGCTGAGATATTTAAAGTTCATAAGGAGAAAGTAACATGCAAATGGGATATATGAGAATCCAAAGGTCACTACTGCTGATTCTTAGTAAATCAGACTGTATTTAGCTTTAATTCTGGATGGAGCTGTATTGCTTGTAACTCATACGTTAACTTTATTTATAAGTCATATATTAGCTCAATTAATTCTAATTTTATAAATAATTAACAATAGTGCTTATATATATATATGTATGTATGTTTGTATATATATATGTATATGTATATATACACACACACACATCTTCAGCATACATTACTGTTAATTATTCTTTTGATATGCTTGATTTCTTATGCATTTCATTTGGCAGAACCAACGCCATCAACAGAAATTTCAGGAAAAAGCTATTCATCTAACAGATAGTGGTGCTACTGAAAAAACTGAAGTTGATCAGGATTGCAATAAAATAATAGAAAGTAACTCTGAGATAACTTGTCTGAAAATAGGAGACAAAGAGTCATTAAACATATGTGAAGAGCATTGCGTGGATAAAAAACATATAAATGAGCGAGAAAGTATAATTCAAGTACAGAATGCAGAAAAACATGATGAAAATGCAGACAGTTGCCACCAAGACGCAAACAATGAAGTCAGTTTGGGTGTTTCTACAAAAGACTTTGTTCCCACTATAGAGTGTGCCAATAAATTTGATGATCTGCCTCTTGAGAATAAGGATGAGGAAGATGAGGATATTATCAGTGACTTCAGCAAATTATTTCTGGAGGAAGAGCCTGGTGAAGATACAGATAGTTTGAATGAATTTTATGATTTTGAAACACCAATATATGAAGTAGTAAATGAAGATCCAGAAACAGCATTTTGTACTCTTGCAGGCAGGGATACTATGAACATAGAAGAAAATTCAATTCTTCATTGCTTGTATCAGTTTACTCATATTGAGAAACTTTGTGAAAACAACAAACTGCTTTGTGAAGTGTGCACACGCAACCAACTTTGTGGAATGAAGACTAATGGAATAAGTATGTTAAATTGTTCCTTTTTGAAGGAACACTGAATTTATTTTTCTTATCAAGTCATTGAGTAATAGCAATTACTTTATTTTAATGGAACTAGGTAGGAAGTAGTATATATATTTCCCCATTTTATAAAAGGATAAGAAGTTATCATGTCCCATTGTCATAAATATCCCTAAAGAAAAATAAGTTGCCAATTTGTAGTGAATATATATTTTGGCTTGTATATCTCTGAAAATCCTGAAGACCGTATGGCGAAACTGAGTGGAATTAAAATAGTCTAAATGTTTATGATAATATTTTTCATTCTTTAGTTGGATATGTAGAATGGGTAGGCTTCCAGCAGCACAGATAGAACTGCTGATACTATGAGGATATGTCTTTTTATTTTTGGAAGTTTTTCAGGTACAACATAATGTTCTGGATTAATGTGTGCAATATTTTTGAATTTTATATGCCCCACTTTGAGTTTAAAACAGTTATTCCACATATGAACGGGCTGTTTGACTATTTAAAAAATGTTTTGAGCTTGAAATGATTTTCAAACAGGGAGACCTACCAAAGTTGATTGAAAGAAGCAGTTTAAGTTCAAAAAATTTAACTCACCATTACTATGTATAATATGAAGCAAAAAAGTAGAATCTAGACGCATTTCTCTGAGAGATATATTTAAATATGAGGAAAACAATAACTGAAGAAATCAACAAAGCGAGGTGGCTATGGAGCTTGCAGAACTATGCCTGATATCTTGATTTAGTTTAAGATCTACAAATTTATACATACTATTTTTGAACTTATTTTGAAATTACAAGCAAAATCCCACATTTACCATAAATGTCAGAAAAATGACATAAATACAGTTTCCAGAAACTCCTAGCAAATTATTCAGTCTGCGCAAGGGTAAATATTTTGTTGAATTTTGTAAATCATGAGCATTTGCATTTCTCTTCCCATAGAAATCAGTGAGTCTGATTTGTTCAATGTTCCAGTGGATTATGCTTGAAATTCAAAATTATTAGATCTCATGTACATAGTGAACCAAACAATTTCACAAGAGATAATATTCCTGAATATCTACTAAGTCATGATCTGTTTTTCCTTTCTTCTCCAGATGCCAAGAAATATCTATACACTAATGCCAAAAAACAAATGCTTATTTCTCTCGCTCCACCAATTTTAACCCTTCATTTAAAAAGATTTCAACAGGTATAATTAATGACTTGAGTAAAGTAAGTTCAATTATGTTAGTTTAATAGTGCTTCCTAGGAAGTGATTGAGACACCAGTACACTGGACATTCTTGTTTATTGCCATATGACATTTATATTTAAGCCTTAAAATAAATAACTTGCATTTATTACTAGACCTCTTGCCTTTAAGAACAAAGTTTTTTTTCTGATCTTCAAGGATACTTGCTTCTGTAATTTTAAGTTGGGTAGACAGGTGAGTGGTCTCCAGGTGTTTGGGACTACAAATTCCAGAGCCTTGACATTAGCAGAGCTGGCTGGAAATATTGGGAGTTACCCTCTGGACAGCATAAGCTTCTTTCTGAGCTTTGTCTTATTTTGTATTTTCCGGTTCCCTCCAAGGCTGGATATAATCTCCAAAAAGTAAACAAGCACATAACATTTCCTGAAGTTATGGATTTGGCTCCTTTCTGCTCAATTAAGTGCAAGGTAAATAATAAAGCAATCTTATGCTATTTCCATTACTCAATTTGACAGCTGTATCACATATTACAGTCCACAGCAGGTAGCAAAACATAGCTTTTCAATGAAGTAGCTAAGCAGGATAAGTCCTATTTAGTATTTGAATGGGAGTCCACCATGAAATCCCAGGACTATTGACTGAGTTCCTCCTGGAAAAAGGAAATGGCCAATATATTGTTGCCAAGAAAACTACACAGATGGTAGAGTTTGATTCAAGAGAATATTTACTTTTTTTTCACTTATTGAAAGTTTAGTCTATACTCATAAAATTATAATGTGCACCTCCTGTAAACTTGATTTGAACATGTTAAAATGGAGACTTAGGACTTGATTATGATTACAAAAATATGTTTTTAATACACAGGACCAGCTTGTTACAGTATTGTACCCTGTGCTTCTTTGTGACTCCAGAATTTAATTATTAATATATTTCATGAAAAATTAGCTCCTAATTCTAAAGTTCAGCTTCTGAATACAGTATTTGCTTATATGTTAGAAAGGAAAAAAGAAGACAGAGGTTTTGTTCTTTCATCTTCAGGATGTTCTGGTTCCCCAGATTAATATAGTTGTATGCCAACTGATTTGATCAAAGGCACCCACATTTTTGCATGCAACTCTGGCTTTAATCTATACTGTCATAAAAGTCATTAAAAAATTGTTGCACCATAGACTGCTTATTTGCTTCCAGTTCCAAGCGTTTTAATATCACTCAACGTTGATAATACTGTTTCCATAGATTTCTGATTCTGACTTTTTTTTTGTATGTTTTTGTTAAGATCAAGTACTTTTTTTTGCTTTTCCTCCCTCTGTTCAGGTAATCTTGTACTTGTACAGTATCTGGTTTTCTGTATTACTGTTGTGACATTCAGTTCTACCTTTTCACTAGAACTTTCTGTCTGCTTCAAATCTTGTATCTCTTAAGTGTTGCCACTGAAGATGCTTTGCCAGAATCTCAAGATTAGTATGTTTAAGAGCAAGCTTCTCATTTCCTCTTAAGTTCATCACACATTTCCATTATATTATTCACCTATCATACCCTATCCAGAATTCTTACAGCACAATCTATTTATACTTCAGTTATGTGAAGTTATCGTCACAATGAATATGCTTTGTATTCTTTTGTGCTCAGCAATACTAGACTTGCCTTTAAATTCCTTTCACTAAAATATGCATCTATTAAACAGTTTTCAAATTAACAAACTTATGAAGGTAAAGCAGAACTGTTTTACTTTTTGCTGATAAGTAACATCAAGACTATTTTAATACTCTTGAGCTATGTTCCTTTTACAGAGTGTAACAGAGGGAACTTCAGAAGTATTGTACTCCTTATATGGTATTGTGGAACATAGTGGCACTATGAGATCTGGTCATTACACTGCTTATGTGAAGACAAGAACTGTTACCAGCCAACTTTCTGATCTTGTACATGGCAAGATTCAACAAAGTGAGTATAAGTAATCTATCCTGGACAATTAATATGAAATTAAATTCCTATGAGCCAGCTGGAAAGTAGTAAGGAAAATTTGCTCTGGATTTTTTTTTAATTTTCAGCTTCAGAATCAGAGTCACCCAGAAGACAGTGGTTTCATATAAGCGACACTCATGTGCAAGCAGTATCCATATCCAGAGTCCTGAAATCACAAGCATATCTTCTCTTCTATGAAAGAATATTGTAAATTGGAAACATTCCAATCAAGGAAAGCTTCACCAAACTTTATCATGTTCAATTTATTTTCTTTATATCTTGAATCTGAATTTAAACATAACTTCCTTTTTCTTTTAAATAAATATATATGTAAATGTAACTTCGTTTGGTTAATACATCACCTGATGAACTGAATTTGTGTGATAGAGGGTATATTCCTTGATCCATGAACTCAGATCTTAATTGTAAAGTTTTTTAAAAAAATGTCCTAAAAGATGCAATAATAACATGGAGATCTATCATTACTGTGATATAAATTGAGCTAGCAACTTGAAATAGTTTACTGTCAATATATTTGTTACAAGTAATGAGAGGGGAAGTGTGCCGCAGAGCACAATTCAGGAATGTGTCAAATTATATTTGACTAGCTTACTTACAAATATAAAACTTATTTCACCCCTATAATGGCTAGGAGAAACAAATGCTGTCTCATATATATATATGAGTATACAGCACAAATGCCTCTTGTAATACAATGGAAAGAATAGTCGTCTCATCATACTGTAGATGCCTAGGATTTTTTAATCAAAAATGTAAGTTAAAAGGTCTAAATCTTCCTCCTGATCTTCTGTAATATATTATGAAATCAACTGATTTCAAAGGTCTTGTACATGACAAAAGGTTCATGACTACCAATTTGAATGCACTGTTTTAAAAACATGATTTCATCAAATGTTACAGAATAATTGACTAATTAATTAATTATTAAGAGATTAGCTATTACAGCTATACAAAGGAGTAAAAAAAATGCCTTGAATGCAAATACGTACAAAGCACCTCTTTCCAAATTGTTAAGGCAGCCATATTTTTTACAAGCTTTGTGCAGTTGTTTAAGAAGCTGTATCTGGATTACATGGACATATTTCTTGCAAAAGATTCATCTGCTACGGTTAAAAAATAGCTGCCTAATTATGGTCCTATGCATCAAAAATCATGTTTTGAATGCCTTGGGTAGCTCTATAAACTATTTGATGCTTTGCTGTACTGTACTTAAATAATTAACAAGTAAATTCAAGTGCTTTAATATACAGCCCTATACCAGGTATACATGCTGGAAATCCTTTAAATAACCATGTCTCTAAACCAGACAAAGACAGCTTACTGAAACTGCTTTTATTGAAATGCTTCAAGGTAGACTTGTAATACAGATTAGTCTCATAATTTAAAGATAAGTAGAACACATCTGGCAAAACAGACAACATTGTCTACATGTGCATAACTATTTCAGTCACTTTGGTCATCATCCAAATCCTTCTTCCCTGATGGAGGCTTAGGGCCACCAGCTGGCTTGGCCATTATGATCTACAAAAGAAATAAGTTGTAAGACTTGAATATTATCACTACATTTTAAGTCGTCAATACTTAAAGGCTTCAAATAGGTAAAGTATGCAGGTGTATTCTTTAATTACATATTTTTATGCCATGATAGACTGACTGCATTTTTAAAACACAAAAATTAACTGTTTGGTTCTATATACATACTAGTATTTTTTCAGGGAGGAGTCAAAGGTTACTCAATTTTCTCATAAAGGTTTCATGAAAGAAATATTAGCTATGTATACTCTAGTAAGATGAAAGCTAGTTCTCATGGCCAGTTGTGTATGAAGCCTGATGTCCCCAAAATTGTTTTAAAATGTAATTGTGTTTATGGCGTGGAATAGTTATTGTGTCCATAGAAAACAGT
Organism: Python bivittatus; assembly: GCF_059951505.1. NCBI lineage: Eukaryota > Metazoa > Chordata > Lepidosauria > Squamata > Pythonidae > Python > Python bivittatus. The sequence goes on from NW_028277074.1 coordinate 17,116,538, forward strand.
TAATAAAAACTGGCTTCAGTAACAACAGCTGTATCTACAGATTTAAAAATCTAGGGATACTCTCTCAGGTATATTTGAATACACTGGTATAATGAAATTGCCAGTCAATCTACCAGGCACAAAGTGAATACTCACCCTTTGGTCAATTTTCACAACTCATGTGCTTTTAATGCTATCAATTCTTTAATATTCCTAAAACAGGGTTTCAATGTAAGATGCTGTATTTTAACATTTCAAGCAGATTGTTAGTGCTGTGGCCTACACAAATGTGAGCGTGGAAGCAAAACATACCCATTTCAGGCAGAGTATAAAAGGCATTCATGCAAAGCTTCCACTCTTGTCAACATTACACACAAGGCCATATCTTACTGTACACTATTGCTCAGGGGCATCTTTCCAGTCATCCTTGTCCCAGTGATCTGATGCTTTAGGGGCTTTAGGACCACCTGCTGCTTTGGCCACAATAATCTATAGAAATTTCACATCACGAACATATTTTGACATGTTTCATGAAAAAAGTCATTCCTTATGAACCTAAGAGTTTGAATACTTTATTTGTACAAGTCAATACCTACAGTCCTAACAGTAATCTACACAGTAACATGCATTAAGTTGGCCATTAAAAGTGTAACTCCAAATATAAACACATTTTTGTAAATATATGTTAATGTTAAAATTGGCTATTGGCATAGTATACTGATATTGTATAAAACTGGAAAGCCTATTATGCCAACTCACCTGATCAACTCTCAATACTGTTATTGCAGCATTTGTAGCAAGCTTAATACCCCAGTATTTCCCAAGATGTGTGTCTAATACACCTGCTTCCAACATATCTTTCACAGCTGTAGCTTCAGCCTGTTAAAAATATTAACAAATATTCAATTAGAATGATTAACAGCCTTTGTGCCTGTCTAATTACAAATATTATTTTCCCCCACCTTGATCTACAGTCCCTAAATCTGCTGTCATTCAAACGATGGACAGGCACTATAAATCTGTATGCTTTTACATCTGTATTAAACAATCACATTATAGCATGAAAAACACCCAGTCTGTCTCAGAATTGGTAGGATGTACCATTACTAACACCAAGAAAAAGAACTTGGGTGATACAGCGACACTGTATTTCCTACATGTTTTAGTTATAAAAATATGATTTATTTAATTAATAACTAGATATTATTTTATCTAGATAGAAAAAACTTTATTTTTTGTCAACTCAAGGTGGTGTACGTACCTAATGCTCCCATCTCCTGTACATACCCCACTATGAAAAGTGCTATAATCTGTTATAAGTATTGCAAATGTTGATCGCACCACTTTTTAATATATTTTTAAAAAAACTGAATTAATTTAAGATTTTGTACTTTATGGTGAATTTGTAGCTGGTCTTACCTCAATATCAAATCCAACATTTTTATTGCCTTCTTGATGTACTGCATATAGCTTTGAAATAAGCTCATTTGCTTTAATTCCAGAATTTTCTGCCAGAGCTCGGGGAATAGCTTCAAATGCCTCAGCAAATTTCTTGATTGCATACTGATCAAGACCTGGACAAGTCTGAACACAGATGGGGGTTGCTTTTAAGTTGTATTGAATTATAGAAGAAATGTGACTGGAAAAATAAGTTTGCAGCATACCTCTCCATATGAAGTTATCTGTTTTGCCAACTCTATTTCAGTTGCACCACCTCCTGGGACAAGGCGCTTATCCTACAAAAGAGTGAAATGTATGAAATGCCAAGTTACAAACTGAAGCATGAAGGCTTCAAAGTAGTATTCATTTCTAAAGTCTTTTTTTTAATACAATGACTGTATTATCTGGATAGAACAGTATATAAAGTTGATACAGACAAATAAACATATTGTGTAAATACCAATCGTAATACAATATCCCAATTACTGTATATACAGCATATCAAAAATATTAATAGTTCTGCAATGCATGTTATATAATACCCCCAAATTATAGGTGTCCAAGGCTCTACTCACCCGAGTAAGTACTTTGAAAGTATTTACACCATCATCAATTGCTCTTTCTACATCATCCATGAGGTTGTCTGTGGAGCCACGAATTACTATTGTTGAAATAGCACCATCTTCCTTTTCTGCAAAAAAAAAAAAAAAAAAAAAGACTCATGAAACATTTTTTTACAAATGTAAATATTACATTTAAGGACAAAAAAAAATCCAGTATACTAAAAAGTATATACCATGTTTAAACACAATCACTTGTGTTTCCCCAACTTCTGATAAATACACACTGTCACAGTAGCCCATTTCTTCTAAATTGGGTGGAGTCTGTGAGGGTAAAGAAGAATTATGGTTATGTCAAGAATTATCACAATAGAAATAGCCATTATTGTTTACATACCAGTCTAGGCAGGGCTGTAGCAGTCAAGAATTATTATCACAATACAAATAGTCATTATTGTTGTTTACATACCAATCTGGGCAGGGCTGTAGCACCAACTGTTTTGCATAATCTTCTGAGATCCCATTTGGAATTCAGCCTTTAAAATATATAAATATTTCAAGAAGGAAAACTCTATAATTTGAAAATTCTTGTTACACAATAAAATTTTTCAGGAACATTTATGTTCATTTAATGGATAATAAGATTTCTATCAGAAACAAAAATTTATAATACCTCACCACCTTCCTGCTTTATGTGCAAATTGGATTCTCATGATAAACTGAACATACTATTCCATACTATTTCCTGTCACATACATTAATCATAAAGTTTTCCAAACTTACATGACTCAGAGTAAAAAAACTATAGGCACAGAGTAAGTATCTCAATATAACTCAGTTCATTATGCAAGTGTGTGTGAATGCTTTTATAATATGCATTTCTATTACCTGAGAAAACTTGTATCAAGTTAATTGAACATGGAACATCAAATAAAACCTTACTTCCAAAGAAAACTGAATAGGATAGACCATTTTAAGTAAGAAAATAAGAAAATGGTACAGAAAACAGGACCTGATTCTTCCAAGTCATGACCCTCTACTTTGATCTTGTGTAAATTTATCTTATCACAAGATAAAAAAATACAAAGCCCAGCATTTGCAATCAAGTCAAATCTGCATTATAACTTGAAATCATAAAGCAATAGGTATTTTGTTTTTGTTTTTAAAGTATACTACTTTAACTGAATGGGAAAATTAGATTTTTCAGTTTAGCAAATCTTACCGGATTAACATAAGATTGTATTTGTTTGCATAATGAAGGGCCATGTCTGCCACTTTTCCACCTGATACTACCACATTCGCACCAGCATCCGCAACAGCTTTGATCTGTAGCTCCATTAAGTTCTCTTCTCCTTTGCTGAAATTCATCAGTTCTTCAGCATTTTTGATCAGTACAGTTCCCTGCAATAAAGCATGTTCCCCATCATTCATAAAAGTTGTATGCTGAATGTCTGCCTTACCAAAAAAAATAAATAATCAAGTTTAGTTTCCTGTTCTCAGATACAATTCATTACAATGTATTTTAGTTATTACAAAGGAGAACTAGGAAACAAGATATCCCAGAAATACAGGACAGCACAGATTCAGGTGACGAACAGCAGACACAATAACATACAATAACCCTAAAGCCTTTAATCCATTCCCTTGCCAATATAATTTAAAGATAGAATATTAAAGCAATTAAATAATAGGCACAAGGACGTAGAGCACAGAATGATTCTTCCTTAGGGATTACTATTTGTTGAAAATTCTAGCTAATAAAGTATGGCCTGTTTTGTTACCTAAATTAAGTATGGTCAATTTTTGGATAGCCAGGGGTGAACTTAACATTTTATGGGAACAAAGTTACACATAAAATTTGACAATGATACAAAGTAGGCAAGCTGCCTGACACATCTAGGAATGGCCAGAATTTACTTTCTTATTGAAGGAATTTGGGAAAGAGACATATTTGAATTTTTCTTTATTTGTGTTACAACTATTTTAAGACTTCCCTAAGTGTTCAGATAGAAAGCTGTACTACCAATTTATTGTTCTGTATGAGAATTATATCTACTTGTATCTGCTAGATTTCAGTTGCAGTTCCCTAGACTGTTTTTAAATGTGTGCGTAAGTAACATATAGTTTTAGATGCATCTGCAAAGTGGTACAACCATAATGTAATCCTGGATAGGACACTGCTGTTTTAAAAATAAATAACCATTCTGTAAAGTAAGAGCAGAGATATTTTTGATATATCTCTAAATTTAAAAAAAAAAACATGACTTCTTCAAACAATGAAGCAGAGAAAGAATATCATTTCCCATACTAAAACACTATATACTATCCAGACTATCCAAAGAACCCAATAATCCTCCAACATCACTGAAATAACTCTACATTTGTAATTCTGGAGAGTGGCAGGAAATTTTTAAACTACACTTATTGCCCAAGGAAAGAAATTATGCCACATTTCTGACCAAATAACCTGGATTCACCACATAAACTAACCCTGTTTGCAGACTCCTACTACATCACAAATAAGGGTCCACATAAGATACAGACCATTGCTACTTATATAGCCATAGCCCTATTTTTAATAACCATCACTAGTATGGAAAAGGCTATCATGTTAATGTAATCCCATTGTAAAAAAAATGCAGGCTAAAACACCTACATAAGGAAAAAAATCAGTGCATAGATGTATAAATACTCTCTACTTTTAACAATTAAATGTGGTCGCACCAAGGACAGAGAAATAAATCAAGATCAGTATTAAGCCTCCTGACAAGCCAGTTCCATAAAGATTTACCATACTCTTGTCACCCAAGAACCAAACTAGCAGGCAGCAACAGAATAGAAAACAGGCTACTCCATGTACTTAGCAGACAAGTACAGGTAGTCTTGCTTAGTGTCCACAATTGAGACAGGGAGCTCTGCTGTTAAGCGAAACAGTTGCTAAATGGGAAACCGTCCCCCTGCCCTTTGGATGGTCACCAAGAGAATTAGCAAGAAGGGAATCAATGTTTGTATTTCATTGAAGAGGAAGGGATTACAAGAGAGTAAGCAGGCACACAATGGGAATACACATCAAAAGCAATGTGCTGGCGCTGGCAGCCACGAGCACACCATGCAAAGAGCCTGGCGTATTCCCCACTGTAATCCCTTCCTCTCCAAACTCTGTTCTGTAAGAGGGAGGGAGAGAAATACTGGTCAGGCACAGGACAGACTGCCTACAGAAATTGCTTTTTTCCCCCCCATCCTCCCAGAAAGCAAAGGAAGGGATTACAAGAGTAAACACGCACACAATGGGGAATACACTGGAGTGTTTGCATAGCACACTTGGGGCTGCCATTGACATATCATTGCTTTCAATGTGTATTCCCCATTGTGTGTCTGCTTACCCTTTTGTAATCCATTCCTCTCCAATCTCTCTGCAATGCAAGGGGGGGGGGGGAACACAGGTCAGGCACAGAACAACACATACTGACTGTAATGGTGATCACATGACTGAAGAACACTTTGAAGGTCATAAATGTGGGCATTGGTCCTAAAGTTATTTTTTCAGCACCATCATAACTTTGAATAGTCACTGAACAAGGCAGTCACTAAGCAAGCAACTGTAAGTTCTGTAAGAGACTGTTACTTTGAGCTCCTTCACTTAAGGAAATGTTTCTATTCCAGTTGGTAATAGTCAAAGGCCAATTACTCCTGGCACTATTTCAGCAGTATAATAAAGTAACATTCTCTTTATATCTTTGTATAAACCTCAGAACTTTTAAGAACTATTACTTAAATTTTCTTGCTTTCCTTTTCCTGTTCTGTGTGTCTCTTCAAACAGTAAACTTGAGGTTCACAAATGCTGTGTGTTACTAATGTGTAAACTATTATGGAAGCTTTTCCAGTCAAGCTCAAAAATAAATTACTACCAAAATTTAACCATAACATACCTTAGTTTCTGTTATCATACCATCAAAAGGACAAGAGTAGACAGCTATTTTTGCATCCTTGACAGAAGTAACATCACCCTCAGTTTCTTTTTTAAATACCATGCCATGCAATACAGTGGATGCACTAATACCAGAACCCTGAAAACAATACAAATAACAATCATACCAATTAAGTTGAATAATTAAAAATGGTCCTTCAATGCTAACATTTCGTATAAAAGCAAAAGATTTCATTTCAACTCTATATTTATTTAGGAATAATACTCAAACAGGAATATTTCATGTGTTCCTTTTTCCAAATCAGGCTGACTTAAGTACACATAATACAGATTGTCTGTTGATCTAGAAGTGACTTTTTCTGTCACATATCATTCATCCAATATACATCCTGTCCACTGTTTCAAATGTTTGATAGAAAACTTTGTAAAGATAGGAACAGTAACTCCTGTAGATTCTTAAGAAACTGTTTTTCACATTCTTTCCAATATACGACATCGACTTTAATAGTATCACAATTTTTAAATAAAACTAACACTAGATAATTATGTTTTTTTCTTAAATTCAGAGTTTTAGAAGTAAAAATTCTCATCAAAGTATTCCCGCAAATCTTAATTATATAAGCCAGGAGCTTGAAACAAAACGTTAGTTCCCATACTGTGCACTCCATATTTTAAATTAAATTCACAAGGGGAATGCAAGATATTTTAAATTTGGACCTAACTACTTAATGAACAGAATTATTAGTTATTTCCTTTGGCCCAGAAGGGCTGTGAAAAAATTACTGAGACACTAACAGTGCCAAGAAAATCTGGGAACTTCCTGTAAGCCACCCAGAGCCACTGTGAGTGAGTTGGGTGGCCATATAAATTGCTTAAAATTAATAAGATTATGTATAATACTGAAAAGAAAAAAATCACAACTTACTAAGATTTTGCATACTCTGATGTTATCAACATTGAAGTGACCCGATTCAGGAAAAACAGATACTGTGAAAGAATTAAAAACATAATTTTAAGAAAGTTTGTTAGCTTTCAGATCTCTTTCTCTACTTTAAGTTATATATTAATTTGAAATAAATGTATGGAAATTGATTCACTGAAAATATGCTTTATTTAATATGAAAAGCATATTATTTTCCTGTTACATGGAATTCAGCTCTACATAACAATGCAGAGGTAGATTTCTTATCTGAAAACCAAACATTCACTAACAAGAATTCCTAGAGTTAAGAAGAGATTGGAAGTAACTTTTCCTCTGGCTGTTTACATTAAAAAAGTATTGTTTGGTCCACACCATCAATGTGAATATTAAATGAATAACAAAATCTATATTAAGTAAAACTCTATTAAAATTTACTTACCACATGCCTGAGCAATAAGCTGAGTTAGAAAGATTTCACTACCACACTGTTTACTCATTACTGAAGTTTGTAGCAAAGATGCCACTTCTCCAACATCCCGAAGATTTTTTGCAGAGCAGCATACAAGATCAGGCAGAATCTCCAATGCTTTCTTGCAAGCTTTTTCATAGCCTTCAATCACCTACAATTAAATATAAGCAAATGCCTGTACTATAACACATAAATATGCACAAAAGTTTGACGTCTGTCAGAATACCCCATACAATGCAAATTTACTGGTCTATTACTTTGCATGGGGAAGCATCAGAGGGTAATATTCTTCAAATACTTTTTTCAAATTAATTACTAGAAAAAAAGACTGAAGCTACAATCATATCCCTGTTTACCTGGAAGTTAGCCCCAATAAACTTAGTAGATTTCATATTTAATAAACAGCAACAGGCAAACTAATAAAAGTATGATATAGAAATGGAATATTATAGGAAATGCAATTATCTAACAAAGCACCCATACCTCTGAAACAGAAAGTCCCATTCTTAGAAGTTCCTCAGCATGTTCCAGAAGGGCACCGGCAAAAACAAGGACAAAATTTGTCCCATCACCAACTTCTTGTTCTTGCATATGAGAAGCCATAACAATCATTTTTGCAGCAGGATGCTGAACCTATCCAATATTTTATATTAGAGGAAACCATTGAACACATATTAAAATTCAGTAAATAAAGCATATTTCATTATTTAATAATACATATTCAAGATATGAATTACTATTCCTGAATTTTTTATGGGATACAGGACGCTAAGTAGCTTGGCTTTTAGCAGCTACTAAGCTAAAAGTACTAAGCTACTATTAGCAGGCTAGTAGCACGCATCTCTAGTGTTGTTTAGATACTTTAAGTTCAGATGCTCTCACAGAAAAATGTACACCCCCTAAAAAAAAACTGGATTAGCAAACAAAGTCACAAAGAAGTAGCGTACAATTAAATGTATTAGAAATGTATTTTAAATTGAGTATCAACAAAAAGTTACCTCCAATTCTCTTAAAATGGTAGCAGCATCATTAGTAACAAAAAGCTTTTCCAAATGATTAATAACCATTTTGTTCATCCCTAAAACAAGCAAAAAACAGAAAATATCAAATAGTATTTTAAATACTTACAAGTTTTGTAACAAGGTAATTAACAAGTTTATAACAAGGTAATTAACAAAATAATCAAGAAAATAATTTCTGATTTTGTTCATTTTGGATTTTTATGTGAGCTTCCCAGTCTACTGAATGGGTTGGATATTAATTCATGTAATAAAATTAAGTTCAGTTGAGAAATGAGAAAACAATCTGAAACTTTACAGAATCCCAGTTAACTTTTAATACAAGTAATGGAACTATTAGGTAAATAGAAAATTAAATATATTTACAGAAAAGAAATAACATCTTACCATTTGGGCCGTAGGCTGTGCGAGTTGTTTGAGCAAGTTCTTTACATGCTTGAATATTCCGAAACACAGCTTCTTCCAATCCAGAATAATGCTAGATATACAAATTTAACTCAGAATTAGAAATCATCACATGAAATAATATAGTAGTTATAAAAATTTTGAAAATTACATATTTCCTCCTTAGTTCCTCTTCATTTTCCATTCTTCTATCACTTGGGACTATATCTTAAGACAAAAAGCAAGGACTAATTGCTCTGGCAGGTTTTTTTTTTAAAACGCTAAAATGTGGAGCATCTTAAAACAATATAGGGACGTGATTTCTGAAACTATTTCAGCTCCATTTTTTAGCAGCAACCGTGGGAGGCATCTGTATTTTATTCTGTACAATGAAGTGACATGTAAGACAAGGCCTAATCAGAATACATCATTTTCTGTGCTCATGAAGGTCCAATCAGATGGTATTATTTTTGTATGCATATTCATATGGATGTGGCAGGCACAGAACATATGGAATCTGCATGTTTCTGTTATTCCCTTGTATTGCATCCATGTGGGTCTGTGTGCGTGCACTGGGAAACACAGTATGGGCTACTTATTCTCCAGTCAGGATAATGTAACCAGGAAACAGTGAGGCTTAGAATGGAAGAATTGGCAGCATTTCAAGCCGCTGTCCAACTGCCATACAGATGCACTGAGGAAATTTTTAATGGATATTTTTCTTCCTAGTTCTCAGCTGATTCTGTCACGTTTTAAAACACTATTTTTCTTCTGCCAGTCTCTCTCTCACCAAATTTAGCCATGTTCTGTATCTTTTTTAAGAATTACAGGTAGTCCTTGGCTGATGACCACAACTGGAACCAGAATCTGTCATGGAACAAAGTGGTCATTATGCGAGATGTCCACACGACTGCTTTGCTCAACAACAGCAATCTGGCACTCCCAGTTGCGGTCATTAAGTGATCTCCCAGGCCATTAAGTGGACGGAGCAAAAGAGCTGTTTGTTGAAGGATTTCAGCTCAGCACACAGCTGAAATCGTCCCAGCAGGCAGCTCTTTGAGAGCAGAGCTGAAATCCTCCTGGCAGGCAGCCCTTTCACTCTCAAACATTCCTAAAGCCCACCAAAGGGTTTGCCCTCTCCTCGTGAACAGAGGGGAAATCCTTCCTCGGGCTCAAGGAACAGAGCTGAAATCTTCAGGATATGAGCTCCCTTCCTTCCCTACGGCCAAGGGGTTTCCCCTCTCCACTTAGCGGGGGGGTAGGAATAGAGCTCAAATCCTGAAGATTTGAGCTCTGTTCCTTCGCACTGCTGAGTGGGGAGGGGAAACCTCTTGGCCATAGGGAAGGAAGGGAGCTCAAATCCTGAAGATTTCAGCTCTGTTCCTGCACACTGCCACATCCTCTCTGTTTGCAACCTTCCCTGCCGGCAGAGAAGATTGCAAATGGCGATCACATGAGCGCAGGGCACTTGGCAAGCAGTCATAAATGTGACCCAGTTGCCAAGCTCCCGAAATGCAGCCATGTGACCATGGGGAAGTTTTACAACAGCAGGAAGTGCTTTACGGGCCATCTTAACTTTGAACTTTCATTAAACGATCATTAAGTGAGGACTACCTGTATTCTGCCAATGAACAGAAGGCGTCCCAATCCCCTTTCACATAATTTCCAATATTGTTGGAAATAATAAAACGATAATGTCTCTATTACATAGCCTCCAGTTAAAATACAGAAGTAGATAAAAACTCTGTATCACCATTGTTTCTCAGACTGCTTTATACTGTTTATTCATCTAACAAATATTGCAGAATGGCTATTTTCCAAAAATTTGGGTTCTAACCAAGAGTCTAGGAAACATGGGAGATATTGTGGTATTATAAAGAAAGTTCCAAACACAGTGATCGGTCAATCGGTCTTTCTTTTTTTCTTTGAGGAATCTCTGGTATGGCTCCAAGAACTCCAATTACTATCGTATTATAGTTGACTTTTTCTTCCAAAGGCTTTCAACCTCAATTTGCAAATCTCTGTGGGTTTTTTTCTCCATTCATTTCTCAACAGTTTGACTATCTCCTGGTACTGCTATATCTGCTATATATATGCTGAATTCAGTTCAGCAACTGAAAAGTTGCTGTACCACACTTTTTCTTACTTCTTTTCAGTAACACTAATGACTGGTGTGTTGTGTTTCAGGTGTTTATCAGTCTATTTTAAAAGCCCACAAGATCTTGCCTAATTTTCTAAGACATTTTCAGCTGTGGGGTCCCAGTGTCAACAGTAAAGTCAAACTTTACCCTCTATACATAAATTCCAATGCATGATTTTTGTAAACCGGATTGCTTATATTCAGCATTGACAATTTTGATACAGCCATTAATGAGTTAACCTACAGTTTCATCTTTGATTTTACATAGTCAGCATTTGCTATCATTTGAAATATATTCAATTTTGGCTGTTATGATTTATGTTTGCATAGCATATTCTGACTGGAATATTATTGCTTCTTCAGTTCCTTTTTTTAAGAACTCCAGTCAGCAGACAATCTATATTTTTGCACTTTCCTTGTTAGAATTTAACTGAACACCAAGGAGCAGTGATGATGAAGTAACAAATGGATAATATGAGGAGGTAGTCACCAACCATGCCATGATAAGACAGCATGCAAACCAAAAGTAATACATGGTAAAGAAGCAGATGGATGCTTTTTCATTAACTACCCAAAACCTTAAAGGAGGAAAAGCATAATGTGAATGGTGTAACCAACATTAACTGAAGTAGGGAAGAATCAGAAGATCATATTAAAGTTCTTGAAGATGTGTTACATGAATATGGCCAGACTTCATTGCCATTAGGTACCTAGAGACATGCTTGGCTTAAGTAACAAGCTATATCAAATACTATGAAATCAATCTACTTATTCATGTTCAAATTCTAAATCACATTTAAATTGAAATTACTGAAAAAAATTCAAAGGTAATAGGAAGCTTGACATTTTAGCTTCAAGTAAATTCCTAAGAAATAATTATAATGAATTATAAGAGATATACACAGATTCACTTTTTAATGTGTAAATTAAGAAAATGTATTATCTTGAATTTCAATAGCTTTTCCAGGCACGCACAATTCTTTTCAAAGTGTGGTTGCGAAAAGTTCAATATTTCAAGAACGACTGCATCACAGATGTTTTAAAGCACAATGATGTTTAGCACAAATTTAGTAACTTCTGCAATGATCTATAATGTGCAATTTCCATTTTCTACACCTGTTGCATACTGTCTCCACATCTCTGCAAAATTGTCCAAATCTAGGTAAGTTTCTACCTGTCAGAATGTTTGCACTACATATACCATTTTCACTGATATGGTGTAATCTGTAAACTTGGCCCTCTACTGTTCATTTCTGTATAAGTGAAGCAGTAGTGGTCCCTGTACAGAACCTTTGAAGGATCTCACTTCATTTCCTTCAATTGATTTACTTGTCTCATGCTTTCCTTTTCCCACTGTTAAACTGCGAAAGGACGCCTTTCTTAATCAAAGACTCATGTTTATTCAGAAACAATGTAGACACTGCAAAATATTATTTTTAAAAAACCAAGATATATGCTAGTTATGTTAATGTTCAGGAAGACAAAATGAATTATGCACATAGTTTAAAATACAGTATCCTGATCCAGCCATGGATGTGATCAATGTGCCAGTGTCCTAATACAAAACAGAAAGGGCATTAAAACATTGCTAGCTCTGACCCGGCGTGATAGAATGGAGCTAAATTCGGAAAAGAGGGATGCTCCTTTCTGCCATTTTGGACTGACTGCACCAGACTCACAACCAAGCAATCCACCTGAGCACCAAAACCTGTTCCCGCCACCCATTCTGGCGATGGCCCTTTACACCGCAATTCTGTAACTCTTAATAAAACATTAGCTATAAGGCTGAAACAAATACAATTATACAACATAAACCTGCCCTAGGGGAGGGGGACGGGACGGGGGCTAGAATGACAGGCGGAGCTCGCGTGGACTCCTTGAGCTTTCTCCGGCCTGCTACTCTCCGCAAGCACCGGAGCTCATCTCCAGAATTCTCTGCGTGCCCGCTGGACAGCAGCAGGCCGGGAAAGGCCGTCTTGGGCGTTTCTCCTGTACGTTAGGAGCTAGAAGGGAGTCGCCATAACCATATTCATTCTTAAGCCTCTATATTCATTCTTCAAGCAACAACCACGCTCGTTCGCAGTACCACGCATGAGCCGTACTAACGACAAGGCCCAATAGCCCCGCCTCTGTGAGCGGCGCGTGGAGCCGGTGCCTTAGAACGCAAGCTGCGATTTCTCTTCTGGAACCTTCCGCTTTCCTTCGTTTCCAGCGCCACCCTCCTCCATTCCCCATGAGTTTCTCTGCTCACCTTCGCCCCTTCTTTCAGCATCTGGGCGAAGCCAGGGGCCTTCGGAACGTGCAATGCCATCTTCCCGTTCTGGCCACGCGCAGAAACACCAAGACTGGAGAGATCCTGTGGCGGGGCCGACGCGCGCAACTCACGCCCAGTCGCGCCTGTACACGCACGCGCAGAGAAAGGAGGCGCGGTTAAACAAAATGGCTGAAGTTCTGGCACAAAAGGAGGGGAGGAGCAAAACATAGCATGTAGGACGGGAAATCAACGGTCTTTTTGTCGCCAGACTCCAAAAGCGGCCGTTCCCTTGATGAGCAGGAAGCGGCGCTAAAAGACTACTGTGAAGCGCGATGGTGTCGTCCTCTCTTTACCGATCCTCATTTAAATGCCATACCAATTGAATTAGTTTAGGTATCCAGTTCAAAAATATATTGCAATGTTTAATTCTATATTTACACAATTATACAAAATGCAGTTTTCAGGGAGATGTAAGCATTGTTTTTACTTTACAATAAAGGACGCTATACTTCCAAATTTGGTAAGTTCTTACCTCAAAGTGCTCACAAGGTTAAAAAAAAGAAATGACAGAAACTGGAGAAATTGAAGTACAGCTAAATGAAAAAGAAAATAATATGTTTTCTATAGCCCACAGCTTGGTTTAGTTACTGGGGAACATGGAGGAGCCAATGGCTCAATGAAAAAAAAAAAATTGGAGGCTAGGAATAGCCACATGTAAGTGTTTGGGGAGGAGGTTGAGAAGTTTTTCTCCTACATTCTTTTGTCCTTCAAACTCCAGCATATGCAAATAAAAGCTACAGAAATATTAAGGCCTATGCACCCTTAAAGAACATATTAATCTGAAGTTGTTATCTTTACATTTTCCATGACAGGCTTCCAGCTGTCTTGGAAAGATAAACCAATTAACTCTGCAGGGTGCTCAATTCCTACTCCAGAAAAAACACTAACATGACAGTTTTGTGTTGCTTCTTCTAGAATTGTTCCTTTAATTTGCATTGATGGGAATTTCTCTATCACCTCACTATACAGGTATACACTGTATTTTTTACAAATAAATACATTGAAATATAATTCACAAATAGTCAATTTTCCAACGATTATTTCCAACAGTTACCTCCCTGTTCATGTTAAAATGTAGGATTTTGTTGTTGTTCAGTCGTTAAGTCGTGTCCGACTCTTCGTGACCCCATGAACCATATTGCACCAGGCCTTCCTGTCCTTCACTGCCTCCCTGAGTTTGCTCAGTTTCATGCTCATTGCTTCAGTGATGCTATCTAACCATCTCATCCTCTGCCGTCCTCTTCTCCTTTTGCCTTCAATCTTTCCCAGCATCAGGGTCTTTTCCAAAGACTCCTCTCTTCGCATTAGGTGACCAAAGTATCTGAGCTTGAGCTTCATTATCAGTCCTTCCAATGAGCAATCAGGGTTGATTTCCTTTAAGATTGACTGGTTTGAACTCCTAGCAGTCCAGGGGACTCTTAAGAGTCTTCTCCAGCACCACAGTTCAAAGGCATCAATTCTTCGGCGCTCAGCCTTCTTTATGGTCCAGCTCTCACAACCATACATTACTACTGGAAAAACCATAGCTTTGACTATGCGGATCTTTGTCGGCAAGGTGACATCTCTGCTTTTTAATATGCTATCTAGGTTTGCCATAGCTTTCCTCCCAAGGAGCAAGCGTCTTTTAATTTCATGGCTGCAGTCTCCGTCTGCGGTGATCTTGGAGCCCAAATAAATGAAGTCTGTTACTGCTTCCATTTCTACCCCTTCTATTTGCCAGGAATTGATGGGTCCAGATGCCATGATCTTAGTTTTTTTAATGTTGAGTTTCAAGCCAGCTTTCGCACTCTCCTCCTTCACCCTCATCAAGAGGCCCTTTAGTTCTTCTTCACTTTCTGCCATTAGGGTGGTATCGTCTGCATATCTGAGGTTATTGATGATTCTCCCTGCAATCTTAATTCCGGCTTGTGATTCTTCCAACCTGGCATTTCTCATGATGTACTCTGCATATAGGTTAAATAAGCAGGGTGACAGTATACAGCCTTGTCGTACTCCTTTCCCTATTTTGAACCAATCGGTTGTTCCGTGACTGGTTCTAACTGTTGCTTCTTGGCCCGTGTACAGATTTCTCAGGAGACAGGTAAGATGGTCTGGTACCCCCATCTCTTTAAGAATTTGCCAGAGTTTGTTGTGATCCACACAATCGAAGGCTTTTGCATAGTCAATGAAGCAGAAGTAGATGTTTTTCTGGAACTCTCGTGCTTTCTCCATGATCCAGCGAATGTTGGCAATTTGATCTCTAGTTCCTCTGCCTCTTCGAAACCCAGCTTGTACATCTGGTAGTTCTCGGTTCACGTACTGCTGAAGCCTAGCTTGTAGGATTTTGAGCATAACCTTGCTAGCATGTGAAATGAGTGCAATTGTGCGATAGTTTGAGCATTCTTTGGCGTTGCCCTTCTTTGGAATTGGAACGTAAACTGACCTTTTCCAATCCCGTGGCCACTGTTGCGTTTTCCAAACTTGCTGGCATATTGAGTGCAGCACTTTAACAGCATCATCTTTTAGTATTTTAAATAACTCAGCTGGAATACTGTCATCTCCACTAGCTTTGTTGTTAGCAATGCTTCCTAAGGCCCACTTGACTTCACTCTCTAGGATGTCTGGCTCAAGGTCCGTGACCACACCAGCATGGACATCAGGGACATTAAGATCTTTCTTGTATAGTTCTTCTGTGTATTCTTGCCACCTCTTCTTAATCTCTTCTGCTTCTGTTAGGTCCCTGCCTTTTCTGTCCTTTATCATGCCCATCTTTGCACTAAACGTTCCTTTGATATCTCCAATTTTCTTGAAGAGATCTCTAGTCTTCCCCATTCTATTGTTTTCCTCAATTTCTTTGCACTGTTCATTTAAGAAGGCCTTCTTATCTCTCCTTGCTATTCTCTGGAAATCTGCATTCAGTTGCTTATATCTTTCCCTTTCACCCTTGCTTTTCACATTCCTTCTTTCCACAGCTATTTGTAAAGCCTCATCAGACAGCCATTTTGCTTTCTTGCATTTCTTTTTCTTTGGGATGGTTTTAGTTGCTGCCTCCTGTACAATGTTACAGACCTCCGTCCATAGTTCTTCAGGCACTCTGTCTACCAAATCTAACCCTCTAAATCTATTCATCACCTTCACTGTGTACTCACAAGGAATATGATCTAAGTCATACCTGAGTGTCTAGTGGTTTTCCCTACATTCTTCAATTTAAGCCTAAATTTTGCAGTAAGAAACTCATGATCTGAGCCACAGTCAGCTCCTGGTCTTGTTTTTGCTGTCTGTATAGAGCTGCTCCATCTTTGGCTACAAAGTATGTAATCAATCTGGTTTCGGTATTGACCATCTGGTGATGTCCATGTGTAGAGTCGTCTCTTGTGTTGTTGGAAAAGAGTGTTTGCTATGACTAGCTTGTTTTCTTGAGAGAACTCTATTAGCCTTTGCCCTGCTTCATTTTGTGCTCGAAGGCCAAACTTGCCTGTTATTCCGATTACTGCTTGACTTCCTACTTTAGCATTCCAATCCCCTATGATGAAAAGGACATCTTTTTTTGGTGCTAGTTCTAGAAGGTGTTGTAGGTCTTCATAGAACCGGGCAACTTCTGCTTCTTCGGCATCAGTGGTTGGGGCATAGACTTGGATTACTGTGATGTTGAATGGTTTGCCTTGGATACGCACTGAGATCATTCTGTCGTTTTTGAGGTTGTACCCCATTACTGCCTTTCCCACTCTCTTATTCACTATAAGTGCAACTCCATTTCTTCTAAGGGTTTCTTGGCCACAGTAGTAGATATAATGGTTTCCTGAATTAAATTCACCCATTCCTGTCCATTTCAATTCACTGATTCCCAAGATGTCGACGTTCAATCTTGTCATCTCATGTTTGACCACATCCAGCTTGCCTTGGTTCATAGATCTTACATTCCAGGTACCTATACAATATTGTTCTTTACAGCATCGGACCTTCTTTTCGCTTCCAGATACATCCACAGCTGAACGTCCTTTCGGCTTTGGCCCAGCCGCTTCACACTTTCTGGAGCTACTTGGAAATGCCCTCCGCTCTTCCCCAGTAGCATATTGGACACCTTCCAACCTGAGGGGCTCATCTTCCGGCGTCATATCTTTTAGCCTTCTAACATTGTCCATGGGGTTTTCTTGGCAAGGATACTGGAGTGGGTTGCCATTTCCTTCTCCAGTGGACCACATTTTGTCAGAACTCTCTGTCATGACCTGTCCGTCTTGGGTGGCCCTGCACGGTATAGCTCATGGCTTCACTGAGTTATGCAAGCCCCTTCGCCACGACAAGGCAGTGATCCATGATGGAGAAAATGTAGGATAGGGGTGGGGAATTTAGAGTCTTTCAGGTCCTAATATCTCTGAAAATTATAATTCAGCAATATCTTTCATATAGGATGAAGTATCTGATTTACATCTTCACAATAGCTAGAACCACCTCAAAATTAAGATTTGGCAGATTCAGTTTCTCTGCAAAGCTACTTTTTTGTCAGCTGAGCACCTCAGAGCACTGGAGTAAAGAATATCCAGCCTTTTTTAAAGCAGCAGCATGTTGAGGACCATTCTATAGAAAGACAATTCTTGTTAACAAGGCTACCTTATCCGGGCTTCAAAATACTGAAGACCAACTGGATTAGGTCTTGAAGCCATCTACTTATAGTTTGGATTCTGGCAGCCCTATCTTAATAAGACTTCTTCTATTCCCATACATTTGCAGGTGGATAAATCATGATGAGTTCTGAATTTTTTTCTTATTTGTAATTGTAATTTGTAAAAATAACAATTACATTAGAAATTAGATAATTAATATAAGGAAAGATAACATGCAGATTTTCACATACAAGTAACAAGATTATTAAACTAAAGCAGCTTAACAACTTTTAACTTTCTCATCAATTATTCATGTCATGATGACACCAGCAGCATCCATGGAAGAAGTGGAAAGAAGGACGTTAAACTGACAAAAGCAGCATCACAAGTCAAGCCTCACCTTCTTTTAATGTGATTACACACATGCCTCAAAGAGGTGAAGTTTGTGGCGCAAAGCTGCTTTTGTCATTCTGATGAAAACAGAAAGAGCCCACAGATACCATTGGGTGATACAGAATATGTAGCGCTGAAGTGTTCTGAGTGTGTCAATTATCTCAATTATTTTATCATGTAGTATTTTATAGGTAAGTAATCTAATTTTTATAATGTTTAGTATAAGTTTGTACAATACATAATGCAAAGGAATATTTCTTAAAATTATAGTCGTTCAATGTGATTATAAATTCTGTCGAATTTAGAACACTGAGTTGATATATTTATATTGATTGCCATTATCTACCCACCTTTCCCCTTCTTTTTTTGTTCATAAGATTAATTTGCTTATCCAGCTTTATAGTTAACATTCCAAATAAAAATACAGGACATAAATTTTAAGTATTCCATAAATACTGTGCTTGAGTTCTGAGATAAAAATGTTCTGATAACTGATAAAATATTCAATATTTACAATTTAAAAAGTAAGTATTTGCTTTATATTTTGCAGCTTTGCTGAAGTAAAAGGTGGACAAAGTAAATATTTTAAATAAATATTTCAAGCAATCATTTTTGAATGACCTAATTTCAAGGGTTGCATAAAGAACTCATGCTATTAATTAAGGCAGGTAATGAATGCTAAGCAGGTGTGCTAGAGCCGAGTTTCCAAAATCTTGTTTGAATATTAAAGTTTATTCTTAAAATACCTTCCTAATAATATCTGACTAAAATAACTGTAAAGCATGTGTTCCCACAAACTTGGAATGTGCCTTGAATACTTATTTGGGAATCAGTGTCTGGTCATGACTTTGAGTTGGCCTTGATCTTTATTTAGCTACATAATTTATATTGTGCAGGATGGTTGGCCTTGATAGAGGACCATCCGAAGGTCGCAGATTGTGCTGTTGGCAATGATTCCCTTTTTATCAGCCAAAATCTAATACTAGATGAAAATCCCCAGTTTGTCTGCCCATGTGTTTTGACAATTTCAGTGGTATGCATTAATATTTTAATAAAAATTTACACCATTTTGACAATGAAAAGATGTTTAAAAAATGTATCCTGTACAATTTACAACTTGTAAGTGAATAGCTTTAAAAATTTAAACACAGCAGGATATATAAAATTTAAAATGGCATCTAGGCCAGTTTCAGTTTAATAGCAGTGCTGACTTGCCAAAAACACACTAAAAGTTATGCTGTGTTTGAAAGTCTGAGATGGTAGAATAAAAATATTTTCAGATGTATGATTAGCACTACAGTTTATGCCATTCTATGCAGCTGTGATTTGTCACAAAGACATTATTTTTTTAAAAAATAGAATATAATTATGACAAGAAATAGTGTTTTGTAAACCCTTGTTGTGACTCAACATTGGGGAACTACATGAATTCTGACCTAGATGACAGCAGATTGATGGACATGGTAGAGTTAGAACTAGCTACAGGCCTTAATGCTGGAAATATAAGGAATAATAGCTATAGTAAAAAAGAAATGTTGGCAATGAGTAATATTATGACTAATGTACAGATCTAAATTATCATTTACTTTTCTCTAATGGTGAAAGATCATATCTTTTTAAAAGAAAAAAATATTTATATGACAGAAAAGTTTCTCTTATTGAGACTCAGGTGAATTTCTCTGTAAAAGGAAATTGAACGTGCCCCAGGCAGGAACATTGGGCTAAAAATGCAATGAAATTATGACAGTGCATAAATTGTAATTTCAAGTAACAGAAAATCCACGAAATACAGACCATATGGCCTAAAGATACAACATATGGTTTGATGAATAAAATGTTAATATACTATAATTGGAATGATTTATCAGCTGTTCTTCAGCTATCATAAATTTGAAACAAGGAAATGCACTCAATTTTTGTCCCTAGTCTTAATTAGCCAATGGGGTTTTCCTCACAGATGTATTAACAAGGATAAATGCTGTAAAAATATGCTGACATAAATGGGACTGCTCTCATTCTGTGCCTTATGCTGTTTCTGTCCTTACAGTTTTAATGTCGGACAAGTTAAGGATTGGTAGATTCCCCTGGTTTTGTCTGCCTTCCCACCAAATGTCACCACCCACTAGAGAACATATTTACCAATCACTCTTCTTAACTGTGATAAGGCTGGGGAGGAGATGAGTTTTGTGCAATGCCTACAGCAGCAGATCCAGTCATCTGTCATACCTTTTCATTTTGCACATTTGGGCCACTTGTGTTCAAAGGAAGGCTGACTATCAACTTATCTCAGCTAATAATCAGGGTTGTTTGGACATAGATTTAGAACTATTTGGAAATAATGCTATACTGGAACAGTGTTAAACCCATGTTTAAAATGAGAAAAATATGATAGGGAGGTAGCATTTGTGAGATGAAGTGGGAAGGAGGAGCTGTCTCATTTCACTTTGTAACACTGCCCTATATGTCAGCTGCTTTAGTAGGCAGCCCCAACCATTCCATGGATCAGGCAATGTCACTGATCAACAGGATGTATGTCCTTCTCATCTGGCAGCAGACCCCCAGGTTGCCAGGACTCAGAGTGGTGCAAGAAAAGCAGAGAGATATGGCAGCAGAGAAGAAGATGAGGAAAAACTTAAGAGAGAAGTAGATAAAGTGATAAAACATTACCTGTTTACTGTATATTGGAGAGAGAGAGAGAGAGGAGAGATATATGACATATAGCCAAATCTGTTACAAGAAAGCCACTGATGCACATCAGAACCAGGACACACTGTATAACAAAGTCATAGTGGATTGTGTCTTTTGCACAGAATCTGAAATGTATATCATGGATCATACTATAAGCTGTGAATGCTGAATTAGAGAAAATGTTGAAGAATGGTTTTATTAAAGAAGCAATTAAAGGTACAGATTGGGTATCCAACATGCTGACTGTACCCCCCAAAAAAAAAAAGATAGTAATGAATTCCGTCATTGTATCGATCTGATAGCAGTAAACAAGATTGTGCAGAAACACTATCATGTACGAACAATAGATATACTGTATATTGCATCCTATGTGAGGTGCACAGATTCTTGCTAAATTAAATGCCACTGAAAGAGTTTTGTCACACTGAGAACTTTGATAATGCACAATGGTTCAGTAAAATTATTTTTGGACTCCAAAGTTTCCCTGAGAGTTATCAAAAAGCAGTAGATTCTGGCATGCAGGATCTTGTCTGGTATGTGGTGCTGTTTGGCATATGAATGATATATTGTATATGCAGCAGCTATTGAGTTCTGTGATATTTACGAAAGAAACCATAAAAGAGGACTTAAACTAAACAAAAGTAAATTCTACTTAATCTTGAAGTTATTGTTATATTAGAGCATATCACCTGAAGGAATTAAACATGATTCCAACTCCTGAGTATCTGGATTTATTACATTTTTTTTCTAGCTACTTATGGCTATAGTATAATTTTATTCCTAATTATGTAGATAATTCAGAATCACTGCACCAGCTGACTGAAAAAAGGAATTATTTGGCACTTCTGTAGTAGCTGACTCTGCATGTCAACAGCTGAAAGATGCATTAACTAAGGAACCTTGTCTGATTTATTATAATCTGAACCTACCAACTTTCGTAGTAACTGATGCCACCCTGTGAAACTTGGTAGTATCTTGCTACAGACTCTGGAAGACAGATCAAAGAAGCCTGTTGTGTATGCCAATTATTCACTTTCTTCTCTGGAGCTGAGGTATCCCTACACTAAGTATTTTAAAAAATGGTACTGTATGTGTGTGAACTGTAGAATTTTTTAATATTTATCTCTGGGGATACCCATTTATGCTGTTAACTAATCATAAACCAGTCCCACAGAGACTATAGTACTAGTCTCTGTCCTGAAGTGAAGGTGAATGATTCAGCTGTTATATTATATAATAGGAAATACCAGAACCAAGTGAAACATTATGCTGATACCACACAAACAGAAAACACACTTTTAAAGTTAGGAACCTAGCGTAAGTTGCTAACAATATGACAGGTTGACCCCATAATCTCATCATTTGACAATCTTTGAAAGTCTGTGTGGAGTATCCTTTGGAGCATTTCTGAGTACTCCTTTGAACTTCTTAGCACTAAAGATAGTAGTGTTTTTATTAGAAATGACAAGCATCTGAAAAAAGTTCAATCTCAAGTGCAGTACAGTGTGCAGTGAGCCATCATAGATATTTTATATGGCAGGATGTGTTTCAAAGTGCCACCACAATTGGCTGGCCTGAGATGAAGACAATGTGATGAGGATATGTCCTATATAAATGGTAAATAGGACATATTCAGGCGACAAATGCAACTAGAACCCTTCTGTAGGGTAGGGGCAGAGGTTGTATTGTGATTTCATGAAATTGAATTTATCTAATTCTGATGAAATTGTTGTTTGCTCTGGACATCTCTCAATATATCCAGAAGTGAGCAATACCTAAATTACAGAGCAGGACTTGGAAACGAGGGACAGAAGCATATTCAGAAACAGACAGAAAGGAAAAAGAGAGAGCACTAAAAAGAAAAGGAAGTTCTAAAATAATTCATCAACAGGTTCTATTCTTTTCTACACAACTTCTTCATACATGCCTGCTGTTTAGTGAATGTCTTTATCCAACTGTGACTGTCTGCCAGGCACCACTGACAGAATAGATTTTTCTTTTCTCAGCAATTCCTTCTTGTTCCAGAAGATTGGAAGATACCTCAGATATGTAGGGCATAAAGATGCAAGGTGAAAAAAGAACAGGAAAACTCAGTGTATCTGTAAAAATTAATTTGCATTGAATGAAACCCCTGATAAATAATATTGCTTAGCAATATTAACATGTTCTAAGCTAGTCTGAAAAACCTGGTTTTGAAGTGTGGCACCTGCATTTTAAAAATAATACATATTTTAATTTGTGTGTGTATATGACTATTACCTCATAAGCAATATTTGATCTTTAAGAATAAGGCTCATGTATTTTAAAAAAAAATCAGCTTCTTTCTTGCCAAAAATCAGCTTCTTTCTGTTTATCTTTTTATATAAAGAACATATTAAATATGTTCTCTTGGTGGCAGTATTGGAAAGCAGACTGATATGTAAGTTCCCTTCTCTTTGGTGTCTTATTTATCTTGTAGTGTTAAAGAAACTGTTACAGGTGATAGCAAATATGTGCAGAAAGCTGTCTGTTTCAGATTCTCAATATGCTTTTAAACCTATAAAAGTGTCAAAGGATAGGAAAGCCTTTTTGACTTTCCAGCAGTGTAAACATGATGTAACATTCTCATGCAGTGTCCTTCAAACTATTTTTGGGGATAGCCTCATATTCGTGACTGATACCAAAGTTTGATACTAAATTGCTGCAATGGAGAGTCCCTGTTGATTTCAATTCTACAAAGAATGAGTTTAAATTGGAAAAATCCATATTTTTGGATGATAATAAATATTTGACTTCCACCTCTCTCCATTTATGTACGTGCCATGAGATACACAAATCACATAAGATTTTAATATTTTAAACAACAGCACTTAGCTCAGTCACCATTGTGCTATTATTGTGTTATTATTAGCTATTATTTATGTTGTTGCATTGTTCATTTTTAAGCTTCTGCCCAGAATTGTGATTGTGAAATAGGCAGCTATATAAATTGGTAATAGAATAAAATAAAAAAACCTCATTGCCCAGTGTATGAATCCACTAGGACAGCTTCCCTGATAGATTCAGGCTCAGTTTAAACACCATCAGCAAAGGGAAGTCCACTTTCTTCCAAGACTGTTAGGATTTTTTTTTCCTGATATCTTGCTGAAATTGACTTATTTGTAATTTAAATCCCTTGTTTCTTGTCCTGTATTATGGAACAACTATGAATTACGTATTACTTCCTCCAAACATTATTCTTTATAACAATCTGTTTCAGTAAATAAAGCTTTTCATTTTCATAGTTTTAGTGAACATGCATTTTTATCGCTGAGAGATATTCTGTAGAGCAGCTTTTCCCAACTTTATGTTTCTTCAAGATATGTAGAACTACAGTCCTGATCATCCATATGCTAAGCAAGGCTGATGGCAGTTAGTGTCTAACACATGTGGAAAACAGCATGTGTGAGAAATATATGTTTCCATATATTATTTTCATGTAACGGGTATATATTAGACAGCCTTTTTCATGTTGGCATATGGTAACAGGAGATGCAGCACGGTTTTCACATGAGTTGAAAATAGACTCTGCTGCCAGCACTGTGCCCTCCCTTGGATCAATGTACCTTTCTTCTTTGCATGCATGGCGACCAGTCAGTTATTTTTCTCTTTTTGAAACTGCCATCCATGTATTTAGAGTATTTTTTAAATTTATTTTACATGCCAGAACTTCAAACACCATTTTAATGTCAGTGAGTTCATCTGCTTTACCAAAATGCTGCCAGTCCTAATGAGGCAAAAGCAGTGCAATTAAAGCAAAGGAAAACAGGTGTTTCATTATACAGAAGATACTGCCTTTCATTTATATCTTCCAGGCACTAAATTCTTCAGACTAAGTAAATAAATCAATAAAGTTACAAGCTTGTCTAACTCCGGTGTGTAAATAAGTTGTAATGTTTCTAATTCAGGGGATGATAACATTGGAATGTGTGATGACTAAAACATGATATGTTGTGTATTATAGAGATAAGTTTCATAATCTGATCCATGATAGAAATAATTTTGCTTGGGTACCAAACATTGGATGACTAGAGCACTTCAGCAAGAAACAGAACAGAGTATTCCCACCCTTGTGCCTAAAGGGAAAAAAAATAGCATTTGCAACATTTCTATCCTTCCCACAGCAGAAGGCATTCTAATGTAGTTGCATGTATTATATTTATTTAGTTATTTGGATTTAAAATATATATATATGTATAAATACTAACTTTAAAAAAAAGACCTCAAAGTATGTACTTTTAAACTTCAAATTTAAAAATCTAGAGGTGACTATATCATACACAGTACACATTATTAAAGAACTGTAGCCTCTGATAGATATTCTTGTATCTATCCCAGCCTTCTTTAATCACTTACCTTCCAGATGTGCTTGACTACGGTTCTCATCTTCTCTACCCAGCATAGCCACTATTTGTAATGCACATGGATAAACTTTGAGAGGTCAAGGAGATCCAATGCTACATTAAAAATTACATTCAAAAGGATCTCAGTTGTACTAAAAATCACAGTTTGCTTGTATTAAAACAGTACATATTTTGGGATATGAGCCACTGCTTATGAGCTCACTGTATCTTTACAGTGTTGGGCAAAGAAAAAGGCATAAGCCCATAGTGAAAGGGAAAATGGAAATGAGTAATTGCTTAACTGAGCAAACTCGACATGAATTGACAATGGTGGCAGTTACAACATGAAGAACAGAAACTGACATATCTAGAAATGTCCTGTGTTCTCCATCTTTTCTGTAAGAGTTGATTCTCAGACTACAGGTATACAGATTCAGGTGGCCACTATATAAAGAATCAGCTATAGACTTCCAGGAAGTCTCTGTTCTAAGGTCCACTGAGATATTTTAATTCTAAATTGAAAGCCTGCTCAGTTGTTGATTAATAATTAAATCCTTTCATCTTAATAAATAAGCAAATCATCTCAATCTTACTAAAGAGAACTCTTGTCATGCTTGGAAGAGAATCTTGCAGTTCAGACAGCTGCCACTTCCTCTATTTGTATACAAATCCATTATTGATATGGTCACTCTGGTCCCATTCTATCTTGCATGTCAAAAATACTGGAGTATTTACACATAACTATTCATGTGTAAAGTCCTAGAATTTGCATTTTAATCTGTTTCAAGTCCCTAGGTATATGTGTCTCCGTGCCCATGTATCTGATTTGCAACCTTGGCAGTTTATAATCTATAAAAATAGATTAAGGTTGTCATGGGGAAGGATAAAACATATTACAGACAGGTTTAGAATTGTGAAAAACCTTATCTAATTATTTCAGGCATATGACTAGAATCCAAATATTATAAATATGTATGGAATTTAATTATGGGTCCCTCATGGATACATATCTCCTAGTTATAAACAATAATTTAGCACTTGCATGATAGCAATCATGCCAACATTAAAAAATGTGCCAGATTTTTTTTTTCCAGGCAAGTTGTGGCATGGATGGTCAAAATCTTGTATATATTGTCCATGATGTTAATGTTGCCCTATGTATTCTCTGAAACCTATTTTAGTTCAATCCACTTTCAGAGTTTTATATCAAAAACAATATATACATTAGGATTCAAACTGAGAAGTCAACTTGTGACAAGTACAGTTGATCATGTTTTCTTACGTGATTAGTACATACCAAGTAACTAGGAATTAAACTGATGTTTTTCTGTGAAATGGTTTTTTGAAAGATGTGGAGTAAAATATTATTTTATTATTTGAGTATTGTTGAACATTCGTAATAGAAATGGAACAACTCGGGAAGTTGTTACACGGTATATGAAATATTATATAAATATAAAATGTACACCCGTACTGCTCTTCTGAAGCACAAAGTAAAAACTATAGGTTAATACAATCTGTGAAAATAGAGCCAGTTTGATGTAGCAGTTAAGGCATCAGGCAGAAACCAGGAGACCGTGAGCTCTAGTCCTGCCTTAGGGACAAAGCCAGCTGAGTGACCTTGGGCTAGTCACTAACTTTCAGCCCTAGGAAGCAAGCCATGGCAAACCACTTCCAAAAAACCTTGCCAAGAAAACTGCAGGGACTAGTCCAGGCAGTCGCCAGGAGTCAATACTGATACAAAGGCACAAAAAAAAAAAAAAAAAGTGAAAATAGAAGAGAATTTAAAATTCTGGCATTGTAAATTATGTTATTTCACATAAAACTGACAGTTTTTATCTAATTTATGTATAATTTAATAGAATTTTGGTACAACTTAACAGACTTTGAAACTTAAAAACTGGTCTTAACAATTGGAATTTAGATAATAGTCTCAGTGCAGAAGTGGAAATCAAGGAACCAGTTTTATACTTCAGAAAAAGAAAAAGATGTATGCATTTATAACACCCCCAAACAAGAAGCCTTAGGAAACTGCTTTCCTAAGTGTTATTTAAACTTAGTGTTATTAGTGTCAACTTTAAACCAGTGTTATTTAAAGGTGATTTAACTTGTACATTTCTCATTATTGTTTTGGCTAGTAGTTTCCTGATTAACAGGAAAAATAACTACATGTAACTGTGTTAACGATCTTCCGGGAAAGCCTGGAAAATCTCATAAGTGAAGCTGCTCCAAAACAGTTGCCTAAATTGCTCAAAAGTCTTCTTTACCTTTTTGTTGAAGAAAAAATACTACTGTGAATGTTGCCAGACAACACAGATAGCAACCAATACTGTGATGTAAGTTTCCATCCCAAAAGTAGTGATAACAGAACAAGACATGTTAATATTCCAAATCCAGTAGGTACAGATATTGAAAAGTCTAGCATATAGCAAAATAAAATGTAATGAAATAAAATTATTTTAAGACAAATAAATTAATTTCACATTCTTCAAAGCAACTTTCCACTAGTGTATAAGAACCATACAGGCCAGTTGTTTCCAGTTTAGCTTTTTCATATAAAAACTGATGCCAGCTCCTGAGATGAATGAAAAGAAAATGCAAATCAGTACAGTAATATGTAGCTTTTTAGTGTGTGTGTGTGTGTGTGTGTGTAAAGATTTGAAAGATCTTTACAGTTCTGTTATCTTTCCAAAGATCATGCAACTTCAATTTTTGTTATAGTAATGATAATCCTTATAAACCAGTTCCCAGAAGAAATGAATAATTGTGTCAAGAACTACAAAATCAGTGTCAGAACTATAAAGAAAGAGAATGTGGGCTAAAATACAACAAGACCACTAGATAGCAACATTAAAGTGAAATCATTAAAAGAAGCAGCTACTCACTCATAGGCATTGTCCTGAATGTTTCAGACTGTGATGTTTATGTATCAGCAAAGATGGGACTACTGTTATTCAAATTTGAAGATACTGTTTGAAAATATAAGCTTCTACCATGTTTTGTGTGAATATATATCCAAATCACTTGGCTGTGTTTTCAGTAGTTCTAGAAGTTCTAAAAATTAACTGCAACATGTTTTTTAGGGAAAGTATATAACTTCCCTTCAAAACCTGGTTCGTGTTAGATGATGTTATTCCAAAACATCTGTGAATGGGGACTACTGTATTTGGACTGCAAAAATCCTGGGCTCCAATAGACTGCAGCAGACACACACAGAAAACCCTAATTCTCTTCTGCTTTCTAGATGTAATCCTGATTTGGGCAGCCCAGCTCTGGTAGCCCTATGTGAATATCCTTAAGACAATAAAGACTCTAATATTCCCTGCATCGTCTCCTTTAGTGCTCCTAAGTCTGCCATCTAATTCACTCAAAGTATTGTTTGACCTCGCCAAGTCTCAGCAAGAAAACTGCTAACCCAGTTGCTCGGCTTGAGAGCAGCAGCAGCAACAGCTACCGTCTGAGAGCTTGCTTGCCGCTTGTTCAAATTGGCAACCTTGCCCCAAGCTGATAGGAGCAGCCAACATTTCTGCTGACTGGAGTGAGGCTATCTTTTCCAGTTTGCTGGAATAGACACAGACACTGATTGGGTCATGCTGAAAACATTCCAGTCCCATGAAGCAAGTCAGTTTGTATTTTAGGTTTGGCAGGACTAATGAATTAAACATCTTGGCCTCCGGACAATTTGCTGCTTTAATACGGTCCCTGATGGAAAGGGGTTTTGCCCAGGAAGCATGACAATGCTGTAATCCTTCATTGCGGGGAAGGGAAGGGACAGTGGAATTGGGGCGGAAAACAGAAAAGGGTGGTCCTGAGGGCGTAAAAAGCCTATGGGAAGTGCAGGTAGCAGCATGTTGTCCTGACAGCTGTTTCAACTTCTCAGACCTTGTCAGTTCACTGCTATGTAGCAGGTGCAGCCTTTTCTTTTCCTGAATCTTTACTCCATAAAGGCAACAACAAGTCAAGGCAGTGGCTGGCCCTGGATTATACAAGTGCAGACACTACTAAGTGAGGTAAGGCAACAGGTGTGAAAACTGGACTAACTGATTGAGTTGTGACCACACTTGGGTTTGAGAGCTGAAGTTTTTTAGATATAAGCAAAGTGCATGCAGTCTCACAGACAAGCCAACTGAAGAGCTGTTTCCTAGATCACTGTTTCAGACATACCACACTCAAAGCTTTCTCTTTTACGCAGAAGAAAAGATCAAGGTGTCTGCTCGAAGCAGTTTTATTTAGTTCCTCATTTTAGATGATACGTGCAGATTATAACTCTCTTCTGTTCTTTCTATAGCTTCCTTTTGCTTTATTTTCCTGAGAGGAAAACCTCCATGGATATATGCTAAACATTAGAGAAGGCTACATCTGTACTGTACAGGTTTCTCTGTAAAGCTAAAAAAACAGACATTTGAAAATCCTTTTATGGCTTTATTAAAAGAAAAGACCTTGGTACCCATTATTTCAAGTTTCTAGCTAAAATCTTTGTATTTTTTTTAACCAGTTAATAGCACAATCTTTTCATAGAATTAATGCAATTAAAGATGGAGTTGATGTGACTTTAATATATAGTTCTTTCATGCTTTTTTAAACTTTATTTAGTAAGTTATTATAGCCACAGGATTAATAGAACAGATTAGGCACTACATTTGTAACATCTCTGAAGCTTCTGTCTGTGGTTTCAAGTCATAATAAAATAGGCTTTGTAGTCACTGAAATATAGGAAAGCAAAAAATACTTTTATTGTTTCCAGTCTAAAAATGATATATGAGGCTTTATTCTAACAGTTTGAAGTCTAGCATTTCAGATAAAGAGCTTGGATACAAATTTTGTTTATATAAATTTATATAAAGTGTAACAGAATTCTTATACTTTTATTTGCAAGGCTAGTAAAGTAGAAAATTTTGTCAAACTATTTTCAGAATCAATAGGATCTGGAACTTTGTTTTATTCAGCCTGATTTAGATGATAATATTCTAGTACCTAACATACATGTGCTGCAAAACTCCAGACAACCAGCTAGTGGCACAAACAGATACAGAATACTAACTCTTTCCTTCCATCTAGTGGCACCCTGGAGTTTTGCAGTTCAGGTATGGTAGCCCTATCAGTATCTGAAAAAAATGGGACATCAGCAAGCTACTTTAAAAGCATTTTACCACTTGTTCTTCAATAGGCACAACAAACAAAGTTTGGTATAAGATTGTACAATAGTATATTGTGTTATACAATAGAGTATAATAATAAACTATGAGATGATTCAAGTTGACTGCCAAATGTCTAATGTATTAGTTTTCCAGATCCTGCAAATTACATTAGTATATCATCCTGAAATGAATGACAAAGCTTCCTGGATTAAGAATACAGTTTCTTTCTTTTTTTCACAATCACTATTCAAGGTAAATTGGAAACTAGATGTAGATTGGCCAACTACTAAAAAGAGTATCAGGCACAATTTTTATTCAGTTTACTTCTCTCCAGTAAAGCAGTTTTAAGCTTACCTTAAAAGAACACAAAATTCTTAAAATGGGCAAGTTCAAATCTTCAGAAAATTCTGTTTTGTATTTTTACCTGTATAGTTAAATCCTGCTCCATGAATTGTCTGTCACTATAACTATAAGAATAGTTATATTCTGCCACCAGTGAAATTACAGTACCCTTGTCAGCAGAGATTTTGGGAAGAAAAAAACTTGAACACTTATGGATGTAAAAGCATATTTGATAATCAATAATTGGAGCAATATTCAGTGTAATACATCTAAGATCTTTTTTTACACAACTGAATTATAGCAGTACCAATTATCTGTATGCCATAGTTTCCAAAACAAATTTAAGCTAAGATTAAGGTTGTTGAATTTTTTAATTGTATCTCAAAAACTCTCTCCTCCCTCCCTCCAAATATTTTGGGATTTACTCAAAGACCTGATCTTTTAAATGTCCTTCTCCTTTCCTGGAAAATATCTTGACATCAAGATAAAAGTGTGAATTTCCAACACCATTCTTTTCAGATCCAGGAAACCTCAGCACTTCAGTGCCCATTCCCACAGAGTTAATTCATTCAAAGATCTTGGTTGTCTTTCATCCACTTACATTCTGAGATTATTTTGGAAGTGCTTCTTGATTTATGTGGCTTGGAGCGTTCCTGGAGCTGCCTGATCTGGCAACTGTGATACTTGTTCTAGTCATTTCCCATTACAATTATAGCAATGTGCTCCATGGGGATGCCTTAAAAGAGATTAGGAAATTACAACAGATCCAAAATGCAGCAGCAAGACTCTTCTCAGGTATGTCTTGGTGACAGCATATTATACTTACTCTAGCTACTGTAAGCTGCATTGGCTCCCAACTGATTTCCAAATTCAGTGTGCATCTTATTACATATAAATCCCTAAACAGCGGGGACTCTGTATAACCTGGTAGAACAGTTTTCTCCATAATAGTAGCCTGGGAGCTATGGTCTTCAGACAAAGGTATGCCCCTTCAAAGTAATCCTGAATCTGCCCAGAGTAGGACCTTCTTGGGGATGGCCCTGCTATATAGAATTCCCTCTGAAAATAGTTTGGTCTGCTTTTCTGTGGCATATATATATTCTTTTTTTTAAAATCTGAATACATATTTACCTTATGGAGACAATGCTTTTAATATGATATTTTTAATAGTTTGCCATGTTTTATTTGTTTTTTGATTATTTATTATTTTCTTTTGTAATTGTTTAATGGTTTTAAGATAGTGGCTGCACGTTTTGGAGATAATAATCATTACATTATCAACCTGATACTACTGTAAACTCCCTTTAGGCTTGCTTTGTGGGAAGCACTGCAGAATATAATTTTGTAAAATAAATAAGTAGATGTTACAGACCAGGCTGGACTTCAAAGCATAAGATATGGTGTAAAGGTTGAAGTGTAAACTCACTCAATTGCATATACATTCTATCTCTTTCCATCGCTGTGTGACTGGACTGCATTTTGTTTAGAAAAATTGCAAGAGTATACTGCCATCACTTTGCAAGATCATTACCACTTTCACAATAGAAATTACAATATCATAAGTGGCTAAATGACCTAGTATTAGAGATTTCCCTACCTCTATTATTTCCAGTGTACTTTTGTTCTGTTTATAGCAGACAAACAGATGAATCAAGACAGGGCAGGTAGAAGATTTAGGGATTCTCTTCATCATCTGTGAAAAAGCTAAATGGCTTTTTTTAAAAAACAGCAGTCTGGGGGGAATGGATTGTGGAGTAGGAATAGTTGAGTACTTGGTCAATTGTCTGAAGGATACGCCTGTGGAGATATGACTGGGAGATGTTTAGATCTGACCTTTTTTACAACAATCAACTATGGTTACCTATAAGTATCAAAATACGGTTTATCACTAAAGCATTTTCATTTTATGACATTGTAGCCAGGAATAAGTCGCACTTGGAGATACTTGTGCAGGAAAGACTTTAGGCTACTTCTACATGGTCAGTTTCTCATAGTGCTGGTCAAAAAGTCATTAAGCAGCCATGTTCTCTCTCTCTCTCTCTCTCTCTCTCTCTCTCTCTCTCTCTCTCTCTCTCTGAAATAAAAAAGATTGAAGAAACAGTGGGAAAATACATGAAGATTATAAATAACATTTAGTGAAAGAGATAAGATAGTGTATAATAACTTATTTATAAGCATCCCTAAAATGTCATTACTGTGTCCAGCTGCAGTTAAATTTTAAAAAAAGTGTAACTCTACTTAGGAGTCAGGAAGAAGAGTTATTTTTGTATTATAAGACAGTGTTTGAATATGAATTATAATTAACTCTATTGATATTATATGAGAAGCAGTGTTAATATATGGTAGGCCAAAATCAGAAGGATTTTCAGTCTAAATTTTATTTAAAAATGTGTGCTTTCATGAACTATACTTCATTTCATCAGATTGATTCTGTGATTTCCTACCATCTGATATTAAAGTAACCATGATGAACTTGTATAAAAAGTATGTAATTTACATAGGAATTACAGGGTGTAATCACAGGATTACCCACATACAGTATCAGCCTAATTTAGTAACCTAATTTTCTAGAATGGTGTTTCAGAAAAGCTATGCTACCTGTCTGCAGTAGTATATGGTAGGGTTGGAACTTCATAAGTATTTTGTTTAGCAAGCTCATATCATTTAAAACTAATGCAAGTTAATTGTTTTCATGAAATCTGTTAGTCTGTTAATCTATTACAGCTACATCTATTTACATGTGTATCCATAACGCTATTCCCTTTTGGGAACATTATGCAAACTACATAAATGTATTAAGAATATAAAGCTATTCCTTCAAAAGACATGAAGTAATAAAAAGCTACACCAACATCATCCACATTGCCCATCTCCATCCTACCCTTGATTCCACCACATTCAAGAATCTATGGTGAAGGTCAGCTTAAGAACCGCTAGGTTGCATTCATTGACTCAGGTCACAAATTATGCAGACCAACTATGTTGATTTGTTTTAACCTTTGCTTCCATCTAATACTGTCATAAATTTTTCTGTACAAATCACAGTAGAAAGGTTTATAGTATATTTTCTGCAAAGTTGAAACAAGCCAATTGCATCAGCACAATGATTCTGTGACTAGTCTCCTATACAGAAAGTTTTTAAAAAATCATCAACAAAAGACCAAAAAGCATAATTCATGGATACAATCAGATGAGATCAGCACTTCCATTTAATTCAAATACTAGCAATAGAATTATATCTATTGCCATCACTTGATACACCAGTCTAATTAACAGTTGCCAAAGACAACTGCTTTATTCTGTCTAATGATAGGCTAACCCAGAAAAAAATGTTTGATCCATCTGTCTTTAATTTTGTAAAGAAAAGTACTAAAGGTCATTGTGGGAGGAAGGGACAGATTTGTCTAAGCCAATCAAAATCATTCATTATCATCACACATAGCAGAATTCTGTAATTTGCTCTGTATTTCTGTAGAGCTTGTCAAATACCTAAATAGACACACTATTCGACTGTTATTATCAAGGAAATCTATTCTGCATTTTAAAATCTCTCTATTTTGCATCTGAATATGACAAGGTATTATGCCTGGAACCATAATTTCTTCTGGGAAAATAAAGACGTACAATTGTTAAGAGAGTAGCTGAAATTGTTGAAAAATCTGGATAGAAATCTTGACTTTACCTGAAGATCATTAAAAACATGTTATAGGGCCATATCTGATATGTACCATCAATGAACTTGCATTACCTATAAAAATTTGCTATTTTATTTTGCAGGTGAAACATACAACTAGACGCATAGGTTCGAGTGCCCACATGATCACCACAGCAAGGGTACCTACTGATAAACGGATACGAATTGCCTTCAGTCTAAATGATTCCCCAGGTCAGTCTGCTCAAATATTCTTTCTCTGGTATTTGTTTCTTCCAATTATACTGACTATACAATTCAAAGAAGTACCTGATTTTTCTTAGGTGGCTGAAATTATTTGTTCTCTTTTTTCTCTATAAAATATCGACAAAGTATCCTGTATGTTCAAAAGGTTTCCTGTCAGTATCATTTAAAACATTATATTCAACTCTAAATTTTCTGAAATGTTTAAATTTGTACTTTTGACCATTAGGTTATTTTTTAAAATGACAAGATCAGTCTCAATACTTAAAATATCTCAGTTTCATTCAAGACCAAAAATCCATCTGGATTTTTATACATACTGGAAAGCCTGACACCTGCCTTCTGTACAACTTTGACTAATTCTCATATTCATCACTTCATGATTAGCATTATTGGTGAGAAGTCCTGTGAGAAAGGCCAAGCTGATGGACTCCCCAGGATCTGGGAAGTTTCAAACTGAGGGTGGGAATTTGCAACTAGCCTAAATCCAACTTCCTGACTAGGACACCTTCCTGGACAATGAGTGATTTAAAGAAGACACTTGAAGTATAAATAAACTGTGTGAGCTGTACTGATGAAAAAGCTGTAAAAGTACATAGAAGGACGTTATGAATAAAAAAGAAAAAATGTGCAAACTGTTCAGGATCCTATGTATGTGTAGAAGTAAGTTTGGAGTACCTGATTTGAACTGCAAAGAACCAAATAACCATTACATGGCAGTAAAGATAGCCACAAAACTCTTAATTCTTTGCAGCCACCTGGTGATCATTCAGTTTTTGCAGTCCAGTAAATAGTAAGATTTGACTCTCCAGTAAGAGAGTTTAGGACTGGAGCATTAATGTAATATGGTCAGGAGTTAATTTGCCACCATTTTCTGCATATAAGCAGGTCTTTAGCAATTCCATGAAGTAGAAATTCAGCAACTACAAACCTTGCCTGCTACAGGAAGATTGTCATATGTTGGACTTCCTTTCTGACAGAAAGAGCAACATGTGCCAGGCACTTAACATCCATTCATCTATTTTCATTGCCCATGATTAAACTCCACAGGGATAATATTTGTCCTGGCTTGTGGAACTGGAGCTCCTTTCTAACTGAACTTTTGTTGTGAGAAAAAATATATTCTTTACCATTTTCAGGAAGATAATTATTAACACATCACTTCACGTTAAATA
Organism: Python bivittatus; assembly: GCF_059951505.1. Taxonomy (NCBI): domain Eukaryota; kingdom Metazoa; phylum Chordata; class Lepidosauria; order Squamata; family Pythonidae; genus Python; species Python bivittatus. Next base: position 17,152,265 of record NW_028277074.1, read on the forward strand.
AAAGAAGCAAGTTGGGATTCCTGCTCAGATATGATTACTGTATGGTTCATAAACATACTTAATGGACAAAAAAAAAGTAAGAAAGCTTCTTGTATCATTCCTTGCTGCTATACCAAATGAATCTTAAATCATAAGAATCTTCCATGTCTAATCAAGCAGACACCAGATTTATGCAATTCTTGTCTGTCAAGACAAAAAAAAAAAAACCCTGTCAGGTACATGCTCACTTACAGCATTTATTGATGTATGCATTACAGAAAAGGCCTTTTGAAATTAAATTTAATAGAACTTCAAGTATTCATTCCCTTAAAGTCATTCAGCAAGGATAACATATTTTTCTTAGATTCTCTCATGCACAAAAGTGCATATTCATGCAAACCTATATGTATTTCATGTATTCCTGCTATTCTCAATCATCTGAGCCAGGACCAGCTTCCCAACAGACAAAATTAAGAATGCTTATGTGAAGCAGCAGCTGCTGACAGTATGCAGAAAGATACTGGAGAGGACAGTTCTGTGCCAAGAAGCTTGTTGTGCATGCTAGCTTATTGGTCTCAGGTGGCCATCACCTGTGTTAAAAAAAAAATTAAATTGCCATAGGCATAGCAAGATCAATTTCTGACAGAAATCCAGCTTTGGGTAAGCAAGCCATACTCAAACATACAACATATACTTACAAAATAGTCAGTATTCACTCCAAGCATCACTCTAGGTTTTGTTTCAACAAGCCAGTTTTGGGATTGCCTAGAAAAAGTGAGAGCAGGTGAGACAGTGATTACTAGGTTGCTGATACAAAGCTGGAGCCCTGTCTGACTATGCTTCTGGCTTTGTTCACTGCTTGCCTTGTGCAAGCAAAACCAGAACTCTGACAATACTTGCTATAGCCTTTTCTTTGGGTAATCTAGCTGTTGACTTGTATAGGCAGAACTGGGGTGATTCTGGCAGAGATTCTGCTCATATGTGCAAGTTACCCAACATTCAACAACCCCCTCAAATTATGGCCTCCTAGGGGTTTGTGGCTGTGGTCCACTGTTTGGAAATCCCTGACTTAGCATGTCAGCGTTGTCTCTGGGTGCCATAATGCAACTTCCTATCTGTCATTTTTCCACATTAGTGATTAATTCAACAATACTTAGTTTAGAAGAACTAAAAAGCAAACCTCAAAACAAGTTAAAAGAATCAGTCAATTGCCCTTATAGCTTTTGAAAGTAGCAGAACGAAGCCCATTATAAGAAATGTACCATTCTATACTATACACCATCAGGGCACTAAAAATGCTACTTTTTGTACTATTGACAAGTATTTATGATGTTTACAAAGTAATCAGTGAATATCTGCTTAAAGAAAAGGGTTGCTATGCGCTTTTTGTATGAAATGAGTGAAGTAGTATGGACTAATAGGATGGAGGACAGATTTTAGATTTGAATGGGAGGGCTTTAACCTTTTACAAAATATATAAATTACAGAATTTTTTTTCTGAGCAGCACATCCTATGGTGTGCTCTTCAAATTGCCAGAACAACTCTCAGTCCTGTGCAGCTTTGATCCTGTGTCTTTGTTGAAACATTTGACAATTACCAGTCAAACATGATTACAGCAGCTGTCCCATTAAGGAGATTGAGTCATGCTTCTCCATTCCTTTTGGCTTTTCTATGATTCATCTTTCTTCTTTTAGAACAATTGTCTTTCTTTAAAAAAAAAAAAAAAAGTGTAGGAGGCCACTGGCATGTAAAGCAAAATATCCGCATTCAGATATGAAAGTAAATTGTTGAGCCTAAATACTTTTGAACACTTTTGTTGAGATACAGATAGATGTTACATTAATTTTGCATAAGCAATTAACATACATTTTTGTTGTGGCTGTTGTTTTTCAAAAATTGCTACAGGGGACAGGAAAGATAGAATTGGGTGTTTCCCCAACTACCATCATCTCACTGCAAATGTTTTACATCTGCTTTATTAGCCACAAGTTTCCATCTCTTGCTAATAGGAACCAAGGGATTAAATTTTCATAAGTTTGTAACAGAGTGGAAAAAAGTAAAACTTTTTCTTCAGTCACCATTGTTCTCCATTGCATTTAAATGTTTAATATTATACATCTTACACATTACTGTATTTGTTATATTTACATTCTGCCTGTCTTAATACAGAGTGTGTCTGTCTCCTTACAGATGCATTGTTATCTGTTTCCTTAATTTGTCCCCAGAACAACAATCCAGTGAGATCAGCTGGAGAAGAGAGAAGAGAGAAGAGTTACTAGCCCAAAGTCAGCCAGTGAGGGGAATGGTGAACTTGACCCTGAGGCTTCGTGTCCTCAAGCAATACCTTAACTACTGTACCACACTTTTATTTTCATTTAACTAGGTCTCCCATACTGGGACTGCAAAAAAATGGAGAACCATTAGATAAAACCAAAGACAGTGTTTAATGTATACTTTTTGTGCTGTCTGGTTGTTGCCTGTATTTACGCAGCCTAGATACATTAGTCATAATTTAGCATAACATCCAATGTGGCGCTCAGAGGTCAGTTCCACTGAAGTTTAAGACAGGTATGGTAAGTTCACAGGTGCCTTCTACCCAAAGTTATACCTCTTCAGGGTTGAACTCCCACCCTCTCACGCTAGCTTGGTCTAGTTCTGTTTGACTAAGGCCCATTGTGTTATTTTGGACATCTCTATCTCTTCTACCTGGCAATTATTGATTTTATTCCACATTTATGATGTATTGTCACTGCTCACAGTAGCTACAAACCTGTTTTTATTGTTATGTTGCTTCTAATACAAAAACAGGATAAAAGAAAAAATGTAACAATAAGTTAGGCACCTGCTTTCAAAATATTTCCTTAACGGGATTAGAAGGATAAATATGCATATGACACTTACATAAGAAAAGAAACAGTGGAGATGGGCAACTCATCTAATGATTCATAGCACTTGACTTGAAAGAAAGTTTAAGGCTATTGATTGCTACTAATTATCATGGTTATTGTCTCCAATTTCAGAGGCAGTATGCCTCAGTTGCAGGAGAACAAATGCCTTCAGTTCTACTAGTGTTTTCTGATAAGTATCCAGGCCTTTGGATAGATCAGTTCTCAGCAGTACAGGCAGTCCTTATTTAACGACCACTTGTTCAGTGACCAAACTTATGACAGTGCTGAACGAGTGGTAGTTACAACTGGTCCTCGTACTTATGTTGGTCACAGCTTCCCTGTGGTCACATGATCACAATCTTGGTGCTCAGCGCCCAGCTTGCAACTATGACAGTCACATCATCCCATGGTCATGTGATTGCCATTTGTAACCTTTTTTTGCTGGCTTCCTATAAACAAAGTAAATGGGGAAGCAGGCAGGAGGTTGCAAATGATGACCATGTGACATTCTCATTTAATGGCCAGCAGTAATTCACTTAACTACAGCAACCAGAAGTGCCAGAATTTCTGCCGCTAAGCTTCACGGTCATGTGACATCAAGCTTTATAACTGCATTGCTTAGCAACAGAAATTCCAGTCCCAATTGCCATAATTAATTGAATGCCAACAGTGGGTATTTAGTCCTAAACATCCATAGGTCCCTCTAGTTTATCAAAATAGGAATCTGCTAAAATAATTTTACTGAGTTCCAAAAATTCTCAGTTACTGAAGTATAAGGGATTCCTGAAAGGTCACTTGGTTATGTAGAGTTCAGGATTCAGTATATGCCTTGTTTTCTACAAGAATCCTAGTACCTACCAACTGGAGCTTGATGAAAAGTTAAAATGAAAGAATTCTAAGCCCAATAATTTATTTAAGCACTAAAAAAAAATGGTGATCATAATCCTTCATTTAAAAAAGTATTCCTGGCTACCCCAAACTTTCTTAATTTCAGAAATTTAGTTTAGGTCAGAAACTATTGTATAGTTGCTGTGTTTTTGCATAGCTAGAAATAAGAAATTGTTGTCAGTCTAATGCTAATCATCCAGAAGTCTTTTAATTTTAACCCATTAATGATTTAGATACTATAACTGTAAATTTTGCTACAATATGTTAAGTCATCATACTGTAATTCCAGTATCAAAAGTTGCAGTTATTTAAATATCACCATCATCATCATTTTTGGTTTGTGGTAGGCGCTATTTGCTCAGGATGCTTAAGATTGCAGCCTGGATTTTTCCATACTATTATTAGGAAATACACATTTGTTCTGAAGATCTATTTTTGGTCAAAGCGCACTGTCTTCAGACTTTAATTTGCTGCTAAGATTAATCAGATAGCTTCTCTAAACTTTGTTATAAGGCACAGTTTCCATGTGAGTAATATCTTTGCAGACCAGAGCAAACATGATGCTAACTCATAGGCAGTGGGAAAATATTCCTGGGCCATATATGGCCCTCTGTGGTCTCTCCTTTGCAGCCCACTCATGATACCCCCCCTTTTTTTTTTACATGTCCAGCTGTTGTTACTAGTCCTTCCATCCTGAAAAACAGGTGATTGACTGACAAATATTTATTCTAAGCAAAGCAGTGTGAGGAGAGCACTGTTTATGCTCCTCTGCTAAGGGAGAACTACACAACAGCCTGATATTCAGTTGCATGTACGGTACTATACCTGGAGGGGCGGGGGTGTCTTCACCCCTCTGTTATACAGATAATGGGGGGAGGAGACTCTGTGTTTATATAGGGAAGTGTGTCTATCTGCCCTAACCAGCTTTTCCTTTTCTTTCTTCTTTCCCTTTTCTTTCTTCTTTTATTTCCTTTCTTTACTCTATATTAGCTTCTGCTAGTTTTTCCTTTTAAATTATATATATGTATGTATGTATGTATGTATGTATGTATGTAAAAGGAATACAGAGTTAAACATATTTCTTTCTCCACAGTCAGAGCAGGGTGTTGCCATTATTGTTGTTATCTATTAATCCAACAAATATCTGTATTAGTAATAACAATACCATTATCATTTCTTCCTCCAGATGGTCAACAAATCTCATAAATAAATAAATTATTGCTACAGAGGTGCATAACTAGTACAGTTTGGCATGAATTCTTACATACTGAAACTCACACTAATCTCAATATCATCAGAAATCTGAGCAAAGCTTGAAGCACCTCTACTTTTGGGCAGAAACTGCTGTTTTTGAGATGGATTCACCAATTTAGGTAGATTATTTCTGACATGCTTCCATAAGATACTTCACTGCATTGTGATGGTGTGACATGTAAAGCACCTCCTGAGGTATCAGATTTATTTTGTTCTTATCTAATTACAGGTACAGGTGATGGTCTGATTTTCATCAGAACCTCAGCCTGGGTCGGGTAGGGGTCAAGATCCACATATTTGTAATAATCACCCAAACCTTAAATAAAGATGTAGGCCAAACTATATGGGTGCCAAGTTTTTCTAATAGCAGTGCATAGAAGACAATTTCAGTCAGTGTCAGCTAGAGGGTTTAATCTTTCTCTCTTTCCACCCCCTCCCCCAGGCTGAGATTCTGATGAAAATCAGGACCACCACTTGTACCTATAATTAAATAAGAAAAAGAATAAATCTGATGAGAATCTTCCTGAGAAACAGCAGTTTTGATCTATATTATGCAGTAGTGAATTAACGTTTATACAGTAATATTTTTGTTCTGTCTTTTTAATATACTTATATGATATATGCAAACTGCCTTATAAGTTTTATCCAGAATGGTTTGGTGTAGGCAACTGTAATATGGTGAACATCCATAGAGAACAAAAAAGGAATTTGGATAGCCTTATTCTTATATCAAAATCTCTGCAATTACATTTTGTCAATAATTTCGTTAATCAAATGAATGCTAAACTTTTGAACTGTAATCCTATCCACATATATGGAATAAACCACATTCAACTCAGTAGGATTTCCTTTGAGCAGACAAACTGTGCTGACAGGTTCTACCTCTCTTCAGAAAACCACTGGTACTAAGAAAAAAACTAATTTTCGTCTTACTTATGAGAAGGTTATTTTTAAAAATAATTTAGTAAGCCAAAGGAATGATGGATGAAATACCTTGTAATATTAGCCCAAGATTATATACCATTCCACATAACATGCATGCAAATATGTCACTGGGATATAGTTTAAACTAATCATTGGAAGAGTAAACGACGTGCTCCCCGCTGAATCCGTCCAAGTTTTCCCCTTACCCAGACTGGTTTGTGCTGCCTGCCATATGGCAACTTGCCAGAGATCTGGTCATTCCATTCTCATTCCAGTAGAAAAAGAGGATGTTACTATTGTCCAGCTGCTCATTCTTGACATCCCAATAGTCTTTCATGGTCCTCCCTGAAGCTCTCAGGACACTTCAGACAAGGCGTTTTTGGTATTGCGACATAATCCCAGAGTAGAAAATACATCTGCTGCATATCTTAGTATGAAGTGGGCACATATGTATTTTTAGCTCTTCATCTTTTTATAATAAATTTAAATAATGAAGCAAATATGAGGCCACCATTCCTCATTTAAGGAATCTTTATAGTTTCTTCTTTTACATGTTTACATACAAACAACTTTATATGCAGTGTGAGCAAGGCAGCCCTGACACACAGGAGTAAAACTAAAGAAATAACACGAGGGCTTAGTGTGATATCTCTGTACAGTCGGGTATATAAGGCCTCTCTGTCAGCTTATTTAAGCAACCATATTTCAACTACTCATAGACTGGCAAATTGTGTGAATCCAGAATACTATTTGATGCCATTAAGATTCAAGAAGGAATAATATTTATTTTTATAAGTATTACATAAGCTTACAGTGTAACTGACTTTTGAGAATTTAAAATTTGAATAAAGAACTGCAGCTAGGAGGATTTCAGAGAATAATATGAATAATATTACTAATAATACATAGTAATAATGAATAATGGGATTTGAGAAAAAAAACATTCAAAGGACTTGCTGTATTTTATCTAGGCAAAAGAAGCCCATGTACGGCTGTTTTCAATATACAGAAACATAAGACAAACGAATAAATGGCAAGCAATGACTTTAGGGTCTTTAGAGACCCCTTTAGGGTCAGAGTCAGGGACTATGAAAGTCATCACCTGGGTCAGACACCATGACCCAGGAGTCAGTGATTTTTTACATGAAACCTCTCTGCTGCTTCTTTTGAAAGAACATAGGTCTTCTATTAAGACCTATGTTACACAATACATGAATAGGATTTGCCTGTTTACCCAACACACTAAGGTATAATATGATTTATTGCTTTCAGTTTTGCATGTTGTGACCACAGTTGTGATTTATTCAAACCATTATCTTAGCATATGTGAATGCAGTTTCAGAAGCAGAAGGTGAGTCAGTCCAAGCTTCAACTAGAGCCAGCTAACAGCACCATCACCAGTTGCTTGAGGCAGAAAATGTAAGCCAGTTAAGCCTAAAAGGGTATCCAGAATGGCTATGGCTAAATTACTCTTTAAGAGTTCAACTGGTTATGTACCAATGCCGACCTAAGGTCGTTGCAGAAGCACTGTATCTCTTTTCCTTCTCCTACTCCCTGTTTTCCAATACACGTACTTCTTGGCCTCTGACCATTGCTTCCAGCTCTGAACATAGTTTGTTTTACAGTCTGCTCCTTGGCTTCTGATCCTCTGATAGCAATGTTTGGCATTATAGTCTATTGTGTTTAGCATTTTGAGACTAACAGAAATTTTAGTGTTGCATTGTAAAATACAGTAGCACCAAAAGCGTTACAATGGTTTCCTGTGGCTGGAAACAGACTTGGTGAATCCTCAGAAATATGGGATGATAATTTCTAGTACTTCAGTGCCTGTCCTTTCTATTTATGAAGAAGCAACAAAGGCAGCCTCCTTTCCACTAAGGCTCTACAGAAACATCATATCACTCTTCTGCCCATCTTCAGGGGGTGGGCAATTGTATAACTGGAATGGAAAGCTTGAGTAATAAGCAATATCACCTGCAATATCACGATTCTTACAACACATGTCATTGTGGAACCAAATATGAGATCCAGGGCATAAATGGCTATGAAAAATTCCAAGGCTGATACCTTCAATGGTCATTTATATTGGATACACATATGTACTTATTTTTTTAAAAAAAGAAATATACATTCTATAGATATGGGGATAGTACATAAAATGTGATAATCAGTCACATAATAAGTCAATCAAAATATGAGTTCTGTACATATAAGGAAACAAAGATAAGCAAACTCTAATCTTTATATCGAGAGTTTATAAACTTATGCTTTTATTTCAGATGATTCACCCCCAGAGAATGCCTTTCCTTTGGCTTTTCCAGATCTAGAACAGCAGCTCCAGGTGCCTCTGTTTTGTTTTGTTTTTCAATATTCAAAACAATAATATGAAGCATACTTTTAAAATTATTAGTAATATACTATTGTTAATGAGAATCCACATATATATGCAATTAAGCTATTAAGAGGTTCTCAGGTAGTATTTGGTGTAGAATAGTCATTGTGGAGAATGTCTGAAGAATAATCCGATCTGCAAGAGAAGATGTTATAATGGGGAGAATTTAAGAGAAAATACAGTGTATTCTGCTAGTGCAGTTAAGGAACTTTTCTTGGAACAATTATGAGATGATACAGTTCTTCCTGAGGTAAATAAACAAATAAATAAATACATTCTAAATTTTCTGGTGCCAAATTGTTAAAAAAAAGAAAAACATTGCAATACAAGATTCAATCCAATGAAGAGAGGAAGGAAATATAGGACGGGGTATTAAAATCTCTTAGTTCTAATTGTGTAGCTCCATTAGAGAAGTATGTGACATCATGGGGAGATAAGAAGAGGTCAGTTTGGATTGTATGTGTCATTTAGATGTATGTTGGCAGGTGAGAAATGGGAAGTCAAAGATTCTGAAAAAAAGAACAGTAAAGAAATAGGATTTTAACTGCGTTTTCCTGTAATTCAAAGCTTTGAATTCCTGTAATTCAAAGCTTTCGAGACATTTTGACCTTCAGCATAAGCATAATTTGTGGCAAAAGCTTTTGTACTCTAAGCAAATGAATAATATCCTGCAGTACACAAGAATCTCTTAATAAGGGAGTCCTGAAAAAACTTTGGAATCACTTTCTTTGGGCCTAAAGAACTAATAAAAATAAATATTTAAAATCTTTTAAGCCATTAATTGCATAAGATCCTCTAGCTGAGATTACACCATTGTTGTAAAACACTAGTCCTAACTGTGATATTAATATTGCATGATTTGTTCAGTTAGTGCTCTAAATAAGCAAAACAGTCCTTTTCCCTATCGGTTGCCTCTTGATCTTCTCATTAAAAGTCTACTGGAAAATATTTTTTTACAATTTTGTCAAGGTGTGCCAATATTTTGAATGTACTGCCATGCAGGCACATACAGGCATGTTTGTAAGATTCAAGACCAATCAAATTATTTTGGAAATTAAAATTTACAAAACAATTTAAATGAGCTGCATATTTTCTCAAAGGGCCTTATTCCTAAATAATTTTGCACAGTATTTTATCTTTAATTACATGAAGTTTCTTTATCATTTTTACATTTTTTAGACTAAGATTTGACTCATAAATGGACATTTTATAAGCCTCAGGGAGGGCAAGAACTTTGTTTACTATAGATGAACTGAAGTATACTCAACTGCTTCAGTGAAATAAAATCCAGATCCAGGCTGAGATCAAGAAGCTTGAAAAAGAAAGAATGTGTTTTCCGTATTTGATTACTTCCAGGAAAGTATCACCCACTCTGTCTCCCATATCAAAGAAAACAGATACTTTCTAGCAAAGTGCTAGCTAGTTAGCTAGTTAGGCAATTCCCCCCTATCTTCTTGTTAGCTTATCAGACAACTCTTAAGGAGCAATAGTGCAGAGATAGTGGAAGTCTCAACAGGCAAACTTCTCATCCGGTTGTCATCTTAGCAAGGCTGTGATGCTTTTGTTTCTTCACTTGCCTTGTTTCCTTTTTATTCATGATGTGCTTTTGTTTCCAACTCCTGCATGCAGTTATGCTCCCTATCCTTGGGTCATCCTTTTTAACCTGCACAGATTCACACCTTACTCTAAACTAGAATTTGTTTTAAGAATAGCTTAAAGGCCATAGTTGCCTGATTTAGACATAACATTAAGCAGTAAATAAAAAAATTACACATCACAATGGCTAAGTTCGTCTCTCTTGCCAAGCCAAAACTAAATAAAGATTGCTAGAATCAACCTAAAACAAAAACAGAAAGAGTGGATAGTCATGACATGTCACAACTGATTTAGACACATGTCTTCCTAAACTTTTTATATAATGATAAGTGCCAAGAGAAAAAGGGGGGAAGGAGTGTTTGATGTAAAGTTCTATAAATGTCAAAATAATAATTAATCATTGTATCAGTGGTCTTCAATCACAGTGTTTTGGAAGAATAACATTTAAGGAATATATCATATTGCTTTTAAACTGTTCTAACAATCTTTGCTGGTTCTGCCTTTTTTGGCATGGATTAAGTGGTGTTTAAGAAAGATTTATCACATGGTTTTTACCAGTATGAATTCTGTCTAATTCTATGACAAATTTTCCTATTTTTCATAACTTTCTCTTTAAATAATATCATATTCTTTCCAGTTTAGTTCTGTATTAATTTTTTTTTACTTTCTTATTGTTGTTTCTTAATACACCTTACTTATTCTTGCTTTTCTTTGGATGCTAGTTGTTTTAAGTAGGTAGAATCAATTATTCTCTTATTCTTATCCTTTTAGTTCACTATTTTGATTGTAATTGCCTTCCCATTCCTAACCTGCTATCCTCCAAATGCACTGGATTTCAACCCTTAATTCCCAACAAGCATTCTTTGAAGAAGGCTGTTGTGATGACTGCAATACTTTATCTGGCCTTCTCAATGTGAGCATAGTATGCAGGACCATTAATATATAAAAACCACTGCTATATAGTGTATGTAGGAACTAGTATTGCATATTCATTACACAGTTCAAAGTGTTTCCTATTCACTGTGTTTAGAATTCTGGATTAGAATTAAGGAAGTTCCAAGTTACTCTACATGCCTATTTTTTTGCAAACTTAATTGTCTATTTCTTATATGGTCAAATATGGCATAAACCTCTAGAAATACTGTAGATTTGTTACTAAATATTACAAATTGCTTGGGCTACTTCATGCATGGCATTTATTTCTCTTGCCCTGAAGCAGTTCTTCCAAAGAATAGTGTACATCATCATGTGTGAAGTCTACAATATATTTATTTTGTTGTTAATTCACACATAAGCAAGAGCACATTCCTGTATAAACTTTTTCGTGTTTTGCTATGTGACAATTTTGCAAAAAAGAAGAAGAATGAGACAAAGGTGCTACAAAAGTAACATAGTCCAATTTTGAAAAAGAACACTGAATTATTCACTGGTTTATGTAGCATAACTTCAGAATCATCTGCTACCTGTTATCCTGGGTATAGATCAGTATGTGTTCAGATGGAAAACAAATTAATTTAGAAGGCTAAGGCTGAAAAGCTATATGCTTAATTAAAATTAAGTAATTTCTGTTCAACTCTTTGGGAGTTACTTCTATGTATACTAATATTTTTTTTGAAGATGGCTTTGTCATTGATGGGAATCTGGGATAACTATACATCTTCTAACTCAGATACAGATCTGACCATAACAGAGGACAAACTATGGATTTGGTGGCAAAAATGGATAATTCTAAAGATACAAAATATAACTTTGGTGGAGACAACTTGAGCTCTTAAAATTAAAAAAAGCAATCCATACAAGTGGTTTACTAAAAATGACATTACGGGAATGAGAAGCATGGAAAGAGGGAAATGACAGATTTGTTAGACAGATGGGCTGCCTTTCTCTTTATAGAAAGGGAGGAAAAGATAAGAGCTGCTTAAGCCAGGAATAAAAAAGTTTTCTAGTTTTGGAAAGGGGATTTACAGAGTGAATAACAATAGAAACATTCATGAGAGCCTAAACACGTAAGGCAAGCTGAACATAGTGTACAAATCAGAAGTATGCATTTGGTCTTTTTGTAAATAGGGGGGAAAAGATCATTAACCTGAACTGAAAATCAGTCAAGTTACTGAAATACTATATGAAGCAGTTGCCCCTGAACACAGGGAATCAGGCCTATTTTAGACTGTTGCTCAGGAATTCAGTTGCTTCTGACACTTCTGGTAGTCATCATTTCTCAAGTATTATCTATCATAGCTACTTCTTTGAGTTGCAAGCTCTTGCTGGTATCATCAGTGATAGCATTTAGCCATCTTGCCTTCTGTGCTCTTTTTCAATTACTTTAGTTCTTTCAAGTATCAAGGTCTACTCCATAGACTCTTGTCTTTGCATCAGGTGTCCAAAGTATTTAAGCTTGAGAGCTTCATTATTGATGCTTCCAGGGAGCTTCTGCTTTTGCTTTGTCTAGTATGGAATGATTTGTTCTTACTGTGGTCCAAGGTAACAATTTCCACAGTCATATGTTACAACTGTAAAACCATGGTCTTGACAATGTGGTACCTTTGTTCTCAAATAGCTATAGTGAATTTCATATTACTGCTATAGTCTCCTGTTGTAATAGAAATTGTAGTGTGCCAATAGTGATATATGTGCCTGAAAAGAAATATTGAGCTGCTAATATAGTAGATAATGCAGTCCAGGAAATAAATATTCATACATTCCTTCCCCTGAATATTGTATCTAGCCAACTGCACACTCCATTACTTTCTTCTGTCATGTTCTGGACTATTTTGCTACAGAGTATGCAAAGATCAGGTAAAAGCCTGCCTAAACTTTCATCTGCCATATCAGATTCAGTAAGTGATAAAAATCTGATCTGGTCATTTGTTTGGTTTCATAGGGATAAAACACCCCTTGCATGCTTTTAACCACTAAACCTGCTGTTACTTATAGTTGTTGTTGTTACTATTACTAATATTCTGAAAAGTATTTAGTTTATTTCATTCTAAAAATCCCAGAATGGTATATAGTAGTAGAAAATCCATTAAAATGTTATTATTTATTAGTTTACATTCTAAGATTAAACCAATAAACATTAAAATTTGCACAGCAGTTTTAAAAAATGTGTATATAAATTACATAGAAGCCCAACACTTTTATGTATAGCTTTAGCCTATTTTAATTGGCTGGTGCCTTCCTCACAGCTTTGATTGATTTTCATGGAATGGACCCATCACAGATATGGCCAATTCCCATGTTGTAAACAAGTGGCAATCTGTAACTATACTATGCAAAGCATGTGCCCCTCCAGAGTTTGTAGGCATCTTGGTGGCTGATATATTTAAATTGCCATTCATTCGAGTCGGGTTTAGTAGTGAACTGGTAGCCAGTGAAGATATTTTAGTACATATAATATGTGCCTACTAAGGTGCCTCAGTTGGTAATTTAGCTGCTACACTCCTGCCTAGCACTAACCTATGGACCAGGCTCAAGAGTGACTGCATTACAGCAGTCAGTTCAGAGGTTATCAACCATGAATCAGCAGAGCCAAGCTATTCCTGTCCAGGAACAGGCACAAGGATTTGAGAATCCCTCATTCTTAGTGCCATTTTTTAAATAAGGAGCCATGAACTGGTCTTCAGCTTCAGCATCCAGTTCACAGCTGAACTCATACACCAGTATAGATCATGCACAAGCTATTAATGTATATGTCAATTAGAAACTGAACTCAAGATGCATTAAGCTACTGATGAATTTTAGCCTAAATCCTTTAAGAAGCCAGCAGCTTCATGTAAATATGAAATAGAAAACAGTAGTTCCTTGAGGCATCCCAGAGTGGAACCCAATGTTATCTTCTAGAAACTGGCTCACAGGAGTGAGTGCTCCATAACTATGTCCAAATAATACTATCAAAAGCAAGATCAGGGGGAAAAAATCAAAGTTGCATTTTCTCCATCCCTCTTTTCAATTTATTTAGAAAATTTATATAGCTGCCCAACTCAAACAAATAACTAACAATACAAAACCAATATAAAACAACAAAAATACAATTAAAAACAAAGATAACAATATAACAAATACAAAAGCTGAGGCATCTTACAAACAACTCACAATCTGAAATGCACATACTGTATATTGGGCTCTGCTAACAACCCATCCCTAAAGCTTCCACATTCTGAATCAGTTGAAGCTTCCAAATGCTTTTCAAGGGCAGACCCCTGAAGAGAACATTGCAGTAATCTAAATGGGAAGTGACTAAGGTATTGTATGAGTGACCCTGAACACAGCGTCCCAATCCAGGAATGGGCACAACTGGTGCACATGATGGATTTTCACAAAGGCCATCCAAGCCATGATACCACCTGCTCTTTAGACAGTACAGATAGTTCCAGGAGGAACCCCAGATTGTGCACCAACTCTGGGGAGTGCTACTTTATCTAGAGTTATTGATAGAATGGCCACAGAACCATGGGGCTCTAAAACCTGGAGACATTCAGTCTTTCTAGGATTGAAATGCAAGCTGTTCATCCCTATCCATATCCTCATCACCTCTAGCACTGGGTAAGCACCTTTACAGCATCACTTGTACAACCTAGTACAGAGATCTGAATATCTGAATATTAACAGCAGCTGGTGATATTTCCCCCCAAGCTGATGGATGATCTCACCCAGCAGCTTCATTCAGATAGATGTTCAATGAGAGTGGAGAGAGCATCAAGCCCTGAGGCACTCCACACAACAGGGATCTAAGTTTAGATCTCCCTTTGCTTCCAACACTAACTGGAACTGGCTTCAGTGGAAGGAGGTAACCAATCATAAAATAGTGCCTCCCTCTCCCAACCTCCTAAGCCAGTCCAGAAGGATAGCACAGTGAATGATATTGAAAGTTGCTGAAAGATCTAAGACATGGACAGATGCATCACCCACCATCCTGAGACTTGCGGAAGTCATCCACACGTATAACCAATGTTGTTTTGGTACTATAACCTAGCCTGAAACCTGACTGGAAAGGGTCCAAATAATCTACTTCCTTAAGGACCCTTTGAAGCTGGGAGCCAACCACACTTTAGAAAGGGAAGATTGTTGAGAGGGTGGTTGGTTTCCAGCTTCAAAGGGTCCTGGAGAAAGGAGATTATGGAAATGTTGGAGATTAGATGAAAATTGTCCTGTTGGATCTAAGGATTGTCTGTGACACAGATGGACCACCTCATCTTTCAAAACAGATAGAACGTCCAGCAAAGAAGCATTCACTACAGCTTGGATCCACCACATGTCACATCCTGGAGGCACTAACTAGCCAAAAGGAACATAGATCTAAAAACAAGTGGCAGGACTCATAGCCCAAGGACCTTATCCACTTCATCAGGACTAATCAATTGAACCTCTTCTCAAGTAATCAAGCAAGACTGTGTCTCAATCAATTCCATAGGACCTGCCCAGCCAGAATCCACCTGTGAGCAGATCCAAGTGACTTTATCCAATGGATACTTAGAATAGTTCTCAGGATGATCCAAGCCAATTCTGTTCCCAAATTAAAATAAAAATAAAAAAACTTAGACTGAGATTGATCTTTATATAAGCAATATTATTCCAGAATTTCTATAGTTAGGTTACCACTATGTTTGCAATCACCTTTCTCAAAAGATGGCATTTGCCCATTGACAACAGTTATAATCCTTTGGTCCAAATAGGTTTTTCTCAGGATAGTTATACAGCTATCTCATTAAGGACCGTAGAAACCAACTCTTCAGTAATGAATTACCTTACCTTCACTTTGTTTTTCTTGGACTCCAGCACTAGAATAATCCAAATTACTGGCTTCCAAACTTCATTTTGTTGGTCTTTTTTAGAACAGTGTTTAATGATAATAGATGTTAAAGATGCGATTGGTTGTTAGCGGTGGACATAACACAATGCCTGAATGTGTAGAAATATTGGCTTAGTTCACATCTTGGGCAATTTAAAGAATTATATTTTGAGCAAAAAAGTGGGGGGGCATAACTGAAAAAAAAAGGTGCTGGTTCCAAATAAAAAAGCAGTTTAAATAAATATTTTGAAATGAAAATTAATAGCTTTTTAATTTATTTGGGATCTTAGACCCTAAGTTACTTGTAAATAACTGCAATAACTATTTGGAGGATCTACTTCAATAGTCAGAAGTACATTTCTTAATAGTTTTTTAGGATTATTACAGTTGATACCATAGATACTGCTTTGGTTCAACCCTGTATTCTAAGAACTGAATGCTTCATGTTCTATATTTTGTAATGTTAATTTTGCTTCAAATGTACTGTGAATATAGTCTTGATGATACATTTTTTCCACATTGATAGAATTACCCACACCCCTCACATTATTTCCTTTCAGGGTAACCAGTGTTATGCAAAGTAGGGAAGAAGAGTAAGAATAGTAAGCAAAAGAAATTAAAGGCATGATGTAACAGGAGAGAAAAGGAAATACAGTAGAACCTTGATTTCACATACCATCTCCCCATTCAGTAGGCTTCAAATTCAACAGACTAAATTTGAGTTCAAACTTCACCCTCCAAATAAAGGGCAAAGTCCAAAGTTTCCAAAGGAGGGCGAATTTTATGGAAAATATATGTACAATATATAAATTCAAATTTAATCAACATTGTTTCAATAAACATCTGTCCCCTACAAATGGTCAATATAGTTAATTTTTTACTGTCTAGCAAAATTTAATTTTACCAACACCATTCACCATCTTTCTATCTTTCTATGCATGCAAACCATCCTTTTTTCTATCAAATCCATCTACCACTTTACACATTGTTTTTTGTTTTTTACATTTGTTACCTTTTCTTTTAAATCAGCTCAATACAATCACAACTTTCCTGGTCTTCCCCTTCCCCTTGACCCTCTTCTTTCATATAGTTTTTTTGTAATTTGATCCTCTTTCGTTCTCTGTATACAACCTCATCATACATCTTTTGTATTGATCAGCAGTGTGAAAGAAATACTTCAAGATGGTTTGATCAAAATCAAGTCACTAAATAGAATGTGTTGTAAAAAATAAAAATAGAAGGAAGAACAGTTTCTTCTTTTCATTCTCTGGGGGTGCAAAATCTGTAGACTGAAAAAAACAGTGCTGAATTTTGGGAAAAGTTCTATTTATTTAAAGTGGTTACAAAAATTTAAAAATTACAGACTATAAAATATTACAATGAAATTGATGCCAAATCCAAAATTAAAGTAAAACATGAAAGCATAGCAATTAAAAGTTCACAAAAGCAGTGCTTTTGCCACCTGCACCTCTTTAGGGAGTGCATTTCATAGCCTGGCAAAAAGCCCTTTCCTGTGCACCTGAGTTGGAAGTGGGGTCATCTTCAGAAGGTCTTTCCTGCTGATGTAAACTAACCAGGAAGGTTCATACTGTGAAAGACAGTCCCAAAGATTATTGAGCCTTATGCCATTTATTAATTTATTTAACAGTCAAATCTAGCTGATACATACAGTTAGGCTTCTTATTTTAAAAGTTAATGCCATCCCTTTAAATTGTGTCCAATAGGCAACTGGAAGCAGTGTATATCTTTCACTAAATAAATTATATTACCCTTGGTATGCAATGTACTTTTCATTGGCCAGGAGTCTGGCTGGCATATTTTATACCAATTGCTATTTCTGTACACTTTTCAAGTTATCTCCATGAGAAGCATAAATCTAGATGAGACAGAGGTGTTGTTAGCACACTGTAGTAGTGCTCTTTAGAACACCATAGTTCATTCACTAGCATCTATGCATGTCACAACAGGAAGGACCAGATCTACTGCAAAACAGTGCCTCCAACACCTGGGCTCCTTTGACAGCCTAAAAGGATACCATGTTTGATGGTACTTAAAGTCATTGAGAGGTTTAAAAGCAGGACCACACTCCTCTGATCTGATTTTTTTTTGTAATAATTTTATTAAAGTTTACAAATACAAAGATAAAAGACTAATACAAACTATATTAAAAGTGACGAAAAGAAAAAGTCCAAAGAGAGAGAAAAAAGGAAAGGAAAAAATAAGAAAAGGAGAAATATAAAAAATGACTCCCCACTCCCTCCAGACAAGTATATACAACTTCAGTAACTTAATACCTTCTCTATTATTTCAAAAATAAAAATATCTCTTTTTCCCATATCTCATATCTTATCAATAAACAAACTGTAAAAGCTCATCATTCAATCTATTCAGCGAAAGTCCATTAAGTGCTACCAGAAATAATAACATATATTTTAACCTTAATTAATAAATCCATTTTGTATTCCAACTTAATACTTTCTCTGAGGAATAAAGCAAAAGAAATCTCTCCCTATTTATAAACAAATCTTTAAAATTTCTTCATTCAATCCTGGTAAAAAATTCTATTAATAGCTACCAGAAACCACAACATCTGTATTTTAATCCTGTTCAAATAAATTCACTTTATAGGCCTTCCATTTACTTTTTTAAAGCTTGGTCTTTAATCCCTTCAAATAATATCCCACGAGTTGATTTCTTCTTTTTCTCTTTGTCTCCTCTCAGAAAGTGCAACAGTAGATTAACATGTCCATTTTGTAGATCCAAGATAGGAAGGTGATCCAAGTCACTCTTCAGATTTATTATTTGTATATCCTCTTTAGTTATTAAAACATCAGCCAGTTTCAACTGTAAATCCATTGTGGTATCTTTTTCCATATAACTCTTATTATCTGTCATTTTTAAATCCATTTTCAAGTCCACATCATCTTTTTCCGTATCATTCTTGTAGTCTGGCATTTTTTAAAAATCCATTTTGAAATCCACATTCAAGTCGGTCTCTATTTTGTCCAGCAGAATCTGTTCCTCTTCTGCAGCGTCTGTTAGTTCCATTTCTATAGTGGCAGACAATTTTGAATGTAATTTCTGGGTACATTGTTCCCAAATATCCTTGATTTCTTCTATAATCAAATAATATTGCTCCATTGTATTAGTAGGTCTCTTCTTTAATTTGTTTTTAGTGGATTTTAATAGATTATTTAATTATTTATGGGGTATTTTAATTGCTTATAGGTTTTTGATTTTTAATTGTGAGCCGCCCAGAGTCACCCATTGGGGGTGATGGGCGGCATACAAATTTAATAATAAATAAATAAATAAATAAATAAATAAATAAATAAATAAATAATCCTTAGTTCTTTCTGGTTCCCTCTAGTTAACTTTCAAAGTCCCCTCTTACCATATGCTTTTTTTTCCATACTCTCCCACAAGAGAATTTCTTACAGTTAATTTCAAAATCTTCATATATACTTTTACAACATTTTAAACAAACCACAGGAACTATTATTTCAAGTCTGTCTAGCCCCTTAATGTTCCAAAATGAACATTCTAGTCCCTCTTTTGCTGTTTTCCAAAATTAGGGGGGAGGGGTTCTTTTTAATCCTTAAACTTATATGAAACTTCTTTCATCCAGGATAGAAGGAAGCTGTCCCGGTGTAGTAAAACCTGCTCTTCAGAAGGTTCTGAATATCCAAAAGATCCATAACAAGCAATTTCCTAAGGTAGTTAAGAGAGGAAGGGGGCAAGCCCAGTGTTCCTTTGAAGGTGCCAAACCACAGCTTGGTCAGGATGATTTTCCCCTGACTCTCAGAGCTCTCAAACCCACCAGAGATCACTATTTTGCAATTCCTTTGTGGGGAGTCTCTGCATAGACTAAACTTGTGGGTGATTGTAGTCTTCTCCTTGATCTGGAAAGGGGTTCTGAGGACCCGATCCATTCACTGGCTGTTCTTTCTGCCACAGCCATTGGCTCTGCTCTTGCGGAGCCATCTTCAGTCCACCATTCCTTCCCCAGAAGTTTGATTTGATAATTTTTAATTAGAGGTCATCCACCAAGACAAAGCAGTCCCACTACAAGATTCCAGGCAAAACCTCACACTGAGACATTCCATATAACCATAAAACTCATTAAATGGTTAAAGAAACATTTATCAGCTCCCTAGAGTTATTGTAAAAAGGAGAGACTGCAGTAAAATACTTTCATTTTCTGATAAGTGTTATGGAAACAATAGCACTTAAAATTAATTCAAAGATTGAACTTGCATCCAAGAGAATTATAAGCAGATTTTATTATTTATATTTGTTGTCACAGGCCAATTATGAGTCAAAATTATTAGCTGTTCTTTTATTGAAACTTACTGAAATAACATACTAGAGAATAGAGAACAATATTTTGCCATTTTAAAAGGGTCAATCTGAGTATAAATATTCTGTGCCACTCCCCACACAGTGACTCTAAGCATTTTCCTCCACAAATAGAGGGATCTAAAACAAGGGTGCAGGGATAGAAATAGTTTCTCTTTTATAACAGAGGAATGCTGGTGCTTATTAACAGGGCAATAGATGAAATTTAAACAAGTCCTTACTTTTGATTCAAAAATAGTATGGTAAGAAGTTAATTTAATCATTATAGCAATGTGTTGCACATAGTTCATTGTTACAGGTTAAAAAAAAAATCCATAAATTTGGGTCAAAATTAAGATGATCAGCCAAATGAAACAAAAAAATATCACCCAACTAAGTTTATTAAATTATGCCTGTTATGGGCATGTACACACGTTTGAGGGTTCTGATTGAAAACTTCAGGTTCACAGAGCAGGTTCACCCCTTTTTTATTCACAGAAGAGACAGTAAGAAGCAATTTCAGCTACGCTCTATTAGAATAGTCAAGTCATTTCTCTTTTCTGGTTTCACTAATTGTTTTGAATTCATTTGCAAGCAGTTTCCTCTCCCATCTACAGCCCTTTGTGTTGTTAAATAGTAAAACCATTCATATTTAGATTTAAGAAAAGAACTTAGAGAACTTAGTGGCAAACTTTCATTTGTCTCTCAGCATCTGGCCTGATCTAGTGATGACCCTCTGACAGATAAACCTTTGATCTTTCTTTGGTCTGTCTTCTGACACAGTCCCCATGCTGTCTGAATTGGTATGTTAGGCCCCATGGTACATTTCTTCATAAATCTTCCTCTGGGTCTCCTCCTCAAACATTTCATGGACTTCACCCCACTCAGGAACAGATGATCCATCTATTTTAGACTCACTAGACAATTTTTCTTATTTTAAGATATACCAGAACTAAGTCAATTTTAGCCATTGTAGAACCTTTAGGTGCCCACCATCATGTCCATAAGCAAGCTTTTTTTTTTCCAGAATGCTCTTTCTCTGATGTTAATGTGTCATTCTCTGTGTTTTAATACTTCTTCTTTTATCTAACTCTGTATCTTCTGCTCTTCCTTTCTCCCATAAGCGCTATGCTGTATGAGAATCTAAGCTATCATCTGTTCCTAACTCCTTAGCAGCAAAGCATAGCATTGAGAATTAGTACAGAGCTATTTGGATATCTGCAAATACCAGCAAGATGCTATGGAGGACAGCAGTCTCATCATAATGTCCTAAGTCATATAATGTATTTTATACATTAAAAACCACATAATTGATTTTTTATTTATAAAACTTAGAGCACTTCTTTGCCAGGTAGCATCACCTAATCTCAGTTCCCATTATGGTGGCCTTCTTTTGCCCCCAGGTCATGATTTAAGCATATCACAAATCACGAAACAGATCAGACAATGGCAGAAAACTAGGACAATGCATTCTTATATCAACAGCATCTTCCATTACACACCAAGGGCTGGATTACATTAAGGATCACTAAAGCTGAAACACTCTTGTGTTGTGCATGCTTGTGCATGCTTGCGTGGCATGAATTTTTAGTGCTTACTATGGAGCTTCCTACTAAAACTGCCCTCTTCCAACAGCAAATTATTGTGGATCCTATCCAGTGGGTATGAAAACTAGAATTTATTTCAGCAATGTATAAACGTCTCTTCCAAATACCTTTAGTTACAGTATGACTACTGTAATGTCATAGAAGAACCCAAAGTAGTCAGCAATTCTCTGTATCTAGGTATCTATTGTACAAAAGATTCAAAAATTTTGAATCTTTTGTACAATAAAAAAAGATTTTATGTCTGGCATATTGCAGAAGATTAGAGGTTAACTTTTAGTAGCAATAGTCACACTATCCTGCACTCTACCTGATCCAAGAGGCTGATTTGAATTGAGACAGCCATGAGTAAATTGGCACAAGACTAGAAGTTCATTTTGAATATACACTCATACTATACAGTCAGAGTGGTATAGTGATTAGAGTGTGGTATTAGGAATGGAGTTTCAAGCCCCCACTCAAAAAGAGCTCTCTGGGTAATTTGGAGCCAATCATGTCTCTTAATGCAACCTATCTCATAGGATTGTTGTGGAGATAAAATTAGAGGCAGAAATTATTTGTATGTTAGTTTGAGTTTTTTCAGAACAAAAGACAACAAAAAATAAATGGGAGGATAAAAAACTGAAAGATAATGGGTATTATGGCATCACACCCTAGAATGTAGAAGATGTGGCTTATGACTTATTAATGTGATAAAACAGATACTTGCTAAGAATATTAAATTGTAGATAGGATACCCCTCACCCAATCAATTTATTGTTTTCTGATTAGACTCCAAGGCTTTTCAGAATCTTGCAAGTCTAAATGTGCTTAGAATTTTTCTCCAAGGCTTTTCAGAATCTTGCAAGTCTTAATGCGCTTCCTCCCCACCCCTTTATCTTCATGAGAACTAGGGAGGGTCTTGTCTGAGATGTTTTCTCAGGTTACAGTTCTGCCCTGGACTTAGGTTTCTTTTACCTGGCCATTGTTTGGTAGCAGCTTTTGTTCTTGTCCCTCAGGTCAAATACTGCTTCTCTTATTCTTTGGGATGTTGCTCCCTTCTCCCTGTTCTTTTCCTCTTTACACAGAGGAATCCCCCACTGCCTCTTCTTGCATTCTATTGCTTGAGCATAATACAGTCTTCTTCTTTTTATTTTATTTTATTCCCCTTGTGGAACCATCATAACTATAGTGCCACAATGATTCCAAGGAGAAAAGATGTCCTGCCTTAGAAGGATCAAAGTATTTTCCCCCAAATATTGCTCCATTCCTTCCATTCAACTGTCCCAACTCCTGTAACCAATACACCCCACAGTGACATAGGATTCAACCAGAGTTTGTTGGTGTATCTTGCATATGTTCTGACAGATTATTATTATTATTATTATTATTATTATTATTATTATTATTATTGCGAAACCAGGGGAAAATGAAACTATTGGGCACGGGATGCAAGAACAAGGAGAACACTTCACCTAGTCTGGGCAGAAACTAAAAGAGTGCCCAATGGGTATTAAAAAGGTTCAGTGGGCCATGAGCTTCTAGAGTGGGTGAGAAACAGGGTGAGCAAAGCTTACTGACTTAATAGCCCATTGTTGGATCAACTAAAAATGGCAACTGCTGACCAGCTGAAAGCATAGCAGCCTGGAAGCCCAGGACAAAATGGTTGCACAAGGTAGCAAACAGTCACTGGAAGTCTCTATAGTCAAGGGAGCTAGGCCTGTAACTACTTCAGAATAAATTGTTGCTTCTGAAATGGCTCAGGTCAGAAAACACATTTGAAGCACAGCTGCAAAATACAAGCATGAGGGCATTTGCAGTGGGCTGGGAAGGAGTGGAAGACGATAATAAAAAATGATTATTATTATTAATTATTATTATTTATTAAACTTGTATGCTGCCCAAATCTCAATGACTCTGGACAGATGGATGCTATCCATTCCTGCCCTCCAGAAGCAATGAGTGGCCCATACTATACTGGCAATGAGCGAAACAGAAAGTATAGATGTGTCCTAAAATGGGATGGCACCAAAGAATAATTTGGTATCTGTATGCCTAATATGGCCATGCCTAAATAGCAGTACAGAGTGAAAGAGAGCTAGCTTTTTAAATTAAATACATATTCCAAAAAAAAAAACACATATTGAACTTTTAGTCACAATTGTTCACCCTAAATTACTAATTTGACATCCTAAATTACTAAGTACTACTTAGAAAACAGAAGTCTGTGCAATAGTGTCAAGTGTGATTCTAGTGCATTATTTTATTTTACTTTTTTCTTCTTTTCTTTTCTGCTTTGGTTATTGTGTTGCTTCTCATTTTAGTCTTTGTTTTATTAAATAAATGAGACACAAAAATGCTATTCTGAATGAAGGATGGTTACTTTTTTTCTGAAAAAAAATGACATATATTTTTCTTCAGAGAGAAGGGAAAATGTAAGCCTTTTCACAAGAGAAATATCAAATTCAAATGACATCCCCATTTAAATTCTATTTCTGAGGATTCATTTGAATACAAAGTCTCAGACTGCTTTTTTTCCCTTCCTTTTGTTCATGAAGCCCCTGCCTCCCTGCCATGACTCAAAGGAATCTATGCAGGTGTTCAAACAGCACTGCCAAATAGCAGAAGAATACTATGAAGTCAAAAAGGAGATTGCACTGCTTGAAGAAAGAAAGTAAGTTTTTTTTCCCCATATCTCACAAAATACAGTTTGTCACTGAGTTAGAAACTGGTTTGATGATTTAATTAAGTGTATTTTATCTTTGAATACTTGGAACATGTGACTTGCATTAACATAGGTGTGTACTCTCCCAATGTTTCATATTTCTGCCAAGACAGCACCTGTCCTGATTTTACTTACAGTGCAATAATTCTGAAAGTGTTTTAGAAATCTGGATAAATGCTGGCATTCAAAGCATTAAGAATAAATTGCAAATGTTACATCCAATAACTTGGATTTGCTTTTGCAAATTAGAAAGCTATTCATGGACATTAATTAACTAATGGAGAAACCAGCTTTCTTCAATATGTTTATGAACCTCCATACAGCTTTCTTCAACCTAGAAAGAAAATGTTAGGGAAGTTGGAGGGCATTAGGTTTGAAAAATCTGGAAGAAACCATTAAAAGTAAAATGTGAAGTTCAATGTGATTGTCTCCAGTTTTCACCCAAGACAGGAGATATTTGGGATAAAGTCTTAATGAAAATTTGTTTCTTTTTGATAAGCAAATATAAATTTGTATGCTATGGGAACTGATTCACAGTGTAGTAAATTTGAAAGAAATAAGGCATATGTGATAAAATGTATTTAACCATGCTAGTATTAGAAGTTGTTGTTCTCATGGTTGTTGGATGTAACCGATGATCTCTAGAGGTAGTTTACACAGGTCAACTTCAAATTTTGTTTTAGATTCAGATAACTGGAAATCTCCTTTTAGCTGTAAATTTGTTTTTTCATCTTTCTAACCTGCTCCTTGATCAAGAAAATGTATCCCTGGAATAAGCATCTTCGTGCAATAAAGGCCATGTTGAACAGACAGTCCTGGTTAGATGCTGATGGAGGCTTATTCAGCATGCTTCCTTCCCTCATGTCTCATGTACAGCACCACAGATTCAAACACACATAGCATCCTCCAGTTATTTGCACGTGCACGCACACACACATGCAAACATACAAAACAGGTGAATTCATTTGCAGGAAAGTGCAAAAAAGAAGTCACAGCAGATGAATTTTCTCAGTGGTTTTCTGTGTCAAGGAGCAAGTGACTTGGGAGAAACATAGGACAGGACTGCCTGGATTCCAGTGCCTCCCCTCTGCCTCTCTTTTCCATTGGTTGGCACTGGTAACAGCTAATAAAAACTCAGCTCCTGTTTTATTTGTTTCGGTTTCTGCTAAAGAGTGCCATAGAAAGTGTACAGTTACAAGGGATAAAAAAAAGTTATTGTAAGTATTTAACCGAAAAGGTTTATTGATTGTGGGAAACTTTGGCCTATAGACATAAATTGAAAAAACAACCCGGGCAATGGATACAATCCAATTTCTTGAAGAGTGGACCAAATGCTCAGGAAGACTGAGGAAATTAAAAAAAAAAAAAATTGCCTGGAGGCAGTTAAAGAATATGGTTCTATATTCTCTAGGGGGCAAATAATAACCAAAATTGTTATGTAGAGCACTACTGATATTCCATAGGAAGCCATTATTAACAGTCAGCTAAGAAATTGTGGACTAGGGTAATCATTCTGCAACAGTTCCCATTATGACAAGCATCTTGATCAGTTACTTATTACAGCTGATTCAAAGCACAACACTGTGTCACTAAATCAGAGTTTGGGCAAACTCAGCCCTAGATGTTTAGTTTTGTCCTTCTATATATACTATATACACTTGTATAAGCTAAGCACTTAAATTTCAAGTGAGTAATTTGTTACCAATATTTACCATACAATCTATAATCACGGTTACTGATTAAAAATAGTATCTAGAACCAGTACTTATACATCCCTTTAGACCTATCCATAGTTACTTTCCATTAATAACAACTGCAGCAGGGGTGTGTGAAAGGGAAAAATCAAGAGATTATACAAAGAATGTACACACATATATATGTATGATGAAACATCTATTATTTTATCCTTTTAATTCAGATTTACCTACAGCTGTTAGTGAAATTATACTGCATGGGTTTGTTACCGTGATGAACATGTTGACTGCTGTACTGAACACACCAGTTGTGAGACTTCCCAGGAAAGAATTTGATTAAATAAAAGTGTCACCAGAGTTACTGTAAAAATAATTTACCCTTTCTAAGATAAATAGGTGTGATGCATTCCCAGTTCATAAGTTTTCCACTAACTGGTGTACAAGAGTTTTCAGAAAGCAATTATCCTTTTTCTTTGTTTATTCGTGGATCTTTGGATCCAAGCCAAAGTATCTGTGTTCATCTGTAGTACTAACCTTGGAAAATAAAAGACAATTTTTGTTTTTCTTTTCAGAAAAGAGTTAATCACTAGGCTAGATCAAGCTGAGAAAGAGAACAGGGATGCTGCACAGTTAACGAAGGAGTATGCAGACCTGACGGAAGAGAATCGGACACTGAAGTTGACCCAGACACAATGTGTGGAACAGCTGGAGAAGCTTAGAATACAGTATCAAAAGAGACAGGGATCATCATAACCTGAATGAACATATCTGGGCCAATAAAGAATACAAATCTTGGGTCTGCTGGGTAAATGGATTTTTTTCTTTCCCTGTCTCAAAGATTCCTTCTAAAGAGTTGAAGCACTTAAACTTGCAGACTATACAAGCATCTATATTTAATGTAATGCTTTCCAGCCACTAGCTAAATATGGATATTGGATATTTTATTTCAAGTAGCATAGTTAGAGGCTTATCAGTCCCTATTATATATGCAAATGGATCAAGTTTCTGTTCTAAAGATATTTCTTTCAGTTTTAAGAAGGTTTAAGTGCATTAGAAACTGGTGTGAGTCATCTCTGTGTTAGAGAGAGGATCACACTAAGACATGTGGCAGGAAAAATGTTAACATGGGACATGCTGCAGCAATGTTGTCTTCTAAATTTGAACTTAGAAAACTGGGAGAAAAATCAGTCTGTTATCTGTCAAGATAGGCAAAAAGGCACTTAAACATAGAAGAACATTTAAAAGTTAGCAACATAGTACCTAAATCACTTTCATCAAATTACAGCTAAAAAATTATAGACAAATTCCTTGGTAGTAACCTCCAATGTATTTAATAGAATTTTAATTCTGAATAGATTTTCATAGGATTTCAATATAAATTAACAAGGTAATTTGTACAGTGTTTATACAGTAAGGGGACAGGTCTATGTTACCTGTACTACTAAACTTCTTAAAAGTAAGTCCTGTTGATGTTAATGGCGATTGTTTTGAAAATTAGTTGTAGCACAGCTATACAACATAGCAATTCTTTCTAAATGAAGGCCTGAGGATTTACTTCTTAATATTTGACATCAAATTCAAAATGTTACAAAATTACTTACTATACATATTTTTAGAAATAAAGTCTACTGAAATTGTTACCCTTTCTGTGTATGACACCTTAAATTTTTAAATAGTGTACAGAGTCTTTTAGTTGTGATTTTATACAAGCAGTTGAGTCTATTAACATTTGTGCTACACACAAAGCTCAATATACATTTGCAACAATATATGGTTGTGATTACACCCTAATTATAAACAGTACTAAAGTAAAGTAAGTAAAGTAAGAATCAGCCTGTTTCCAATAAAATGCATGTTCAAACCAAACTGGATGAGTTCGTTCCCCATTTCTCTTTTTTCTAAAAGTATCTTCAGTACCACAAGGTCATCAGGATTATGATGCTGGAAGAAGTAAGGATCACTCATCCAACTTGTGCTCTGAAACTATTTATCAGACCAGGAAAAACATGCACGTATTTCAACAGTACAGAAAAAGAATTATTATACATTTCTATGGGAGTAAATTAATAGGAATTGCAAAAGTGAATTGAATCACTGGCTTTATTCCATCTTCCTTCTTCACATAGTCAGACAGGGCTAAAGATTAGCTGCTTACAGAAAGAATTCTGAAAATCCTTTCCCTCCTTTCTGTGCCTGCCAAACTGCCAAGAGTCTTTTCCACCAATGAACAGTTAAGTATGTCAACACAGCCTGTGAACCGTTTCCTTCTGATTTGGTGCTAAAACTGAATTATCAATGTGATTTACACAAAGTAGCATTTCAGTCATCATTGGAATGGGCAGCAAACACTCACTGAAGAAAACATTCTTGGTAATTTTGTTCATGGGCATATTAAAAGTTACGTTGCTTTAAAGCAGCAAACTTAATCATGTTCATGTTTTATTTTATAGAAATCTATTGTTCTGAGCTCTAGAAACTGCAGGAAAATAATATGTATCTAAGATACATATGTGTATGACAGATACAGAAAAAGTGTTCCATCCTCATAGCCTTCCAGAATTATAGCCTGAGGCTTAGTCCAAACCAAAATTTGTATAGAAATGTATATGATTCTGAATGCACATAACTTTAAATCCATTAATATTACTTACTTTTAAGTATACAAGCTAGGATCAGGAATGTAGAAATTATTTATACAAAAAAATAGAAAACCAACACAGAAATATTACAGTGGTGAATAATTATATTACATGATTGTCTATTGGAATTCCAATCCCAAACACATCACTTGGAAGTAAATTCAGGCTGGGATTTTCTCTTTGGTAATATGTTTAGGTTTGTGATGAAAGAAGGGTTTAGTCTTATATCCATATTTTGATGAACTTACTAGAAGAAATGGCTGATCATCAATAAATATTTAAAATGTTGCATTTCCTCCTTTTTCTCCAGATACCTGTTTTCCTTGAATCAGCTAAAATGTCTTTGTTATACTGCCATTCTATTCACATGGTATTTTTTTCATTAAAAAACAATTTTAAAAATAACTTTGTTCTTGAATTTCATTACTCTGCCTTTGAACTTTGAACTACTAATAGCAGATTCTAGATAGATACAGAATCTGGTAACATCTTCAAAACTAGCCACTTTTACTGGAATATTAGCATTCATTTCATTAGAACAGTAGTCTTGAAGGCCCTACCAGATTCTGCATCTGTTTTGTTGCCACAGATTTACATAACTCCTCACCACCACCACCACCAACAACAACCTATCTATTCTCCACTATCAAAAGCACCAAGTTTAGCTGTATGGAGTACAAATCCATAAATCTCACCAAAGCTGCCACAGACATCCATCTGATGAAGTGTGTTGCTACTCATGTTGCAATAAAGTTAGTCTTGTGAATGCTACCAGATTCCATATATATTTTGTTGTCACAGGCTAATATATTCTTCTCGCCAGATTCTAAAGCCAGCTGAATCACATAGTATGCATATACCATTGTAATAAGCATTAAATGTTAACTAATTGATTAAACTAGCATTTAAATTCATGTTACTTGGCTTCATTCATTGCAATAAGAAGTGGTTGGGTTTATTGAATAAATCACAATGGCTAGATTCATAAACTGCACTAAGCTCTATTATGGTTTCATATGATATATGATCCCAGCCTATATTATAGCCTTCTAATTTTTATTTAACCATATTAAATAATCACCAAAGAAAAACACTGATACATACATAGTATTAAATTGATAGAATCTTAATAGAAAGCCTGGAATTTGTTATAAACAGAACTCCAACAACTTTAACTATATTACTTAAATAAATAAAAATCTACTTCCCTGTAGTTGTCAAAAAAAACTAACTCAAAATTGTATTTTATCTATTCAGTTTATAAGGAAGTAGAAATGGAAATTAGGTTTCCAAAAGGTGGTGTACAAAGGATTTAAAAAATCATTAAAAACAACAATACAGGATCTCTAGTGCATTGGAAAATACATAAAAATGTTGACAAACTAGAGATATCAGCAATTCCTTGCTGCACACAGATGTTTATCTCTCTCTCTGTGGTATAACAATTGTTTTAGCCAACTTCTGCCTCCCAAATCCACAATTCTTGGTATCTTGATAGAGTCCAAATACCATGGAGAACATATTCATCCATAACATATAGTATTTGATCCAGAATCATATTAGCAATCTTTTTATGTAAGCCTAAAATGCAACAATAACAGGATAAGACCAAATCATATGGATTAATTTTCCATCTTCTGAGCTGTGTCTCCAACAGCAGGGTGATTGTAACCAACTGTTACTGAACATTCTCTGATGCATCTACTATACATGAAGTATTTTTTATGTGTATGACTATAATCATTTGAATATCATAAGAAAGTAATTTCACATAGTTTAATGCAATCCTCCATTGATTTACCAGAACAGTTCATGTAAATTCATTCAACTTCCAACAAAGAATATAAAAAAGGGTTATTGGCTGAAGAGCCACTGATAATGTTTCATTGTGGAACTTCAGAAGATCTGGGCCAAAATAATTTTTTTTAAAAAGGGCTTAAACTGAGTATACTGTCAAGAATATATTACCATGCTGGATTCATGATGAAATGTCGTTAAAAAAAATCTGCAAAAGTTTTAAAAAAGGTTCCTCAGAACTGATTCAAAGTAATGATAATGTGAGATGTAGAGTTTATTAAAAAAAAGTAGATACTATTTTTAAAATGGGATTATTCGATAAGATTTTCATGGCTACATGGGTCAAAGTTATATTTGTAAACCAGTATTTTCCATATGTACCATCTAGCAACATTAAAAGCAAATGTTGAAACTCATCTCCCACAAACATGGATGTCAAAATTTATCATCACTTTAATGGGGGTCAGATAACAGGTTATCTTTTCAAAAACTGTCAGGATTGGTATCAACCTGGCCTCAGGTATAAGTTATTCTGTAAGATATGAACCAGCATTAAAAAAAAAAAAAAAGTTTACAGGTTTCCCTTGCTTTCTGAAAATGAGCTATTATTATTAATAAATCTATTGAATAATGTATTAGACAGTTCAATTTCACTTGGAAGAAGTGGTCCTGAAGGTACCTCAAGCCAAGCCATATAGGTCTTTATAGGAAGGTCTTCAAATTGTAAAGAAAGTCACAAAATTCATGAAAGGTATGATTTTATCCTCTTTTTTCTAGCAAGCCCCAATCTAGATCCTTAGATTCTCTGAAGAGTCTGGGAAACCTACTTAATAATATGAGATGGTGTGCAAAAGTGAAGGAATGAAAATCTTTTAAACTTTTGTTCCAGCCTTTCCCATCCTGTCTTGCTCTTCAATTTCCAGTGCTGAAAATCCTGTGATAATTATAGTCCACACATCTGGAGGATGTCCAGGCTGGAAAAGGCTGCTTTAGTTTACAAACCTTTTAGCCTTACTTGGATTATAAACAAGATCTAGCAAACACCAAATATTTCAATTTCATTTATATAAGCAGGAAAAGTATTTATTTAATGTATGTAATCTAATTTTAATGCATGTAATCTAATTTTAATTATACTTGCATTGCATGTCTTCTGAAATGTAAAATATTTCTCTCAAAAATTAATAGCAATTCAATATCTAATGTTTAATGTATAACTATCATTTATTTAACATTATCAAAATTATAAAGTCAGAGTGAATAGGATAGGTTACTGATTTGGATAGTAATATAATAATAACACATACTAAAATATGTGGTTCTTCCATTTTCAGTTGTTATTTCTTCCAAGAGTTGCAAATGTTCAATATGATTTTATTAAATATTTCAAGGAGAAGGAATATATGTCATGCAATGAATATGTATAACTTTTTGACAGCTGGAACTGAGGTAACAATGCTTTGGAATGTGAAAGCAAAATATTTGGACATTATAACTCAAGTTAGCTTTGTCCAGGAATATTCACAGTGCTCCTAGAATCTTATCAATTAAATTTTGATATGGTCAATTGACTAATCAATTAAACATAATATTAACAATTACATGGATTACAATTTGTGTGCATTTCTTAAGTAAATAGTATGCATGGGGAAGGACAGTCTGGAAAAGGAATATTGGGGAATGATGGATTTCATGGTTTACTCAACTATGATCCCAATCTGGGTCTCTTTCTCACGCCTAATATTTGCATCTGGAAGAAAGCTCTGATTGATGTTCCAACACAAAAGCTTAATTAGTAAAAGAGTCACTATTCTCCAACAGTTACAACAATCATTTCAAAGGACAGTTAAAGTATTGTTTGATAAAATATTGGCCACATAAATGTCCTAAATAAATAAATAAATAAACTGAAAATCTGCCAATGGAGGATATTTACAGATTGCAGTAAGCTGCAGCTTCTTTAACCATAGGTGATGAATAAACAAAAACTGTGTAGTTTCATATAACCATAAACCATCATTTATAAAGAGCTGATCACACATGCTAAGTGAAAATCAAACGAACATTGTAGCCTAGTATGTTGTATAAACCAGACTTAGGTATATTGAAGGTATGTCATTCCATCTTTAAGAAAGAACTATTTTCCTTTTTGCCAAATTAGATGAATATAATTGGAATAAGTTATTGGTAGCATAACACAGCCTAGTCAATCTACAGAACGTTGGATTTAAAAATGTTGGTTCTTGGTTCATATATTTATGTGCCAAACTACAGAATACTTTTTCATTCCTCTAAACTAAATCTTGCTAAATGTTTTGTCAGTTGTGATGTTGTACCCCTCAGCTTATATGCTTTGTATGTACATTTTATTATTGTAAAGCAAGAAAAGAATGGAAAAAGTTATAGTTATACAAATACCATTAAGTAAATAATTACGTATTTTCAATCCTTAAAGCAACATTTCCAATCCTTACTGTAGTGTATATTGCATCAAGCATAGTATGATTGGGTTGATCCTGTGAATCACAGAAAGTGGGAAGTATAGCTTGTAGTGGAAGTAGGAAATCTTTAGTAAGTCAGATTTCCAGTTTGTAAAAAAAAGAGACAGAAAAAGTAATTGTGTTCATGGTACTACCTAACAGTGTGGTCATGACCGAAATTTGAATTTTTATTGACTCAGTGTAATCTTAATGAAAGAGAGAAATAATTTCTCAGCAAAATTTCTTCATCAACCAATGAACCATTATCTGGTTCATCCTTCAAGATGTATATAGCTATCATAGAGATTTTGTAGAAATCTAATCCAAAATATTTGTATGAGAAAGGTCAAAGATGTTATTATTCAAACAATGGGAAAGAGTTCCAGGTTTGCCTTGCAGAAATGCAAGATTGTACTTTAGGAAGGAAAAGGTTGCATGATGAAGTTACAAAACTAATTTCTCTCTTAACATTACAATCTTGCAGTGCGACAAAACATAGTAGAAACTATACACTAAGTTCACTATGTTAGATTGAAACTTCTAAGCAATTTCTCAGTAGAACCAATGAAAATGACAAAATATGGCATCTTTTATTAATTTATCTCAAAATAACCTTTGGTAACCTTCAGGTCAGATTACTGCACATCCTCCATCCTTGAAAACCATTAGGAAGTAATGCACAAACGAAATGTAATCCTGTCTTCTACAGTATTTATCTTCTGTATTCTAGAACTAAAAAGATAATAGCTGGTTCATATGCAGTACTAAATCGTGATTTGGCAATTAGAGGATGACCAATAACAAATCTCATTAATTCATGAATTGTGTGAAACTAAACAGAGTTTTGAACCAAATATTATCTTAATTTCAAAATAAGCTATATCTTTGAAAATGAAAGTAAGAAGTATAGTTCTTGCCCAGATTGTGCAACAGGAGGGAGGGAGGAATAATTTGTAGCACTGACATGGGCTAGATTTATCAAGAGCCCCACAGCTGTGAAATAGCTTAGACATATTTACAGTAGACCCAGTGAAATCAAAGTGGCTGGGAGGTTTACCTTTGAAGTGCTTTTCCTATCAGAAAAATTACAGAAATTTCTTTTGTACTGTTGAGACACTGATAAAAATCAAGCACTCTTTCAGTTGTTCAAGATAATTCTTCTATCACCAATACTAAACAATGCATAGTTATGAAAGATAAGTAGTTTTAAGTGGAGTGGCTTATAAATATACCAAATATGCAATGAGCTCAGACCTACCATGATACATGCAGCTGAACAAACAAAATGACTATTTCAGTTTGAACTTTGGAGCTTCTCATCTATTTATGCACTTTCCTATTTTAAGGGTTGCCATTATTTAATATCAATCTGGAACAACTAAAACTTAATGTTAAAGAAACTGGAAAGTCATTCATAAAAACAAAATAAAGCTACCACTTTTTATAAAAAAAATGTTTCTTATAAATAACACTTCAAAAAAAATGGAAAGAGGAAAAAGAATAATGCATGTGTCACTGAAATGAACACACTAAAACATTATTCTTATTTGAAGACACAAAACAGTTTCTAAGAGTATTGGTACAGTAGTATCGTTTATCCATAAATAAATAACCTAAGGGTCCATTTTTGTTTAGTAGAATTATGTCAGTTACGTATTTCTGGTACAGCAGCTTGAATAAATAGTAAGATCAGTACAAAGAATCCATTATGAGGAATAGTCAGTCATATAGCTTATGAACCATTTTTAAAGAATAATGTGTCATATAATATCGCTAAAGCTCTATAACAATGTTATGATACAATAAGATAATAAAATGAGCATCAATTTCATGGACTTAACAGAGAATATAACAGAATAACTTTACCACAATATTTATAATAAGGACCAGAGTTTTAAAAATCATAAATATTAGCCTAGTTCCAGATATAACTCATTAGTTATACCATTATATTTGCCATTCTGTGCACACATACTTGGGCATAAACATAAACATGTCAAATACCTTTTGAGCTGAACTAATTTCCTGGTAACTTTCTGTAAATGTCTGTTTAAGGCTTTTTAGCAATAGTACAAAGTTGTTTTTCTGCAGCTTTCTGGTTTAATATACAACTATAGTATTCTTTGGTGATTTCCCATCCGAGTATTAACCAGGCCCAGATCTGCTTAGTTTCTAAGCCCAGACAGTATAAATCAGTTTCTGCTACTTGTTGAGATGACTTCATAACCAAGTTAAATAAATTAGTACTTGCTTCCATTCTCACAGTACAATCCTAATGGTGGGCTGGGAAACTGAACAATTTAAATGCACTGCTGATATAGAAATGAGGATAAATTGTTTTCACATCTGTCTGCTATTTTTTTCTTTTGTTCACAATGAAAGATAGTTGGATAGCCAGGGTCTAAGCTGTTTGGGGCTTTAAAGTTTAATACCACCATCATCTTATATTATGCCTGGTAAATGTATTACAGCCAAGGCAGATTTTTCAGTATAGACATTATGCAGCTCAGGCATCAGTCAGCAGTCTAGTTGCCACATTTTGCAACATTTGGAACTTCTGCACATTTTTCAAGATAGCTTCAGATAAAGCATACTCAACAGTCAAGACACGATGTAACCAAGGCATGGATAATTCATAGGAAATATCACAATGTGCACACTGTTGGTATCAGAGCCCGAGCTAAACGAAAAGTCATGGGTGAAGTCACAGATCGGCTAAGGTAAAACCAAATAAACCATATTAGGTCATAGCGCAATATGCAATGTGTGATTAATAAGAATGGTCCCACTACGCTGATGATGCCTTTGTCTCTTATTGCTGGGAAGAAAAGTTTACTATTAATTATTCTAAGACCAAAGTCATGATTTTCTTTATGGTTGGCAGATTAACAGTCAGAAGATAGAGCCAGTTAACATGTGTAAATATTTAGGTGCTGTTTTCCAAGCCTCACGTTCCTTAAGGACTTGTATTGTATATACTACAGAGTCTGCTCAGAGTTATGTGTTTACAATTCTCAGGATTGTAGTCCCCCCCCCCCGCCCCACTCAAATGGGAGTTTGTATATTTCCTCTGCAATTATGGTCTTTCAAGGCAAGGCAATTGCCAACTGTTATATGGTCCATAGGCTTGTGTCGTCCTGCAGGCAATTCAATGCAAGTTTTTGAAGCTATCTTTGGATCCTCATTGTTTTCGTAATGTTTGGAGACAGAATTTATTTCAGTAGAGTCTGGCTAAGCAAGATCATTTACTGGCTTAAACTGACATCCTGTCCTGAGGACCTCATAGCCCACTTTCTCCTGGATACCTTCACTTTGAGGTGAAACTACACAATAGTGGTGTGTCTACATTAGTCTTACAATTTTTGGATGTTTCCACAGTAAAGAAATTAGAATATGGCAAATAACGGATATTGATTTATATAGAGAGAATGCTTATACCTTTTTTGTTTTCAAAAGGAAAACCTAAGCAAAGTTCACCCTGGCTAAAAATCTTGATATTATAAAATACTGTACCAAAAAGTTTCACCTTAGCTCAATTCAGTGCTTCAGCTTTACTGGAGGGAAGATACTGACATATTCCTTTTTCTCTGTCATTCAGAATCAGTTGAATCTGTGTCTCATTTGCTGCTGTAATGTCCATTTTATGATGACATGTATTGCCTTTATATACCTTCAGTTCTTAGTAGAGTTCCTGATTAGATATATTTTATATCTCAGTTCTTTCACAGATTTTAGTGATGATTGCTAAATTCTGCTTAAAGCCTGTGCTGTAAGGAAACAAATGATTGACAAGTTATTTATTTTATTTCATGGTGTTTTAAAAGTTGTCCACGAAAGTTATTGTTATCATAATATTGTATAAATGTTTTCAGTCTATTAACTTACTGTTAAGAATGGATTGTCATTTGGAGTCATGACTTTTTTTGTTACAATCATGACTGTAATAATTGTCCCACATTCAGAACCTCTCATTACCATTGTATAATTTGCTAATTCTTTCACTCTTTCACGATAAACATCAAATCAGCCATGCTTTTTGATTCATTTCTTTTTTCTCATATTAATATGAATAGATTTATGCTTAAATCGAATACTATATTTGAAATCACCTATACTTTTTCTAAACAGATACTTATCAATCACAATTCTCATTGTTTCCTGGGTCTCTGAATAATTCAATCATGTTTTCTCTACTCTACCACCTATCCATTTATGTTATCTAACATAATGTTTATGTTATATATTATGAACCCTTTTGTCCATAATTGAATCTACCTCTTCATTTATTTGCATGTATACATTACTTCCACTCTATAAGATCAGGGTACCTTGATATCTATTTAATCTTTCCTACTAGATCAGGGTACCTCATATCTATTTAATCTTTCCTACTACATTTTTTTCTTTCATTCATTAATTCATTTTCATTTACTTCTCTTACATTCCAAGTTGCAATCTCCCATATCTTAGTTGTTACCAGATTGGCCATAGATACTGATCTCCATTCCTTATCATAGTTTTCATCAACTGAAGCTTTCACATAGTATCAGGCTCCCTCAAACAACACTGGGAGGTAAATCATTGACTTCCTTGTTTTCTAGGCTGGGGTTTGACAGAAGTCTCATAGACAGTTTGGCTAGATAAGAATCATTATTGCAAACAAGAAAGAAATCTAATGAAAATTGATTTCCCACTGCCAGTCTAAATACGCAAGTGCCTCTTATACCCACAGTGGTTCAAACTCATAGCCAATTCTTCCCGCCCTTTCCACAATTTATTGGGGTCTATACATAGTACTTAGTAGCTTTGAAGGCGAGCGGTTGTTGAGTGCTTATGTGCCAGTTCTGGCCTAATAGCAACTGCCTTAATAACTATTGGCTGGCTCTCAGCTTACTTCTCACAGATAGAGAAAGTATACACTAGATTACTAGCCTTAGTTGCATCCCTGCCACAAGCAGCATTTCCTGTTAATAATGACAGTACCAAGGGCTGGCATATTTTGGACAGTATACCACAAACATAAGCAAAGCTTGGTTTATTTCAAGCAAGTTCATGATATTCTGAGCAAACTAGGATTTCTAATTTAGTGACTACCTCACAAGCCAACATGTTGTTGCACCCTTGATCCAGCAAAGGGCAGCAGTTCCAAATTGAGTATGGTGTAACATTAACTCCAAGCAATAGGTGACAGCAGAAAAGCTCTTACAACTCTTTTTGGTCTGTGCAGGTCCAAGGCTACAATAACTGGCAGGCTAAATGTAAGCTGCTAGTGGTGGTTTCAGTCAGGTAGGATAAGCACAACTATTTGCAATTTAAGAAAGAAATTAGAACATAGTTCACAGTATTTCTTCAGCAAAACTTAGCATTTTATACTTTAAATATAAAGAATGAGAAAATTCAGCTTTAATAGACACTACAGCATCAAAAATCAACATTAATCATTTGATAAAGAGAAATGAATGGTTTCTCTACTTCTCTTGCTGACCAGATCATCATCCTGATGTCCAAGTGCTATGATGCTTATGATAATCCAATATAAATAGTTTTAGCTACCATAATGGCTTGTCAGAAATCACAATCCTTCCTTCCAAGTTTTCATTTATTTCTTAAAATACTTTAGTGTTTTTACATCTCTAGCCAAAATATCAATATCACAGTGATAGCTTTTGATTTTCTAACAGTAATAATGACTGGCATTCAATGGTTTATATTCTTTCCTTTTTGACTTTCCATTAAAGTTACATTAATTTTAAGATTATCCTTCCAGCATAAAATCCAGTTATAGATGGATTAAATGGCACAGTGGCACTGGAGCTCCCTCCACTGGCAGTTTACTATTGTTTTTAATTATGAAAGGGAATTTGGATTTTTTATTCCTCTTCCTTTCAAATCTCATTGGTGAAAGTATACCACATTTAATATTTGTAGAAAGTGCAAATGAAAATGGCTAGAGCATAATATAATATACAGTCAGGAGAGAAGGATGTTTTTATATACAGTATTCTATAAACATAAAATTTGCAGATTGTAAAACATACCTTCATTCTGCTTCTTCTTGCTGCTTAAAACAAAAATAAAAAACAAAACAAGATGAATATTCCAAGCTAGCACAATTAGCATATCATGAGAAAGACCACATATTCTTTTAAAAGTCATTACACACACAGTCCCTTAAATTTAGTGGTACATAAATGTTAGAGTTTCTTATCATGAATAATGCCAGTAATAACTAACTACCCATAACACTTCATAGAACAGCCACAGCAGAAATAAATGTTTTCCTCGATTTTGTTTCACTCCTCTCCTACCAAACATCACAACTAGCAGGAAAACATCCACCCATCACCCATCCCTTAATTTGGTATGGGGGTGGGGAAGAAGGTGAGTTTGGACTGAGGTCCAGACTGGCAGGTTTAGAATTGTCAAAACTCACTCTGGTTTTGCACAGGTGTTTTGTACATGAGCATTCAAAAGGGATTATCAGTTGATAGTTGGGCTACTTTGGGATACTGGTTTACTGCTATTCCAGAAGAACACGAAACTGCTTCTGATAGTTGGTTGCTTTCTGGCTGATCCAGGTCTATAAACCACGAATCAGCTTGGAGCCCTGGCAGCTATGATTTGAAAGAACCAGACAGTCTTCTTGCTGAAAGCAGAAAAGCTTTGGAAGACACAGCTCAAGGACAGGAAAGTAAAACATTCCTGACTAGCCTGAAGCGTCCAAGATACTGGGTTAATTCCCCTTTATGGGTCAATACGCATCTCAATGATTTGCTTTCTTCAAGGAGGCTCCAGTATGAGGCCATGTCCTCAATAAATAGTGAATGGGTTATCTCTGAGCTAGAATGTTTGAAGTGCATCAGATTGTATTAGTAGCAAAACCTTGTCAGGATAAAGAAGAGAACACCACTTTAATACCTACACAGGTAAGGGTAATTTAAGGCTTTGTAGGGTTTGGGTTGAGTGTGAACTTGAGCTGGTGTTGTTCTGGTGGTCACCTATAAAGTTTGTCATTGCTTGGCACCTGCTGGATTCAGCCTGACCCATTATATCATGCTTGTTGTGCCATCCTTTCAGGATGTTAGGGAGCTGAAGTCAAGAAGGTGCTGCTTTTCCATAGAGCACCAGCACTATGAAATGGGCTCTCCACTAAGATCAAACTGGCCCTTTTCCTAGCAGCTTTTAGGAAGTTATTAAAGTTATTAAACTTTTTAAAGAGGCTTTCAGTAGCATCAGCTGTGCCTTTTGTTGATATTATTATTTTTCCTTCCTACTTTGGTTTTGCTTTTGCAGTTTGAATTGTATAGTGTTTATATAATATTGTTTTATTGCTTTATTGTTGTTGTTTGTACTGTGACACTGTAACCACTGAGAATTGTGAGGTTATGGCAGGATAAAGCTGAATAAATAAGTAAACAAACAAACAAACATCTGGTTCTTCCCAGTCTTAGTCCAATACTTTATTACAATAGCAATATTTCCTTCTCTAACGAATACATGACAAAGGAGACAGATATGGTTGAATCAAGCACACAGAAGAACCTCAGGGTCTTTGTATTCCTTCTGGCAGTGACAGAAAGGTTTTTGGCTGGAGGCAT
Source organism: Python bivittatus (assembly GCF_059951505.1). Lineage (NCBI taxonomy): Eukaryota > Metazoa > Chordata > Lepidosauria > Squamata > Pythonidae > Python > Python bivittatus. Next base: position 17,192,829 of record NW_028277074.1, read on the forward strand.
ACTCTGGAGCAAAGTAGTGAATATGCATTCCAGTAGACAGAGTCTCATTATATCCATTCTATGCTGGGTGGTTGCTGATTAGAGTGAATTGACTGATTAAAAAAGATGACATTTACTGACCAATCATATATTGCCAAACAATGGCTAAGCATTTCTATGACATACATCAATATCAACACTTTTCAAACAGTAGTATTTGTAAAATAGTTGATTTTAAACATTAGTATTGTGTTTAATCTCTCTCTAACTAAAAGTTCTTTCTTTCATCCTCACAACAATCTTTTTGAGGACTTGGGTGAAAATAGTGAAAATGTCACTAATGGAATTTATGACTGAATTAGATTTGAACCTAGGCCAATATTTTACCAATGAGACAACTACCTTTGTTAACAATTGAAATTAAAAAGCTTCTGTATGTACTGTGGCATTCTTGGAACATTTGGTCATGGACAAATAAAAGATTATTGGTTTGCTGGACAATTAACTGACATGTCAAATCTATTTCTGGAATATTTTGAGATGAGAGATACCAATAAATATTTATGCCAAAATAGCCAGTAGATTTAATGCCAATATACTTTTGGTTTAAATTATTCCAAATGCTTAGAATCTTGATAATTTCATTTAATTAAACAAAGGCTCAGTTCCTAGATGCATATTAAAAGCATTAATTTCAGCAGAATGTCACTGCTACCTGAAATACAGTTAAATAATGAGTAACATATAACCTAAATTGGACCACATATATTTGTTTTCCATCTGTCATACAGTATATAAATTTTCACAGAATATGAATTGGGAAGAAGCCAGCATGTCTGGATTACATTTTATTTTATGTGGAATTCTGGACCAAAATAATACTGGACAGAGAACATATGATTTTGGCAAAGATTTTTGAAACATAGATCAGATGCAGTGAAAGATGGGGTTCCCTGTAGAGAATTATGCAGAGTAGGAGACAAGGTGTTTCATTAGATATGGGAGGTGGAGGGAGGTGTTGCTTGTTTGTTCATCATATTGTGACATAATAAATAAAATCTTTATTATTACATTTTTTATTCAAGCAACCTTATTTTGAAGTACTTGAAACCAGAAATACCTAGACTAATACAGTATGCTATTTGGAAAAATGAACAATATGTCCATGGTTCAAAAAAAAAAAAAGAATTGATCAGAAGTATCATCTTTTCCATCCTACCCAAAACTTAATATGCTTATTCTTCATATATTGAAATTGATCCTATATTGAAATGGTCAGCTCTCTTTTCTAGAACATTATTTTCTTTTCCATAGCATCTTAGATGTGAGGGGATGATATTATATTCTGTTTTCCAAAGTTGATCAATTAAAACATTATTTAATAATAAAAGTGTATGTACTGATAGTGTAGAATATTATAAATTGTTTCACTTTGAAGAGATGACTAGCAAGACTTTGTGCTTATTTACAGAATTAAAGTTTGTCTTGTAAAAGGCTACTAACGTTTGTTTTGGAAATACTTCTTTTTCTCTTCACTCTTCATTCATGTCTTCTCTTCACTTATCTCCTCTAAACCTAGCTCAGGGTGCCCATCCTTATAAGAAGGTGGCTAGTTAACTTTACTTGCTTCTAACAAAATATGCTTTCATCTTCTCCCCCCCCCCCCCTACTTTAACACTGCTATCCTTCCAGGATATGAGATATAAACAAAATAATGTTATATGCAGATAAAGTATAAATAACATTTTCCTACATATCTGGTTCTTCTGTTTTTTTATCTTCTTACATTTTTCTGTAGTGTTGTTTCCCACCACTGACATCCTGTTCTGTTTTAGATTTCTGAGCTTCATCTTCTTCCTCTAGATTTCACTTTCTTCCAATTTGACAAGAGATGTGGGATTGCTATAGTTTTACTTTCTTCAATCCCTTCTGATACGGATACCTTTTTATTATCAAATCCAAAGTACAGACTTAACAACTTGGATGTAGTTCTCAGATTTGACACCAACTTCTCCTATAAGCCTAAGCAAGATAAAGTTGAACTTCTTTAATGTCCTGCCTACATTGCTTTTGTCAGTTCTCAGCATATCCTAAGCCAGTTTTTCACTCTCCTTTTCTTCAACCATAATTTTATCTTTTTAACATAAGTGATCCTTACTTAATCCTGTCTCTTCATCAACTTTATCTTCCTTCTTTCTTAACTTAGCAGCAACTTCATCTTTTTCTTCTGTTTTTATTTCATGTGGTTTCTCAACATCCCCTTGAGAAATAATTTCATTTGGCGCTGAAAGCAATGCTTTTTTTAAAAAAAACCAAGAGCTCTTTCAATTCTTCCTTCTGTTTAAAATCCATTATCTGTTGTTCTGTGGTCATTTCCATATTCTCAACAATAGCTATGGCTGGTTGTTCCACTTTCTATGACTGGTATTCTATTTTCTTAACAGCAGCCACCATTTTTTTTTCTTCTATTGCCTCAACTGAAACCTTTATTAATCCTTTTACTACTGAATTTTCTAGTATTGCGTTTGTACATTTTCAGCAGCCAAAATTAGAAGCCTTTCTTCCTCTTCATCTTTTCCAGTTCTGTATTTACTTCTTCTGCAGCCACATGTTTTTCTAGTGTCTTCCCCACCTGTTTATTCAAACCTGTTTTGTTATTATCTTTCCAGGTGCTCTGTCTATAATCAGTCTATAATTTTAACAGCAATGCCTTCATCTGTTTCTGCTGCTATTGGCTTTTCTCATCCCGATACACACCTTTTTCCTAGCTGGTGTCTGAGTGAACCTCAGGGTTACAAATACTGTTTCCCAAATCCATTTTTGTGGATTCTTTTATTCTTATGTAGGACACAGATACATATTGCAGAACCTGTGACATTCCTTTCTACAGTAAATGCTACACATGTAAATTCCATATATCTATTACATACACACACACACACACTCTCTCTCTCTCAACTTACTTTCTCCTTCCACTGCACTGATGGCCTGGCCACCATTAATTTAGAAGGAGCTTTGTTTTCTAGCCATTTTCCAAATAGGTATCAGATACCCTGGTATCTGTAGTGAAACAAGGGCCAAATGATAAAATGTGCATGATATCATCAAACAAATATTGCTTCAGTTGTCAGAATGCAAGTGAGCATGTCATTTTGGCATCGTCCTGATTTGCTAGGGATGTCACTGATCAGTTAGGGAAAATATTGCTTTTGTACACTAACTCTGAATTTACAACAGATAAGGAAGCATCATTCCCAAACTATGTCAATTACTAATGTCGTCCAGTCCTTTTTATTTAACAAATCACAATTAATGGAAAGAAATTATAACATAACACTTTATTTTTCTTTAGAAAGGTCTTTGAATTTACTGCCCTATTTATTTAGGTTAACCAAACCTTAAAGATTATTTCTCTCTATACAACGTAATGGAAATCTCATATCTTTCATTACTTTATCTGCCTCATCTTCTAATTCATGGACTAACTGAAAACAAATTTTATTAATTCTACCATATTCTCCAAGGTGGCTCCATCTAACCACATAACTGTATCACGTGAATATCAAGTTTCATTAGTGAGCAACCTGCTTTTGTGTGCAGAAGTCTGAACCTTATTCTGAAGAAATAAGATGCATTTTTTTTAAAAAAATTATATAGATAGTTCAATTAAAGATGGTATAGGAAAATTCTTTAGAATGTGTTCAGTTTTGTAATAGCTCTAACTACATAAAAGTTATTGAAGTCTGATATTATATTGATACAGTTGAATCACTTATTCGTTATTTTTCTGGTAGAAAACATGGAAGACAGAGTTATTATATAGTTTCTCTCAGTGGACAAGTTGATAATGATCAGTTAAAACTTAATTTAATAATGTAATAAAACTGAACATGATAATGACTTTTCTTTAAAGAGAAACACCAACAAAATTGTTCCTGTGTGATTAATTACAGAATGAAAATTAGTTTCTCATAAGAAGTTACAAGAGTTTCTTTCCTCTCGTTTTAGATATGCTTATTTTTTTTTCCCCTCCTCTTTTTACTTTGTCAATTACCTCTAAGTTTTATTTTTATGGCTGTTTTCCTGATAAAGAAGCAGGCAATGAACTCTTTATTTACATTCTAATACAACAAACAATACCTTTTTATTAACTTGCAGAAATCTGAACAAGTTGAAACTTTTATTATTTTTGGGCCACACAGTGACCCACACAAGCTAGAACCAGGTTTAGTCATGCTTATAGTAGAGCTACTGTGATCATGGAGGCTTAAATTAGTCATGGCATTCTTTTCTAGGGTTGTAAAATTATTTATACAGCATATATTACACTGGCTGTTCATTTAAACAATTCAGAATGTACAAAATAGTTAAGCCTTCTCAAAGACTCTGGAACACATTTTCAGAAAAGATACAGCAATACATCTTCAACTTACCATTTGTCAGTGGTTTTGCAGCTTATTGCTGCTACAAAAAAAACGAGTATTGCTTTCATTCTGTTTGTTTGTATGCACATTTTTATTTACAATATTTTGATAATTGTGAGAACTGGAATTATGTTCAAAGCTTCTGCAAAAGCTGACCAGAGGCAGGGTGGTATAATTGTTCAATAATTATTAATCTTTTTTAAATTGGGACCCCGGTTTAACACAAATTTACTCAGGGCAGATCTTCTAAATTGTTTATTAATATGGTTCCGTCATTCTACTGCAAACCAGCTTACGTGATCTGGACCCACCGGAATCAGCCTCCCTCTTGATCTGCTGCCGTCATATAGGTTGACTTCAAGTTCCTGAAATTTGAGCAAGCCTCGGCACCTACAGTATTTGGAAAGGCAAGCTAAAATACAGATCTAATGCTCTTTGGCAGTATTGAAATACTGACAGTGACATCAGCGTAGAGCACAAAAGATGAAAAAAGGTACTGCTACCATAGCTTAAGAATGTTACGTTTACCCAGAAGTAAGCCCTATCATTTATTCTCCTCCGTTAGCTGCGAGTAGCCGGGAACTCTCAATGGGAACGGCAGGCAAAGCAGTCAGAGCCCCAACCGACGCGCTTACGGATTGCTAACAAAGCAATCTTGCCGGTTTACAAAAACGTCTACAGGTCACAACCACGCCCAGAAGGCCAAACGCGGAGGGAGGAGAGAAACAACAGCAGGCACATGCGCGCATGCGGCGAAGGCGGGGAACTTTTACGCCCGGGGGGAGGGAGGAAGGAAGGAAGGAAGGAAAGGAAAGAGGAGGGAGGAAGTGAGAATAGTGATGTCAGCTGGAATCTGCGTCCAATCGGGTTGGAGAGGGTGGAGGAGGCTGTGATGTTGTCACCTGACTATAGTCGGTTGACCGAGAGCGTAGCGAAGGCACGGCGGAGCTGCCGGGGAGGAGTGTTTAGGTGGGTAACGCTCGCTTGGAGAGCTCGGGCTGGGCCAGAGGTGGGGGAGGACGTAGGGTTTTCGCGCGCGGGCAGAGTGGGTTCCCTGGATGACTTGGGCGGGGGGGGGGGGGAGGAGAGGACCAGTAGAGCGCAGGCGCGCATGTTATCGCAGGATTACTGCCCTGTCCGTGTGCCCCCTCCTCGGCTGGCTGGGAAAGGACGTCCCCACTGGGGCCCGCTGAAGAATGGGAAGATTTAGCGTGAGTCGTGTGGCAGGGAGAGGCGGCTTTGAGCAGAGGGGATGGTACAGGTTTAAAGCGCATTTGTGGTCTTTTGGATGCCCGATGGGAGCAATGACACTAGTGGGCTCTATGACAGAGCGTTAATATAAAGAACTGAGCGTCAGGATTGAGTTACCACAGTTAACTCTCAGTTAACATTGTTACTGCTGAGAGATAACTGATGGGAATATGTATTCTAGTCCTGTTAACATAACTGCGGTAGGGATTTACAAGGAGTCCTTTTGGCTATAGAAGAAGCAGATTGGTTACTGTTTTGTGTGCAACCTGAGGAAAGAAGTGGTAAACCTGCCGTCCTGTAACCAGAGAATTAGTGCAAATCACTGTGTAAACAAAACTTCGACTTGCTTTGGGAAGAATGTGATCAAATTAGTTTTGATGGGCATGATCCTAAACTGTAGTTTCAGTTCTTACAGAAGAATTCTTCTGTTTCCAAGGAGGTGTATTTAGCATGAACAGAAATTGTTCTTTACAGAAAGAAGTAATAATTTAAGCCTCACACTTTTTCTTAAAAATTTGAAATGAAATGAAATACCAGCATATTAAATGAGCACTGTATAATGGGACTGGAGCTTGGAGATGCTTCTGGGAAATTGATCTATATAAATAACTGATATAAGAATATGTGTGCTTTAATTAAACTATGAAGAAAGTAGAAAAAATTATCTGTAGTGGGAGAAAATCTGTTTGGTCTAGATGAAATGTGGTTGTCTAAAACAATAGACCTGGTATGACATGGAGATATGACCACTTGATTTATAACTAAGTGGAGACTGTCAGAGATTAATGTATATGATCATTGCTTGTATCAGAAAGCTTCAGTATGTTCTGTAAAAAAGTAAGAGATTCATGGAAAATATGTCAAGATAAATAATAAGTGGGGCCCTCTTTCTTCCTTGCATTTCTGTACTTTTCTGTATTTCTTTTAAGCAGTTTGAAACAAGCATTTACTTCTGACAAACGAACTGTATTTTGAATAATGTTCCCTATATTTTGTTATTATTGAAACAAATCAATAAATTTAAATAACTTGCTTAGCTTGGCACATACATAAAATGGTGCTTACCAAAAAAAAAAAAAAAATCCTAGGACAGCTAGGGTGGCCTTAGCAATCCTTTCCTTGGGTTGCATGGATTGCTATTGAATACCAGGTTGATAAATGTGAAAACAGTGGTCTTTCAAGATTTGTTGTTGTATCACGGAGACTTGAATGGATGATACTGGGGGACTATATCTTCTAACTTTGCAAATTGGTTAGCAATTTGCTAACCAAGCAACATAGCAAGCAAAACCTGGCCAGCAGAATGGCAGAGGTGTTGTGGCTTATTGTGATTCTGTTCTGGCCATTTGCCCCATATTCCACTTTTTAATAAGTGTATCTGAAGGTGGGTGCCTGAGACATATTTTGTTGATATGCCACCTGCCTCATTGTTAAACAGTCTCCCATCCCAAGCGAGACAAAATAATCTGAAAGCAAAGGATTTGTTTTGAGTGATTTCAACATAAAAGGTAGCCATCCTTTTGTGAGTGGCCCAACATTTCATGGACTTCATGACAGTCATGAGTCTATTCCATTTAGAATATCCCATTTATTATTTATTATATCAATTTATATTGCTGTGCATCTCATAATTGCACATTTGGATGATGCACATAGTATTAAAACCAAACAAAAACACAATAATGAAATAATAAAATAATGGTACCAAGGGCAAATCCAAGTCCAATCATAAAATCACAAAATACAAAATCATAGGGCACACATAGTATTTGATTTTCTGCATTGGCTGGCATAGAAATAATGATCTGTGTATGCAGGATTTTTTTGTAATCATTAACAGATTATCTGTGGGCTTTAAATTTACTAAGATTTCCAAGACTGCAACAACAAGAGGATAGTTTTCCCAGAAGGCTGTTGGATGTGAATGGCTTCCTGCTGATTCTTGAGGATTTACTTGTCATTTTATTTACCTCTAAAATGGAGAAGTGCCCCAGGAAATTGACAATAATTTATGAGCTCTTTCTTTTACTTGATATGATCAAATTTTTAAGGGAGCTAGAGACTGTGAAGTAAATAGTATGACTTGAACCAAATACAGGATAGGGTCCTTCTAAGACCCATTGTTGGCATTGCTGTTCTCCATTCGAGCACACTAGTCATCTATAGCCTTTTCAGCAGTCAACATCCTATTATATTTTATATTTCATTATAATTATGATCAAATTTCATACCACTTTGTAATAAAATAATTTGTATCCATGCTATAGTGGATTGCTGGGCTGATTAAAAAAAAAATTGGATGTGATTTTAGCTTATTATTGTCCAGTTGATACTTTACTGCTTATACAGCATGAAGATGTCCTCAAGGTTCTTGAGACCAGTTATATATGTGCTTGACCATTGCTATTTTTTGCTTTTAAAAGTCACTAGGTGGATTGGATGGGTAAATGCAAATAGTGGTAAGTTCCTCATCGAAAACATTCCTTCCTGCCTCAGAAAAGAGGTAGTAAGATCTTTGATTTTAAAAAAATTCTGACCCCTTCCTGGCTCCAAATGTATAGACAGTCTCCACAAGTCCATACTTGAGAAAAAATGCTACAGCATCTGGTAACACCTAAGTTTAGAGAGTTCTGAACCTATGTTCTGTGTTGGAATCAAGAAGAATTTAATACTGTTGGCTCTTCTAGATGTCTCAACAGCCTTCAGGACTGTAAACTATAGTATTATTCTAAACTGCCTGGTTGAGAGAAAATTTATGATAGGGAGCCAGCTTTATTAGAGGACTAATTTTATAAGTTGATGCCAAAGATTCTGTTTCAGTGAAAAATAGTTCCGTTTCAGAGGGTTCTACATTTTATACATAAGGCTCAACATGTGCATGAATAGCTGGAAGTAGTTACTTGTAATTTGATGGTCCGATGCTATCTGCCTTTATATTTATTTAGCTTCCAATTCTGTTTTACCATTAAACACAAATTACTTGTTCCAGTTTAGAATTAGTCTGCTGGTAATGGATTGTATGGGGAAATAGAAACTTAATCTTGATAAGAAAAAGGGTCAACACAATGGAATAAATTTTCAATTTGGGCCGAATGAAGTTATGCTCCTGCTAAAGAATCAGGTTCACAAAGTGAGTGTACTTCAGGATTCAGTTTTGAACCTGGATATATAGTGGGGCAAAAAAGTATTTAGTCAGCCACCAATTGTGCAAGTTCCCCCACTTAAAAAGATGAGAGAGGCCTGTAATTTTCATCATAGGTATACCTCAACTATGAGAGACAAAATGGGGGGAAAAATCCAGAAAATCACATTGTCTGATTTTTAAAGAATTTATTTGCAAATCATGGTGGAAAATAAGTATTTGGTCACCTACAGACAAGCAAGATGTCTGGCTCTCACAGACCTGTAACTACTTTAAGAGGCTCCTCTGTCCTCCACTCGTTACCTGTAGTAATGGCACCTGTTTGACCTTGTTATCAGTATAAAAGACACCTGTCCACAACCTCAAACAGTCACACTCCAAACTCCACTATGGCCAAGACCAAAGAGCTGTCGAAGGACACCAGAAACAAAATTGTAGACCTGCACCAGGCTGGGAAGACTGAATCTGCAATAGGCAAGCAGCTTGGTGTGAAGAAATCAACTGTGGGAGCAATAATTAGAAAATGGAAGACATACAAGACTACTGATAATCTCCCTTGATCTGGGGCTCCACGCAAGATCTCACCCCGTGGGGTCAAAATGATCACAAGAACGGTGAGCAAAAATCCCAGAACCACACGAGGGGACCTAGTGAATGACCTGCAGAGAGCTGGGACCAAAGTAACAAAGGCTACCATCAGTAACACACTACACCTCCAGGGACTCAAATCCTGCAGTGCCAGACGTGTCCCCCTGCTTAAGCCAGTACATGTCCAGGCCCGTCTGAAGTTTGCTAGAGAGCATTTGGATGATCCAGAAGACGATTGGGAGAATGTCATATGGTCAGATGAAACCAAAGTAGAACGTTTTGGTCTAAACTCAACTCGTCGTGTTTGGAGGAGAGAGAATGCTGAGTTCCAAAGAACACCATACCTACTGTGAAGCATGGGGGTGGAAACAACCTGCTTTGGGGCTGTTTTTCTGCAAAGGGACCAGGACGACTGATCTGTGTAAAGGAAAGAATGAATGGGGCCATGTATCGTGAGATTTTGAGTGAACACCTCCTTCCATCAGCAAGGGCATTGAAGATGAAACATGGCTGGGTCTTTTAGCATGACAATGATCCCAAACACACCGCCCGGGCAACGAAGGAGTGGCTTCGTAAGAAGCATTTCAAGGTCCTGGAGTGGCCTAGCCAGTCTCCCGATCTCAACCCCATGGAAAACCTTTGGAGGGAGTTGAAAGTCCATGTTGCCCAGCGACAGCCCCAAAACATCACTGCTCTAGAGGAGATCTGCATGGAGGAATGGGCCAAAATACCAGCAACAGTGTGTGAAAACCTTGTGAAGACTTACAGAAAACGTTTGACCTCTGTCATTGCCAACAAAGGATATATAACAAAGTAGTGAGATGAACTTTTGATATTGACCAAATACTTATTTTCCACCATGATTTGCAAATAAATTCTTTAAAAATCAGACAATGTGATTTTCTGGATTTTTTCCCCCATTTTGTCTCTCATAGTTGAGGTATACCTATGATGAAAATTACAGGCCTCTCTCATCTTTTTAAGTGGGAGAACTTGCACAATTGGTGGCTGACTAAATACTTTTTTGCCCCACTGTATGTGCATTTTGGAACTGCAACTTTTTTTTTTTTTACTAAGGACTTAAGGTTATATTTAATTAGTCAACTCTTTAAAGCAGCTACACATTTTTCAGGTTTATGTGGACGCCTGAAAAAAGTCAAGCTGCTTTAATGAATAGCAGGGATGTGCTGTGTTTGCACAAGGTATGAAGTAGTTCAGTTTCAAAGTACTGTATGCCCTGCCCTATTTGTGATGAGTAATATTGCAATCTATAAAATATAATCCATGATAAAATTATGGATAACAAAAGCTTCACTAGTTAATCTCTTTAAAAGCAAAACAATTACAAATTATGAAGTTTAGGATAATGTCAATGTAGGGATTAATCTTAAAAAGATCTGGAGCCATTTGTGACAGTTAAGACTTAAAAGAATGATATTGTTTTCACCAAATGCCATTATAGTTGCCTAACATAAAAAGTGAATGAGCTACTTAATAACTGATGTTGCTCACTTCACAATGAATTTCATATTGTTTTTAACTGTCTGGATTATCCTTATGCGCAATTTAGAATCAAAGGTTTGGAATATACCTCAGAGGACATCTAGTCCAACTTCCTGTTCAGTACTGGATTTTCTGAAGTGTTTCAGACAGATGACTATCCAGCCTCTGTTTCAAGACTTCCACTGACGGAGAACACAGCAATTTATGAGGCAGCCTATTTCACTGGTTGATAGATCTTGCCTTCAGAAAGTTGTTCCTAATATCTGATCTGAAACTAGTTCCCCATAATTTAAATTCATTGGTTCTGATCTTGTCCTCTAGGGCCACAGGCAACAAGTCTGCTCCTTTCTCTGTATGACAGCCTTCTAGATATATGAAGCCTGCTATCACGCTCTCCTCAGTCATTTCTTCTGGAGGCTAAACACATCAAACACATTTCACTATTCTTCATATGTTGCTTTCAGTCCCCTCACTATCTTAGTAGCTATGAAATTACTCTAATTTGTTAATGCTTTTTTGCAACTATGGTCCTCAGAACTGGAAGCAGTTTTCCAAATGGGGCCTGTCTGAAGCAGACTAGAGTAGGGCAATTACTTCCTGTGATCTGGAGTCTTATGTTTTAGTTAATACATTCTGAAAAAGTGTTTCCCCTTTTAGCAGCTGCATCACACAGTTGGTTCATATTCACCTTATGAACTATTAGAATACCCACATTCTTTTCATGAGTACAAACTCCCTGTGTCATGATTTTAGGCATCGAACTCATGTTCAGGACTTCGTGCTTACAGTTCTTTAAATTGTATGGACCAATGTGTCTAGATGTCATATTGACTGTTTAGCAGGATATTACCAAGGGAATTAACCCATTTTCTCTCCTATTAATTTCTGGAATGGGTTGTATTCTGGAATAGTTTAAGGGGTTTATATTATCTACTCTTTTCTTTTCCAATACAATTTCCAGTCTTCTGCATTTTTTCAATGGGTGAAAGCATTCTTTTGAGATAATTTGTAATTACATCTTTCATATAAAGACCTTAAAGTAGTATACATTTTCTAACCCATCATCTATATATATATATATATTTGTATGTATGTGTGTATATGTTTGTGTGTGTGTGTGTGTGTGTGTGTGTATTTCAAATTTAGATACCGCCCATCTCACAAAAAGTGACTCTGGGCAGTTCACAATAAAGCAGCAATAAATATTAAAATACAATAAAACAATATAAAATACAGTAGAAATAGAAAAAAAAACCAAACACATACACAAATAATATCTTCCAAGATGTTGATGGTCAGCAAGATGTTGGTTGCCCTTTTTTGTGCCCCATGCCAGTTGGCAGAGCCAGGTTTTGAGTGCTTTCTGGAAGGACAAGAGAGTTGGGGCCTGCCTCACCTCTGAGGGGAGAGTATTCCATAGGGCGGGGGCCACATCAGAGAAGGCTCTCTTTCTGGACCCCGCAGTCGACATTCTTTCATCGAGGGGATCCACAGCATACCCTCCCTGCCTCACCGGGTGGGACGGGTAGATATAATGGGGGTGAGACGGTCCCTCAGGTAACCCGGTCCCATGCCATGTAGGGCTTTAAAGGTGATAACCAACACCTTGAATTGGACCCGGAAGCAAACTGGGACCCAATGCAGCTCATGTAGTAACGGTGTAACTTGTGCCACCCTTGGGGCACCTAAAATTGCCCATGCGGCTGCATTTTGAACCAGCTGAAGCTTCCAGATACTTTTCAAGTATCTGGGATAGATAGATATAGAGATAGATAGATAGATAGATAGATAGATAGATAGATAGATAGATAGATAGATAGATAGATAGATAGCATCATAACAGTTCAGTTTAATAGATGAGGCTGACTAATTAGTCCAGTGTTGTTCACTGAGTTTTACCCTGAAAATTTAAAACTGGGTTTTTACTGTCAGTCTGATCTCCAGTCACCTAAATGATTGTTGTTATCTGAATTAGGGAGCCAAGAACATGGGGTATTTTTCTCTCTTTTACACTTCAGAAACATACAGTTTTGCCATTTTAATTTGTGCTTTCTTTTTATACTTATTTATTATGATAACCTATCTTCCTTTTAAGGAAAATATATGGTTCTTTCACTTTTATCTTATTTATTTGTATTCAAAGCAAACTCAAGAAGGAGGTTAGGTTGAAAGATTTAATGAACATTATAGCTGAGTGGGGTTTCCCAAGGATTAATAGGACACTTTTAATTACTGTATCACACCATATTTCCATGAATTGAACAGGTCACATCTCCTAAATATGCAGATAGTCATGTCTAATGAGAAATCAGATATTTTAAATCCATTAATATATTCTAGATTTTGCAATGTAGATTGCAATCATGTAGTGGCTGGCTTCCAGTAACAGAAGGAATTTATTGAAAATATGTTTATAATATTTCATGTACAAGGAGAAAAATAAACTAAAATGTTCTTGATTTGAAATGACTTGTCATATTAACAGTGCATTTAAATTTTAAGGTGGTACAGTGGCCAAGTCTTTTTTTTTTTTTTTTAGTAAAATGCTGTTTCATACCATGTCAGCATAACATAATGAATCAGCAACTCTTAACTACTGCTAGCACTCATCTGGAACATATCTATTTGTCCATAAAAGGGAAGGTGGTTGGAGGTGGGGTTAGTTATTCAACGGTCATTTTAAGGCTAATGCTAGTTGTTTATCTGAATTTATAAAACGAGCATTTTTCTTTCATAATGAAATCAATATGCTATGTCTATCTGGGAAGATATGTTGTACCCAAAGAAAATATTTTTAGCTTACACTTTAAAAAGCAGCTGAAATAAGTACTTTTTTCTATTAATTTTGTAACTATTATGCAGGATTTCATGACTGATATTTGTTGGATTTTACACTGTTTGGCAATGAGACAGCATTCTTTTTTCTGTGCAGCAATACTAAAAACCCATTAACAGTAACATCCAGTTGACTTTTGGCCAAACAGAAATGTAAAAGGTCAAAAGGAAATCAATTGCAATACTTAGTACAATCTGGATGTCAAGCTTTTGTAATTAGGTTTATTAAAATGTTAAGTCCTACTTTTTAATAAAATATAGACATTGTGGAATATCTTCATAGAAACCTATGCATTCCTAAATATAATTTGAATAGTATTTTTTTTAATGACCATTGAATAGTCCTACAGAGGACTATGTTAACCTCTGTAGAAACAACCAAAAGAAAACTGCTATACAGAGGTTTACAGGGGGAAATTACTGATAATTGCTTAATCTTGGCAGAATATCTGCTAATGATTTTTATTCAAAATATTTCTGGATTTGTATCATTTAACTGCTGTTTATTTATTTATTGTTTGTTTGTGGATTTTCTTCTCTGATTCAGTGCAGAGGGGGTCTAGGTGATTTATGGATACTTTCAGTTTGTTTATGATTTCAGATGCTGACACTATGCAGTGGATTTTTTACTAAGTGATTATTTGATTTTAACACTACAGGATTAGGATTTTCTTCTGAACTGAATGGTTCGTAGTGAATAAATGATCTTGCAATGCAGTATATTTGTTCAAAAAATGGAAGTTAATTTTTAAGCTTTCCGGAGGTAGACATAATGTGTTACAAATCTATAGAATAAGTATTCTTTAAATGTCTATATTAACATTAATATATTTATCCGTTTTTTTATCTCTTCTTAACCTCAGTAATGATAACTGCAAGATGTCGTATTTTAATGGATTCTTCTTAACCTCATTCAATTTTTTTATTTCCTGTTGTTCCAGACTTAGTAGAAGCAATATAGAAATACAGAATGTAGCAAGCCAGCTAAGAATATGTGGTTTAGCAAAGCATTCAAGAAAGTTTCTGTCATATCTGAGAGGCTTTGAATATCCCAGTTTGAAGCAAGATGTAGGACAGGGTGTGCAATATATGATATTCCAGATTTTGTTGAACTGCATTACAGTCATCTTTAACCATCCTGGCAAGGAATGATAGGATTTAGGGTACAACATCATATGGAGGAACATGGTGTCCATCTAGAGATAAGCATGAAAGTTGCAATGCTCTAAGTTGGCTACATTGTGATAAAACAAAATTCAAAACATTGCATGTATTCTGTTTTATCAGAACAAATCTTGAAATACTTCAGAAATTCTGGGCAGTAAAATTCTGGTCTACCTTGTTCTTAATCTCAGTATGGGCTATAAGTCCATGCTGTTGGTACCAGCTAGTAATGTTGCAGAAATATTGGCCAAAGGTCAGTTAAAAACAGGAATACACACAGCCACATAAATCCTAGAGACACTGATAGAACAGAGAATTCTGTGTTCTGTTCTGAGTCATGGGATCTGGTTTAATTTATTTATTTATTTATTATATTTTTGTACCATTGAGAGAGACAGTTTGGTGTAGTGAATAAGGCAGTAGGCTAGAAACTGGGAGACCATGAGTTCTAGTGCCACCTAGGCACAAAGCCAGCTGGGTGACCTTGGGTCATTCACTTTCTTTCAGCCCTCAGAAGGAGGCAGTGGCAAACCACTTCTAAAAAACCTTGCCAAGAAAACTGCAGGGACTCCAGGCAGTCTCTGAGAATCAGATGTGATTGAACAGATTAAAAAAACAACAACACTGAATCAGACCGACTCAGTGGTTTACACTATATTACATTCTCATTCTTCAGTTGTTGACTGTCACCTCACAAATTGATTTTCTATCCATTGGTATAGATGGAGTTTCTTTAAATGTTTATAAAGGGATTGCTATGTTGGCTGGAAAAAGGAGTTCATGAATGAATGGCATGAACAGTGAAACAGCACACCACCCACTCCCACTGGGTGGCCAAGCTGTTAACAGCTTACCAGCATTTACTGGCCAACATCCTCTCTATATGTACAGGGTCCAGTCAAACTAATACAAATGATATTTTCAAATTTTTAAATGCATCTCTGAGCTCAACATTAACAAGACACAAATGCATGCCAAAAAAAAAAAAAAAAACCTCTTAGCAAACCAACTATATCAACATAGAGTCTTCTTTGCAGATAGCCATATAAGAATCACTAGCTCAGGAGCAACAGTAGTCTAGTCCGTAGTCTTTTTAGAAAGTAAATCTCTAGATTTAGACCATATATTTAAGAGCAGTCATTCTGCTTTTTTCCTTGACAAACCAGTTTGCAACATTTGTGTCATAGAGCCACTTGCACAATTTGTTCTGCATCAGCAACATTTATTTAACTAGGATGATGCACAAGGAAGAAGTGGTTCAACTTGCCTATAAATTCAAATATGTCTTTATAGTTCATGTGACGAAAGTGCAAAATTCTCTTGATGGGAAAAGCACTAGTGTTATTCCATAACTATACTTTATGAAACTAAGGTAAGCAGAAAAGAAGATGGGTGTTGGTTTTACATATGCTCACTAGAAAATAAATAGAGCAAAAGTGCTGCTCCTACATCTGACATTTGTTTCTGTTAGGTAGCGTAACTAAATTGACAGATTTGTGCTTCACTGAACTTCACTTAGATCTGGTGAGCTCAGTAGTGCAATTCCTGATTAGATACTATAATTCTGTATGGCAATATCTGTTCACGATGGTGTACATATGGAAGAAAATCCATTAAAGTGGCTTACTGTTTCTTTTAAGTTACATTGCACAAAAGAGGTTCTGTCTTATAAATTGTTATGATGGCAATTGGCCTACTGCGTATTTCTATCAATATTGATGCACCTACACTACATGGGATTGCCATTTCCTATACAGCCTTATCCATTTTGGGTGGAAAATTATGCCCATATAAGATTGTATTGAAGTAGAACTAGATATGAAACACTATGTTTCACTTCTCAGTGTACTCTCACTCAATATTACCTAGTTCTGCTAATTCAGGTTACAACTTGAGAACTGTGTATAAAGTGCTGTTTTGTATGTAAGTGTGGATCAGGCTGTGATCTGTAATGTGCCAATAAGTATAAGCACAGGTATTCTTATTGCTGCACAACTGACTTAGTGCAGAGGGTGAGAACATGAACAGCTGATAGTATTAGATAAGGTAATTGAAAGACAAATAGAGTTGTTAAATGAAGGCCTGTGAAAATTGATCAGACTTCTGAGATGTTTAAAAAACAAGCCTGTGTTGAGATGAATTTAAAAATAGAAAAAATACATACATGTGTAACAGTTATGGCATCAATTATTTTTTAATTGAATAGGTTAACATTATGAGGAAAGCACACTTCATAATTAAACAGAAAATGTTTAAGCAAAATAATAAAAAGTGTACTAAAATAGGTGAAATAAAGCATACAAATTAACAGGACATAATCTGATTACCTACAAACAGACAACAACATTGAAATTGCTCCAACTTAAAAATATTAACATTAGCAAGTTTTTACAAACCAGGGAAAGCAAAACATATTTTTCCTGATAGTGATAGTTATAAGAGGTTTCCCCACACTGCGTATTCAAAGTGAAAATGATATGCTTTGACTTGGGTGGCCTTCACCATCAATTTGTTACACAGTTTGTCGGCTTAATGCTATTTTTACAAAATGTTTTGTAAATTTTATTTATTTTAGATGTGAAGACAAGAAGCATGTTTTCCTCTGAGATCTTAATCAACATTTGTTATACAGAATGCCTTTAAGTGAAAGGAACAGCGTTGTTTTTGCATATGAGTCTTCAGTACACAGTGCCAATGTTCTCCTTAGTCTTGATGAACAGAGA
This sequence comes from Python bivittatus, assembly GCF_059951505.1. NCBI lineage: Eukaryota > Metazoa > Chordata > Lepidosauria > Squamata > Pythonidae > Python > Python bivittatus. The sequence continues at coordinate 17,210,438 of NW_028277074.1, forward strand.
AAGCAAGATCTTTTTTGTGATGTTACTATCTTAGTAGAAGACCAGAGATTTCGGGCCCATTGTTCTGTGCTTGCAGCCTGCAGCATCTATTTTCGTTCAAGAATTGTGGGTCAGTTCGAATCAGATCTTGTAGTAATTTTACCTGAAGAGGTAAGTATATTTGCTTGGTACTCATATAATCTTACTTTCTACTACATTTAATGCTACTCAGAATAATATGCATATTATTATTAACCAGTAGTCCACAAATTGTGCCTGGACTGAATAGGCAAACACTGCAAGCTAGCAAAACACAATAAAAATGCCTTTGAAGCTAGACACTGTTCCCCATCCAACACAGAACTAAGGAAAATAATTAATATTGCAGATGGCATTATTATTCATAAGGCTTAGTCCGCACTATGTCTTTTTATATTAAATACTGACCTCAGTTCCCCAGCAAGTTCCAACAGAGCTAAGCAAGCATTTGTGTTCTCCAAATCAGGATTAAAGTGGCTGGGAGATACAGTTGTTTCTTCTTGCTCAAACAATTTGATTCCGGATTTTAATTCCTTCTTTACATTAGCTTCGTTTCAACAACCAAGATTTTTTTTTTTGCCTGTTTTAACTGAATAATTTGTAAACAAAAGGAGTTTTATGTGGAAAGAGAAACCGCAAATGTACTTCAGGAATGAAGAGAAGCTAAAGGAAATAAGAGTTGAAACTACTCTTTGCCTTCCAGAGTAAACTTTTCAAAATTATTCCTGCCATTAGAATTAAATAACACAAGAGTTCACTGAGAAGGAAATATTTGGAACAAATGAATTTTCAAGATGAAAAACATTAGTGCTGCTGGATTTCAGAAGAAATATAGTGCTGTGAAAAATGGAAATCATGGATCTATTTGGGAAAAGCAATTTTGTAAATGAAAAAGGGGAAACAACAGTAACACCAAAAAGATACTGAAAATATATAAACATACGGGTAAATTGTAGGGGTGATGCAGAAATATGATTTGCATCTTTTTTCTTTCTTTTTTAATTATAATTTTAATTTATTTCTCTTATCCCATTTTTATTATATGGTCTTATTAATGTCTTACATTTTATATGTTTTATATTCTGTATTCTGATATGGCCTAATGGCTAATCAATAATAAACTGAACTATAAACATACTAGGTTTATTTAGGATGGAGTCCAAAGGTATAGAATTCTGAAGGGAAATAGTTCCAATATTTTGTGGGCTGAAAACAACTATATTGGATTACTATTATTTAGCAGTGTGTGTGTGTAATATACACACATACATGCACATTCACATATATATAATGTATATATACAACAATTCTTAAAAGGAAGCATTGTAGATAAAACTCCTCGAGTTACAGTTTTAAGATATGAAAAATCATTGTAATAAATGAATAAATGCTATAACATCACCAGCAATAATTTTTGTCATATTGGCAGGCTGTTTGGCAGCTGACTAAATAAAAAAGTTATTCTTTTCCAAGCACAATTTTCAGAGTTTCTTTAGCAAGATTTTTTGAGATGCATGGGATGGAGATATAAGAATTCTAGCAACAAGCTGTTTTCAGTGAAGAAAAAAAAAATCCCCATATACATTAGAGCAGAGATAATTTGCTTTCCAAAAACCTTCCAATCAAGTCTTTACTGGGGAAGTTCGCAGCTGGTTGTTATGTAACTGTCTCTTGAATCTCTTACTAATCTCTTACAGAGTATGTATGGTAGACTGCTGTCCCGATGACTACCAATTCTTCCCTTTTATGTGGATTATTATATCAGGAGCAGCAACTTTCACAAGATCATCACATAATCAGGCTGTTTTAATATTTTTAGGATTGTTTGTGGTTGACAGAAGTCAAACATATAGCCAATTCAGAGTATATTATTTCATTGCAGTGCATTTACATGCATCTAACATGAAACGTAATAAATAAGAGTACAAAAGATTATATTAACCCATAGGGCACAATCTAGCCTTCCATTTGAGAAGTCATGGCGTATTTTTTATCCCACCGCTAAACTGCAGTTACATACCAGTAGAAGAATGACAAAATGTGACACTGAATCCTTGAAAAAAGCAATAATTCAGACATAAAATCTCCTATGTACTATAACTGTTTAAGTACCAACGTTTCTTATTTAAAGGATTTGGGCAACAGGACTACCTTCAATTATGACCTTACATTCTCAGCCCAACCTATTTTACAGGTTGTGCTTATGGGAAAACTGGAAAAAGGAGTGCCATGTATGCATGTATTTATTTGTTTTCTGAAAGATAGCCATAATTATGTAGATAGTAAGGTGCCAGATGAGCCAGTATTCTCATTCACATAAGGCTGTTTTGTGTTTTTTTCCCCAGTGTTTAGGGAAAGTAATAATTAAATTACTTTCCTTTTCTTCAGTCAAATATTTGGAATTATTTTTTTCCTTAAGAACAAAATGAATGTGGATTGTGGTGTTAATGCCTGAATATTTCTATTTCACTTATATTTCCTGTTTGAAAAGAAGTTGTTTTAATATGAAATTGTATAAAGACATTCTGAAAGCTCTTAGTGGATTTTAAAGGCCTGGATTAAGTAGCAGAACCTTATTTTGAATAAATATTTTTTTCCTCCACTTAAAATTAGAATATACATTATACTCTGTGCCAGGCTCTCAAAACTATTCAAAAGTTTGTGCTCAGTTCCTCTCACTCTCACAGTTTCCATTTTAATCTTCTGCATACATGAGTTGTACTGTGGAATATGCATATAGTCCAAAATACATGGGCTCCAGCCACAGGTTCATATATTGGGTTTGGGTTGTGCAATTCATGTATTTGAAGCACAATTAATTTGTATTACCTTTTCCAAATGAAAGGTTTCTGAGCTCAGTATGTTGTAGAGGTAGCAAACTTGAAATGCCATTGAATGTGTATCTACATTAAGCTTTAGAAAGAAGTTAGGATATTCTTTATTTGGACAAACTATTCTGAAGAACCTCAAAACAAATGCAGTGATTTTTTTAGTAGAAGTATCTGTAACTGGAATAATCTGTAAAAGATGTATTATTCAGTTTGTCGTAAATTTTGTTCTCTGATTACTTTCTTGGATTTCTCCCTGCTAATATTTGCCATAAATATGAGTAGGTCAGTTCTGCAATATGAGAGAGTTTTTTGTTAGCGCCTAAACCAAAGGTTTATAGGCCAAGACCATAACCTATACTTATTTCTGGACAATTTTAATATTATATTATATTTAATAATAGTTTTAAAAGTTCCATGTTGCTATTTATATGTACAAATATTTATTCTTATAAATAATCTTTTTTATCACTTTTATAGTTAATTATGCATGTCTCTTTTCTGCACCTGAACAGGTTACACTGAAAGGATTTGAACCTTTGCTTCAATTTGCCTATACTTCCAAACTTATTTTAGATAAGAACAATGTGGCTGAAGTTTGCAAATGTGCTGAGTTCTTGGGAATACATGACATTGAGGAATCTTGCTTTCAGTTTCTTAAATTCAGGTTTCTGGACCATAAGTCAGGACAGCAGGAATGTCCAAAAAAGAAATGTTGTAAACCAAGTTGTCAGAAAGAATACAGTAATGTAGGAAGTGCTGATGCTAGAGATTTAGAAATAGATGATGAGGATGAAATCATGCAAAATGAATGTGCTAAAAATTCTCAGCTGAAGGCATACAGAAGTGAACAAAATTCAGAAGTGTTGCTACTGCAAGACAACCCTAATCAAACCCATGATTCTGTATCAGAAAAGGATCATTTTTTTGATGTAGAGTCCCTCTGCCCCAAATACAGGAAATTTAAAAAAGCTTTGGAGAGTGATAAAATCCCTGTTTTAGAATCTGGTTCTGGTATTAAAGAAGTTCAGGTAACATCTGGTGCATCTATTCATCAGTTTGAATCAAATATTAGTGGTGCTATACAAAAACCTCTTGAATGTACAGCTGTGCATTCAGACTCAAAATGTGAAGATACTCAGGTAGCAATGGAAGAAAATGGAAAAGAAGAGTTTACGAATGAAACAACTTCTCTGGTTAAGAGTACTGAATGTTTGACAGAGAAGATAGATTCTAACTTTGTCCCTCATAACTCTTCTGTTGCTACTCATGGACTTTATTCTGCTTCTTTCTTAAATGCATATGATCAATACTGCAATTTAACTTTAAGTGGTATGCAAAGCAATACAGTAGCTGAAAAAAATGGCATTGCTACAGGAGCCGGAAATTGCAAACCAGTAAGTGAAAGCACTGTTGAGGGCCCAACTCCAAAATCTAATTTGTATGAGCAGGCAAATGTGAGCAGTACATCACCTAGCCATCGGAGCAGTGTGGAAAGAGAGATAGCAGAACAGTTAGCAAAAGGATTTTGGAGTGATGTTTACAACACAGATACAACATATCAAATAAACTTGTCTCCTGCATTGCCAAAAGAATTTTCAGAACAAAGCTGTTCAGAAAAGAAAACTGAATGTCCTTGGTTAGGAATCAGGATCAGTGACAGTCCAGAGCATGGCCCTCCAAGAACTTTTACAACATTGAGCTCTGTTACTTGTCCCTTCATCAGTAACCTCAGTACTGAAGGCACCACTGAGGTTAATAGTGGAGACTGTGTTCCAGAACAACAACCTGAGCAATGTCCTTATACATGTGTGATAAATTTGGAAGAGGATTCTGAAACAGATACAGAGGGTGACAGTGAATCTTTTTCAGCAAGAGAACAGGAATGTGAGGTGAGAATGTGCAAATTATTCTTTTTTCTTAAAAACCGTGCTGCTTACTGACATGTAGTTAACTGAAAAGAAGATGTCCCCGAAATTAGGATAACCAACACCCAGGTTTGCCATGACTCAGACTACCTGATGGAATAAAATGTCTGTTTTTCAGTATTTTTGCGGAGGATCCTTGGACATTATTATATCAATGTACATATTTATCAATTTGAATATTAAAATTTGCATTGGCTGTCTTACCAGAATCTTCCTACACAGCTGAATATATTCAGCTTTCATATTACCCTTGCATGATTTTTCAGTTTCATGTTCTTCATTCAAACATTCTTTTAAGAATATAAATACAATCTATTTTCCTCATGTGTTTACCTTTTATCCACAATTATAAACTGGAATAATCTAATCTCAGAATTAGACTTAACATTTTTGGTGGCTGTTTAGGACTTTGCAAAGGTTCATATAAATAGAGGCAGGCAACCTTTTTAGCCAGCAATGTTATTTTACTGCAGTTTTGGCTTCCAAAGGCTGTAGGAGGTGTGGGAGCAACTCAGTGTGAACACTAATAAGCAGGATTTAACTAATTCACCTATTCCAGGGAGATGAGTTTACACAAATCAAACTTTTAAAAAATGTACTAGAGGGTTAATTACCTGTTACAGAATTGAATTATTTTTTAAAAAAGGGGGAAAAATCACCATTGTGCTAAGGAATTTCATTAGTATGACCTTGCAGATGTTTTGAGGGTTGCACACAAGCTGATTGCAGAAGGATATAGATTCAGTGTTTCAGCTTTGAACGCTAACGGGTTATGAAAGTTTAATCAAATATCTTTCTTCCAGGTAAAGCTACCATTTAATCCACAGAAGATAATTTCACTCTCCAGAAATGACTTTCAGTCATTTCTGAAAATGCACAAATTGACTCCAGAAGAGCTGGATTGTATCCATGATATTAGAAGACGAAGTAAAAATAGAATTGCAGCACAGCGCTGTCGTAAGCGAAAGCTAGACTGCATACAAAACCTTGAATCAGAAATAGAGAAATTGGTATGTATGAATAGTCTTGTTCAATTAAGATACGTTATATGTTATGTATGTTCTGAAATAGTTCTCTGAATTTCCCATTTTGTTTATTTCCCTTGCATTTCTATTTATTTTGCTGTATTTGTACTGTTTTTATATTGTGAGCCATATTTTAACTAATTACATTTTTAAAATTCAAATCTTGATTCTAAGTAATTATGGGCACATTATATAGTTATCTTTCATTATGGTTATAAATAAGTGTTCATCAACATCGTAATCCTTCCTTCCCTCCCTCCCTCTCTCCCAAGCTATAGTAAAATACCACATAAATTTGATAAATAAGTAAATAATGCTTACCTGGGATCTAGATAAGGGGATCTGCACTGATTCATTTGCTGTGCCTGACAGGAATGAAATAGTTTACTTCGCTGCCACTTTTTTTTATTATTATTATTTTATTATTATTTTTTGCATTGCATTATTCAATAAATTTCTTGGCTTATAACTTTTAATATCAAAAATCTGAAAGAACTATAAATAGCTGCTCTGTTTCTCTAGGTAATATGTGTAACTTTGTTTTCCTTTTGTTGGGGTAAGGAAATGTTGTCTTTCACTGTAATGTTGTTTGTTTCATCTGATGTATTTATATTTATGTATGTTTACACTATCTTTAAAGGTACAACTGACCTTAAGTGTCTAACATAACTTAAAATGAAATGCAATAATAAAAAATAAAGCCAATAGTTATTGGTGATAACTATAAACATTCAACTTAGAATATGCTAACATAACTGCAGTTAAAACATGATCATAACTAAAGAGAAAAGCCAAAAGAAACAAACTGAATTAAACTAGAGCAGCATCATTCTAGTATTAAGGATTTTGTTTTACCAGAAAAAAGGCTCTTATGGTTTATACTTTTATGTACAAAGAAGAAACCTATTGCAATGTTTTGTGATCAGAAAACAGAATTCAAGATCATGGTTGACTGAAGGGGCTGCCTTGATTGTTAAGGACTTCCACTGAGTTCCACAGAGCTAAACTACAATATAAGACTGGTTGGAAAAGGACGAAAAAACATTAAACTGTATGCCCTTCATTTCTTGCTCTATTGTTAAGCTAATTAAAGTTGTTATTCAGATTTCCCCTACATAATTTTAGTTTGTATCTCAGAGCATAACCTTTTCCCTATATATGTTCATTATTACTATTCATTCATGAAGAACAAATTGTTATATTTGGAAACAGTATTGGTGGGCTGCAAAATCTGCATCCACTTTGTGTTTGAGGATACCACTACCACTGACAGGGAGACCCATGCCCTTTCTGAAGAAACTGCAAGATTGTCTGGGAAAACAGTATTTTCCCTACATAACTCTTACATTCAGATATAGATCTAATTCCAAGGTTAGAGAATATTGCTTCTGGGTTGATCACTTGGTGAGAGGAGTGTTCATCATTCATAGCAAGCCATTAAAGTGTTATGATTTTAGAGAAAGAGAAGTCAGATTGATTTGTAATCATTGCATCTGTGATTGGAAAAATTAGGGAGGCTATATTGTTGTTATGGAGCAGTCCAGAATTATTCATTTTGCCCCAATCAAATTTCATGACTCTTTCACTTATAGAGAATAGGTAATCCTTGTTTAATTAGCACTCATTCAACAATGGTGCTGAATGAATGGTAGTTATGACTGGACCTCATACTTACAGCCGTCCCATGGACATATGATCACAATTTGCAACTTCCCCACCAGCTTCCCACAAGCAAAGTCAATGGGGAAGCCAGTAGGAAGTTGGAAGTCGCTTAATGATCTGCGTGGCCCTCATTTAACAGCTGCAACTGGCACTGCAGGAACTGCCATCATTAAGTGGTGCAGTCACGTGGTTTTTTGACTTACGACCGCATCATTTAATGACATAGTTTCCAGTCCTAAGTAGCGTTGTTAAGCAAGGACTACCTGTAATATCATTTTCATAAAGCAGTTTTTTATATTTGAGCAAATTAGTTGGTGGGAAGCAGATGAATTGAATTTGAAAGTATTCACAGTTCTCATGTTTTTCCATTTCTGAAAGCATGCTAGAGTATATACTTGCTTCTGGCTTGTAGAATGTACTTGTATGACAAGAGAATAAATTGCTTTGCATAGTAGTGATTCATGCCTGCCTAGTGCATCATTTGCAGTAATGGTGCTATTTTCTACAACCATTTTCTATTTTTCTTTTTGGCACATACTTTCACAAAAGCGGATATATATTTTGATATTGTTGATCAAACTGGCAAACTGATAACACATTTCCATTTTTAATTTATTATTTTATAGTAATATATTATATTTTTATTTAGAAATATGGTTAGTAATTGGTATAAACATTACATAGAAATCTAGTGTAGACAGCTTATTCAGCTGATTGAAGTATGTGATTATGTTGTGAGATGTGGAAGCATTTTGCTTTTAAATTGTGATTCAGTATATACCCTTCTGAATACAGAAGGTTGTGTTCTGAATACAGGTAGTCCTCATTTAGCAACTGCTTTGGATAGCAGCCATTCTCAAATACGATTGTAGTAAACGGTAGTAAAAAAAATCATTTTCCGACCAATGCACAAGTTTACACCCAAATTTCTGCAACTGACAACAGCACATACCAGAGGGAGAGTAACACTGATGCTGTACTAGAGAACTTTATCTAAATGAGACAGCAACAAGCAGCAATCTTCGCAGTGCCTCTCTTTGTCTTTCTCTCAGTCATGTGGTTCTCTTAGTGACCATGTTGAAGACTATCTGTAATTGTTGAAAAACAAGTAACTTTCTATATCTTAAAAAAAAAAAAGAGCTTATTTATCATGCTATTTTGGACTTTAAATCTTATATAATTAATTTACACTGCTATTATTGAACATAACTATCATTCCCTTTTTTTACATGAAAAGTAGAAAAGGAGCAAATGGCGAATCAGCAACATTTGTTTTAGAATGTGGAAACACTATACCAAAAGGTTGTAAGGAGATTATGATTGTAGTTAACATTTGTTCATTCTCGGAGCTGACAAATTATGACAGTGTCATTCCTTTCCTTTCTTAAGTTGTGGTTAGCAACTTCATCCTTGTTTGTTTCCATAAAACTGTTGTTAGTTAATGACTGTTGGTCAACAGTTAGTGATTGTTGTTAAGGAGAAGATTTTGCTAATTTGTATGGATAACTACAACCTGATTGTATCAAATGTCTAGTTCACTGTTTATACAGACACTTCCAATTGGACATCTAATTCAGCTTTATAGTGCTGAGCAAAAAGAAGGAATATGCAAAATACAAGTTATCTTTAAAGGTTTAATTCCAAGAATGGTAGTGATTAAATACAATCTGATGTTAGTTGTGTAAAGTTATCAAACAGATCTTATTAAGTTGCTGTCAGACCTGATGTTGAAGGAAAATACTTCTTTGATTTAAGCAACATTGGCAATACTAATGGAATCCAGTACAGCTGGGTAAGGCAACTTATTTTTTGAAGTGCCAGTTAGTATAGGAATCTTATTTATTTATTTATATTTCAAATTTGGTTACCACCCATCTCACGAGGAAGTGACTCTGTGTGATTTACAATAAAAACAACAAATAAATATTAATTAAAATACAATAAAAATACAATAAAAACCAAATACATACATAAATAATAATCTCTTCTAAGGTGCTGCTCATAGAAAAGATATTAACATACAGGAGCATTTTCAAGGTGCTAGCCACCCCCAGGGTTGGTTGCACCTTTTCTCGCCCCATGCAAGTTGGCAAAGCCAGGTCTTAACTGCTTTCTGGAAGGTCAAGAAAATAGGGGCCTGTCTCACCTCTGGGGGGAGGGTATTTCATAGGGTGGGGGCCACAGCAGAGAAGGCTCTCCTTCTGGGTCCCACCAGTCAACATTCTTTTGTCAACGGGGTGTGCAGCATACCCCCTCTGCTTCACCTCTCACTATCAACACCAGTTGAGACCAGCCCTGGAGGAAGGAGGTGAACCAGTACTGTGCCACCCACCCCAAACTCCCTGAGCTGACCCGAAAGGACACCATGGTTGATGGTATCGAAAGCCACTGAAAGGTCAAGAAGAGCAAGGATAGATGCACTACCCTCAGCCTGCTTCCTCCAGAGATCATCCAGAAGTGTGACCAGTGCTGTTTCCGTCCCATATCTGGGCCTGAAACCCAACTGAAAAGGGTCCAGATAATCCGTTTCATCCAGGATCCTTTGGAGCTGCAACGCCACCAATTTCTCAACCATCTTCCCTAAAAGGGAAAGTAGGAGACTGGACAAAAATTGTCCAGTACAGTGGGATCCAGTGATGGTTTCTTGAGGAAGGAACCTTTAAAGGCCACTGGAAACACTCCTTCCCTCAAGGATGAATTCACCATCGCCTGGACCCACCCACATGTCACCTCCCGAGCTGCTTTAACCAGCCAGGAGGGTCATGGATCTAATTGACAGGTGGTGGCATTTACAGCCCAGAGTAAATGCCTGGACCTGTCCATTTCCTCAGGTCCAACAGGATCAAACTACTCCCAGATAACAGGGTGAGTACATATCCCAGGGATCTCCACAGGCCATGCCACACACTTGGTATCCAATTCAATCTTGTATGCTCTTTCCTGTGTCCCATGCAAAATCATGTTATACAAATCGATCCCTTACAGTATGCTTGCAGAATACATAATAGTATCTACATAGTTCAGATATTTATTCATGTAGACTTAATATTTTTCTTTGGTTTGGAAACATGTTCATATATTTGCATATTTTAAGATGCTTTTTTGCAATTAGAGTATTCACTTTTGGGTTAAAGTCTCTATTTTAACTAATATGGGCTAGAGGTCAGGAAAGAATTATCTAGCAAGTAATATAAATAATCAGTACCAAATACCAGATTATGGTTTTTTAGTGGACTGACATCAGTTGACCTGGCTCTTCCCTCAGGCATAAGGCTAGTATGGGGATTGAGCTGGGAGACTCTTTGGTCTGGCGCTTGTGGGGAAGGGTAGCATTGTTTCTATTGATTCTTGTGAGCTGCATAGGATCTTTATATGATATAGGTGACCATATAAGTTGTGTAAATAAATAAATCAGTTGCATTTCTCCTCATATTTATTTTCCTGAGAACAAAGGAGGAGAAATAAGATCAAGCATCTATTCTTAAAGATAGACATGCCATTATACTACTCCCTTTGGGGTAGACAGTGTCATGAAGAGAACAGAAAAGGAATAATAAATACTATGCCAAAGAAGTGAAAAGCACAAGATAAAAATAAGAAGAGGAAGCAAAGCTAAAACCTACTTACACTAACAGTTAAAGCTACAGTTCTTATTAAAAGCTGCTTGGACCTGGTCACCTGCTGGAAGGCTATCCACTAGGTAACAGTTGAAATTGGTAAAAGATAACAGATATCTCAGCAGGGCAATGGCAGAAGGGTTAAGGTGGTGAAGGAAAAGCACATCCTTAGCTGATCTTCCTATTTACTTCTGTTCAATTCCTGTTTAGAGAACTGCTTTGGTGTAGTGGTTAAGGCATCAGGCTAGAAACTGGAAGACTCTGAGTTCTAGTCCTGCCTAGGCACAAAGCCATCTGGGTGACCTTGGGCCAGTCACTTTCTCTCAGCCCTAGAAAGGAGGCAATGGCAAATCACTTCTGAAAAACTTATCAAGAAAACTGCAGGGACTTGTCCAGGCAATCTCTGAGAATTGGGCATGATTGAATGGATTAAAAAAAAAAAATCCTATTTGCAAGAGCTGACAGAAGTTATGTATTTTATTTTATCTTTATTTTATCTTTATTTTACTTTTTAATCTTCATTTTATTAACTCAGTTAGCATACTATCTGCAGGAGGTACCTAAACTTCAAAATTCAATATCACAGCTGCTGCATTGCCATTTATATTGCGTGCTTCAGAGGTTTTTGTCGTTCATCTTCCAGAACAAAAGGCATTCCAACTTTGGGATCTTTAGTGGCCTCTTCTGTTAAGTGAATCAGCTGTTGATTCAGCTGATTGTTATTTACATCTAAAATTCTGAATGGCTCTACATACTGTGTAAACAAGCCTTTCCCATGTGATGTATCATGAACTTATAAAATAGATTCCTGTGGTCTTGCCTTTCTTTTATGAGCCTTTGCTGAGAGCAACTTGGTTAGTAGTTTTTCAAAGCTTTACTGTATTATGTCTTGCTCATTTTAGCAGCCAAATTTCAAAAGTGCTAGTGTTCATCTATTTTACTAATACTTTAAATTTTATTAAAGCATGCTCCATCCTCTGTCCATGGATGGGTCTGACAGCAAAGTTACAACTATTAAATAAAGGGATGCTTGCTATATGATTTAAGTCATAATAGTTACAGTAATCCCTATATCAAAGTTAAATATTGACTGTTCTAAAAAGGAAGCAGTTCACATTTCAGGTACTTTTATTGTTAATAGAAAGCTTCATCACATTTTAGAATAATATACTAAATACTATATAAAGAAGAAGTAATGCCTTTATAATGTGTTACTTATCTTTGCTCCATTATATGACATCGGTTTGTTGACAAATATTTCAATATAAATGAAATCTTTAATTTAGTAGTAGCTTTTCAGTGGTTATATTTTCTTCAGAGAGTAGATAAATTTCATCCCTGTTGCTAAGCCTATGTTTTCTAGAACTGCTCCAGAAATTTTCATATAAACATGGATCCATGTAGTCTAATATTGTACACATGACTGACAGCATCTCTCTGGGGTATTGTACATTGTTATGTGTAATACCCAAGATTCTTTAAGTACTGAGGATTGGATATTATTGCTTTAAGATTGCTTGAGTGTCTAAATTTCCATCTAATTCAGGGACATAGACCCTTACTGTTCCTTATTTTTGTTTTTTAAATTTTCTTCCTAATTTCATTATCCAAGGGCTGCAAGAGACATGGTAGTGGTGCAGTGATGTCATGGGAAAGGATAAAGTGAATTTTGAGCCCTTCTCTCATTTTGGGGGGTTAGCTTTTTTGTTCGTAAGTGGCTATTTAAGCCTGCAATATGATGACGATCTAGTTTGCTTCTGTTTTTGAAGAAAAATCGAAAAGATTGCTCAACTATTATTCTGTGATTTGTCACCAAATTTTGATGACTCAATATTAGGAGGTTGTATATGAACTGAATGGTTTGCACTGCCTAGTATTTACTTAGGATTCCTTTTGTAGGGTTAAGTTAGGTTAATACTATGCTTGAACAGGAGTTGGGTATACCTCAAACAATCTCTTATTATCACTAATTTCAAATCCAAACCAAACTGTAAATTATAATTTAACTTTGGGTCAGTGGGAACCCACCCACTCTTAGTGTTTTAGTACTGAACTCAGAACTTCTCTGTTTTCTTGCAGCAAAATGAAAAAGAGAACTTGCTGAAGGAAAAAGATCACATTTTGTCAACACTGGCTGAGACAAAACAGAATCTAACAGGACTTTGCCAGCAAGTATTCAAGGAAGCAGCGCTGAGTCATGAGCAAATCCAGATTCTTGCAAAATACTCAGCCTCTGATTGTCCACTTTCATTTTTGGTTCCTGAGAGGGAACAACCAGCACCTTCTGATATCTCACCTACAGTACCATTGTGTGTTGAATTATCTGCTGGTCTTTCTGTTATATCATCTAATGATCAGAATTCTAGTTATCAGCATATGAAAGGAGGTTGTGATGCAGGATATGATCAAGCACAAGAATTATGTCCAGTTCCTGTAAGAATATCAGAGAAAACACTGTGCTTGGAACAGTGTGTGCAGAGTGGTAGTGGTATCACAGATTTTTGTCAACAAATGACTGATAAATGCACTACAGATGAATAATCCTTTTTAAAACTCAGCCTAGCATGATTGAGGCATAGGTCATTGCATAAGAAGGTAGAACTGCAGCTGCATTAATTTTGCACTTCATATCCATCATCCTCAATCAAACCTAAATGTAGTTATGGGCTTTTCTCTAGTGACATGTAAAGAATATGCAATATACCTAGTGTAAAAGAAAGGAATCCATGCAGTTAGTTGCTTCAGATGTCCAGTGCCATGGAAGGCAGTAACATTTGTTTCACCCATTACTTCACATTTCCTGATTATTCTAGTCTTGGTGTGTTAAGAATCTGGTAGTAAAACAAAACACTTCAAGAGTCTAAGTCTTTGAGAATGTTAGGTCACTGCACTAGAGATGTAGTTATTCTTGACAGCTTGCTGTCCTTCCATGATTTCCAGATAAAAGTATTTATAACAGACCATGTTAATTTGTGCTTCCTGCTTAAAATTTGATGTGGTTTTCATAAGAATAATTGAAATGATTACGTATTCTGGAAGGATTTTAATTTTTATTATTAATCGTGGGACCAAATTGGCTGTATTGGGAAAATCCTCTTTTAAATAAATTACTTTTATGGGTAAAGCTAATTGTAACTGTTCAAATTCAGTTTTCAATAGCTTATAATTCAGTTATAAAAATAAGCCACTTTAAAGCTTCAATAATTTTAGCTACCTACTAAAATAAGCAAATAGAACATTTTTCTATAGCCAGTTCTGCATTGTATTAATTACAGAAAGTCTGTATAAACTCTGTAATAGTATAGTGCTCTTAATAATAGAAGCTTTATCTACTGAACCTCAAACACTTTTCCTGGTTTACAAAATATAAAAGCCAATGGAATTCTTTGTTTCCTACCTCAGAACATATAAGTTTTTGTAACTGTGTTTGGAACACAATCATCTTTCTGTGACAACTTTTTGCCTAGCATATTTACTATTTGAGAACCCTGCAATCTTCTCTAGTATGCTCAAGTTTTGGTTAAGCCTCTAGAAAAGTACGCTTGCATTTCTAACATGCACTGTCAATCAACATGGTAAATATTTGGCCAAATACATAATCCAAACAGTACTACTAACAACCAGCATGTATTACAAAAAAAAAACTACACTACCTCATAGAGTGATTTCAAGATCATTCAAAGCTGCAGTGATATTCACAATACATGTCACAAACTAGCATTAAGAATTACATAGCTTACAGACTTTTAACTTCATTGTGGAAGTTTCCTCTAAATATGCATGAATTCTTTTGCATGTATTCATTTCTCTTTTGATCATATAGGGAATGAGTCCTTAAAAGCCTTTAGTTGGCATTTTAGGTGTTGTGTGCATTAATAAAACTCTTACTCTTGAAGAGTACACATGCATTTCTTTTCTGGAAATTACGTTTTGATTCTTCAGATCTGCCTCATTCTTTTCTGACAAATCAGTTAACAGTGCCAAATCTGTTGGGCATAAAATGTAAAGAACTGTACTCTGGAGAAGTAACTGAAGCCTATTTTGAAACTCTTGATATAGTTGCTTCTAAGGAAGTATCCACTGTACATTCTAAATTATATCTTTATGTAACTGGGTTGGCTAATTTTGCGATTGAATTCATACAGTCTGGTTGAGGCTTCTGTCCCTCAGAAGTCTGTTGATAAGGCATATGGAAGAATGGATCACTGACTAGGAAAGCAAAGAAAAGAACCTCTGCTGCATCTTCATTAATAATCTTAGTGCTTGTGAATGGGGGTTCCAGGTTTAATTCCCATTTTTACAGGAATTGTCAAATAGGTCTAATTTCTACTATCTGATTTTGCGGTGGTGGAAATTGAGGTGGCTTAACACCTAAACAGCTACCTCTAGGTCTAGGAAAGTGTGTAGAGTAATGTTTTCGCTTTGCATGTAAACATTGAAAAACTGAATCATCAACTTGAAATACATCAAATACAAGATACGAGAAACTCAGGTAAAATTTGAGCATTCAGTCCTGACCTTGTAAAATATTTGCATCGAGGCATGCTGAAAATAGTTTTAAATATTTTGGGCAGAATGTTAGAAATTCTAACCATAAAAGCATAAAGATTGTATAAAAACAACCCTTAATTAATTCCAGTTGATTTTTTTTAACTTTTCATAGTCCAGTGTTTTTTAATGCAATAAAGCTATCCTTTCTGATATCTTCATTTTTGTAAAAATTTTGGCATTGTAAAATTGATGCATACCAACTGATTCATTTAGTACTATTAAAGCAGAACTCTGGAAATGACATTATTTATACAGTTTATATAATATATTAAAGAAACAAATATTGACTTTGAATATGTTGCATTTATCTTTTTTAAAAATAACCATATTTTATTATTATCTAGGATTTTAAAGGTTGGTTTCCAGTTAAATATTTAACTACTTCACACATATAAATTCAAGGTGGTGGTTTTGACCTTTAAATCCCTTCATGGCATGGGGTTGGATTACCTGGGGGACTGCCTCTCCCCATTTACATCTGCCTGTCCCATCAGGTCTGGCAGAGAAGACATGCTGTGGGTCTCATCTGACAGGGAATTACATTTGGTGGGTCCCAGGAGGTGGGCCTTCTCTGCTGTGGTGCCCGCCTTGTGGAATCTTCTCCCCTTAGAAGTGAGATTAACTCCATCCCTGCTAACATTCTGCAAGTGCCTCAAGACCTGGCTATGTGATCACGCCTGGGGTCCAGAAGACCACGGAGATTTTGCAATGGCTCCCTTATGATCTCCTCCTGTTTTGTGTGCTGTTATAGTTTTTTACTTGTAATTGCTTTTTATGTATTCTTTTTAATTGTACGCTGCCCAGAGTCACTATGTGAGATGGGCGGCTATATAAATATGATAAATAAATGTACACACACATGCACAAATCTAAGCATGCCTATTTCACACATTTCCTCCACTGTTGCCTTTTGGGGCTGTAAGAGGTTTGGACATATTTTTAAAGAAACAATGATTCTTTGAATCATCTCAGCTTGAGGAGATCATGATTTGCTTATTCCATAGTTTCAGAGAAACATGGGATCTAAAGTACGGTTTCATGCTGCTTTATTGCAAGCCTTAATTTTTAACCTGGTTTGTTTAACAAACAGTTGTAATTATTTGGAGAAGAAATGGGGAGAGGGCAGGTAGTGCAGGAAGATTCATTTGGTTCATGCACTATGGAATTGTGCTAACCAAGCAAGTGGCTGTTTAGAAGTTTTGACTGAGCTACTGTTTCATGAACTATTGTAAGCTGGTTCAGAACAGATTGGTTGAAAGATAGAGTGTATCTTTCAAATTACAGCTTTTAAGTTAATATACACAGTGAGTCATAGAAATTTTTTTTGTACTAAGCAGAACTGAATTTCATATGTTAATATCATAGGTTATTGGTATTTTGTATACAAGGGCCAATGCGTGTAGGTCAAATTTAAGCAAATTTTTCTTAAAAGGCAGGTTTGTATTGAATGTACCACATAACCTCCATAAAATTTAACAATTCTGAAGGTCTGTTGGTCCATGATGGAACTGTAAGAGTTGGAAGGAAATATTTAGGCCACTAGTTAGGAATCCAACTCCCTGTTCATTTCAGAAGTTCAAGTTTAAGCATCCCTAATAGGTGGGTTGAACATACCCAGTGACAGAGAATTAGTCTGACAAGACTTTCCTTGACAAATCCATGCCAACTTCTGGTCATTATTATGCTGTTTCCAAAATCAAGCACTGAAGATCTCAGCCCTCAGCTCAGTTCCTGGCATTTGATAAATTTTTATCCTGCTTTCAATCAGAAGCTCTAGGCACTCCGTCCTGTTTTCCCCACAACAGTCCTGCAAGCTAGTTTGGGTTGAGAGAGACTAATTGTGAGGTTTTGTGGCTGAACCACAATTCTTTTTCCATTAACAGCATCCAGGCCTGACTTTATTAGATAGCTGCTATCACTGAAGCTTTAACTTTTTAAACAATTTGTTCATCATGCTTCAACAATTGAAGCCAATAGCTAGGGAAGTAACACTTTGGTGTTTCAAAATCCACGCAACTAATGAGAAATGAAGCTTGCTGAGTCTCTACATCCTCTTTTCTAAACAAAACAATGTTTACTTCAAATGTATGACTTGTATTCAAAGAAGTTCATCCTCCTGAGATCAATGATAGAGTGCAAAGTTTTGAGATATGTTTTGCTTAAATATAGATTTTGTCCCTATCTTGTTGGAAAGAAATTATATAAAAGGCCTCAGGAACTGTATTTCAGTAGGATAATCTCTGGAAACGGACAGAAAGCAACCAAACTTTGTGTGGCAGGAGAAGCTGGCAAAAGAAAGAACAAGTCTGAAAATGAGCTGGATCCAGCCAGGGTTCAGTTTTCAAGTAAAACAAAAAACAAAACTATTTCCTGTGTTACTCATCATCTACATCAATCCACTGGGAAACATCATCTGCCAGCACAGGTTAAGTATCAGCAATATGCTATTGCTAGTCAGTTGTACATTGCAATCCTGAGCCAAACAGGAGATGCAGTTGAGGTTCTATCCCAGTACCTAGAGGTAGCAATGGGTCTGGATAGGGAAAAGCAGATTCAGGTTCAGTTGCATCAAGGCTGAGTAGATGTGGGCTCAGAAGCCAACTAAGACCAGTGATATTCCATCTTTGGGTCTGGATGGAATCATATTCCCCTAGACTGAACAGTTCCTAACTTGTTCTCTCTCCATTTTTAAACTATTTAAAGAAGACATATAACAAACAAGAAGAAAAAATAAAGAAGAATAAAGAGACAAAATACAAAAGAATAAACAAGGGATTTACAAATATGGAGGTTATACAGTTTTTCTATGAATCATTACTTAACTGTGAATAACTGACTATATTGTATTATTTTAAAAGTCTAAAAATAGTTATTCAATTCTAAACAAAACATGAATATCAGTAATCATGAACAAAACAGTATTAATCACCAAGTAAGCTTATAAACTACAATATATTCTATCCACATTATTAAAATCTATTCTGATTTAGGAATGCTATAACAATGAATATACATTGTAAGCATAGAGAAATCCATGTGTTAATTTGTAATTTAGAATTGTTTTCCAACTTGAGTTAGATTGTGTAAGATCCATATTTAAAGTATGAAGTTATTCTAAATATTGAAGTATAGTTCCATAACTTAATTAGCCATTCTTCAGCTGAGAAGAGCAAACAACTTTTCTCATAAAAGCATATAATATGTGGCAGCAGTTAACATGTACAAAGCTAATTCAGTATACTTTGAGGGAATCTGTGTTTTAACAAAGCTTAATAATTAATAATTTATTAAATTTATATGCCGCCTGACTCCCAGCAGCATATAAATATTGAAATGGGAACTCAGGTTTTAGGATTTGTTTCATTCTAGTACGGTATGAATTGTTTTCCAGAACTGTTGAGCTTTACAACATACCAGATGTAAGAGAATGATCCAACCAGTCGTTACATTTCTAGCAATTTTTAGATAATGGTTTATCCGTTTTCTAGAGTAATATACCAATGGTAAAACAACTTATATCAATTTTTCTGTATAATAGTTCAAGTAAATTTTATGGTCTTCCATTGAAATTCCCATTGTTTAATTATATTACATCTAAATTTGATTTTTGACTTAGTTTCTGAATCATACTTCACCAGCAATTTATAAATAAGGCCCAACAAATGTTCTGAGATATGAATTAGGAGATGTTCCAATTCAGTTAAGTTTCTAAGTGATCCCCCTGGTTTCTGCAATTCTTTTAGTACAATGCTATTTATTTGAAACATCTCATTGCCCTCATGAGAAACCTATATGTTCAGGAAGCCACATATGGACAGAACCTGGAAAAACAGACTGGCTCCAGGTTGGCAAAAGAATGAGACAAGGCTGTATACCTTTCCCTTATTTATTCAATCTTTCCCTATATATTGAGGCAAGCCAGATTTGAATAAGATTAGTGTGGTTTTAAAAGTGAAGGAAAAACATCAATAACATGCACTATGCTGATGACACTAATCAAATATCTGAAAATACAAAGGATCTACAAGTTTTAGTAATAAAAGTCAAGGAACATGGTGAGAAAATGGGACTAAAATTAAATACACAAAGAAGACCAAACTAATGACAACAGGTACAACAACCAGCCTTAGAATTGATAATGAGGATATTGAAGTGGTAGACAGCTTATGCCTTTTAGGATCAACCATCAACAGTAAAGGAGCAAGTAGTAAAGAAATACACCGCAGACTAGCACTTGATAAAGCAGTAACAAAAGCCTTGGAAAGGATATTTAGATGCCGTGATGTGTCTATACCTACAAATAATAATAATTATGCAAGCCCTGGTATTCCCTGTAACATTCTATGGAAGCAAAAATTGGATAGGAAGAGCATTAATGCTTTTGAACTCTGGTGTTGGAGAAGATTCCCAAGAATACCATCGACAGCCAAGAAAACAAACAAATGGATGATCAAACAAATCCAAGTTCTCACCCAAGGCACAAATGACCAGGCTCAAATTATCCTACTTTGGACACTCTATGCAAAGACCTATCTCCCTGGAAAAAGGGTGCTAGAGAATGTTGAGAAAGGTGGAATGAAAGAGAAACAGAGGACAACCACAGCAAGGTAGATGGAATCAATTATAGTGGCAATGGGGGCACGGTTGGAAAACCTGAAAGACCATGTTAGGGACAGACCATTATGGAAGAAATCTATCTATGTGGTTGCTAAGAGTCAATACCAACTTGATGGCACATAATCAATCAATCAATCAATCATTTATTTGAATACAAATAACCCAGCAGGTGAACTAGACCATTGTGAAGTAAGAGTCTCAGAAGATTTTATCTTTGTCTTGTTAATAATCTATTTAAAATCTAAACAGATTGTTCTCTCTCTAAAGAATGGATTTTTGTGCGTGTGTTTTTTAATAAAAGTAAACATTTAAATAAACATTTAATAAATAAATAAAATTTAACATTTAGAAAAGGGGAAAAATCCAGGCTTATCCCAGACAAGCAATGCATCACTTATTACCAATGAGTTCTTATAAATTATTTGTTTCTGTTGGTATCAGCCCAGAGATATCTATGCAGACCGTCTGGAAGTCCTGTCCCTTCCCTAGAGGAAGTGAAGCTGTAAAGAGACACAATCCACTCTGTAATCCATGTTAAGCAACTGGCACAGTAATACAGTTTAAAGTTTGGAGCTGCCAATCTGCCTTATTCTTGCAAGTCCTGTACAATCTTTAATATTTGGTCTTTTATTGGATCATGTGTACTTCATTACCTGTCAAGACCTTGTTTTCAAGATGCATTGGAGTAATTTGAAAAGCAAGTTGTGTCTTGGTAAAATATTCATTTTGACAGCTGCAATTTTTTCTGATCAGGACAAGTTTATGTTTTCCATTTACAAATATTTGCTGTAATATTTTCCCAGCTCTGTATATAATTATTTTTAAATAAGTCATTATTCCTGAGTATTTTACCATTTTTGTAGAAAACCCATTATTAGATGCAGATTTTGTTTTTGTGTCTATGCTGCATTTCATGTCAACATTTGAGTTTTTTCTTTATTATTCGAAAACCTAAACCAAAGCCATATTGCTCTATATATTTCATTAACAGGAATCTTTTGTCAATATATAATTTCATACTGTGCTCTTGAGTTGCTAGTTTAATTCCTGAAAATTTATTTTCTTGATGTATTTTCACTGCCAATGCAATGCCAGTAAAAATAAAGGAGAGGAAAGGGGGCAACCTTGTCTTATCCCTTTCAGTAGATTGCAATGTCATGATAAGAAGCCATTTTGGGTTTTTGTGGTTTCTAAATAGCCTCCATCTGAAAAAAAATAGAGCCATGAGTCATCTTTTTTAAAACTGCAAACATAAAAGACTATTCTAGGTTGTTGAAGGATTTTTCTGCATTAAAAAAATAATAGACTATGCATGTATGTCTGTATGTATTTATTTATCTTGTTGATGACTTTCAAAATAGATCTGATACTATCTCTCCTATATCTTTCTGGAACTGATCATGATGTATTGCTTCAGTTTAAAAACCATGTGAGTATTTCTGTGAAAAGTTTATAACCTACTTTCAGATTCCTAACTGGGAGTCTGTCTAGACTTGCATCTCCTGCTCATGGCAGTTGTGGCTGGGAAAGCCTTTGCATAACTCTTCCTCATGGACTAGTTATGGCCATGCCTGGATCAGGAAGCCCTGCTCATCATCATTAATGCCTTAGTCATCTTTTGATTGGACTGTTACAATTCATTTTACATAGGGCTAACCTTGAAGATTATCTGTAAGCTACAGCTGATCTAGAATGCAGTGACTCAGATAGGTATCTCTTGCTTTCCCAAATAACATCACTACAGGTAGTCCTCAGGTTATGACAGCAATTGGGACTGAGATTGTCATCGCTAAGTGATAGGTTCATAAAGTATCATGCTACATGACCACATCGCTTAGCGATGGCAATCCCAGCAGTCCCGGTTGTGTCGTAACCCCAGGATGCGCAAGATATTAAACGGGAAGAGGTGGAAGTGACAGATGAGTGTGGGGGTGCCACAGAGGGATGGGGAATGCCTGTGGAGGTGCTGGAAGGGCTGGCGCAGGCTGCGTGTAAGTTGGGGCAGGCCCTGGGAGGGCTGGCAGAGGCGGAGGGGGTGCTGCAGGTAAGAGTGAGAGAAACAGCAGGAGCAACTTACCAGAGCAACTTGCAACCTTTTCTGCTGGCTTCCCCACTGACTTTGCGGGGAAGGTCACAAATGGCAATCATGTGACCACAGCTCTTGCAATGCCATTGGCATCCAAGCTCCCAGGTTGTGATCAGGGAACCATGGGGATGCTGCGATGGCCAGAACTTTGAGGGCTGGTCATACATCCATTTGCTAATCCTTTCCTTTGTAATGGTGCTCTGACTCACATCAGGTCAGCACTGTTTTAATTCTCTTTATTTTACATCTGTATTATTATAAGTCACTCAGAGCCTTTTTTTTTAAACTGACCAGCATATAAATTACAGCAATCAATCAATAATAATTAATAGCTAAGGATCTTAAAGAATTCTTAGAATGTTTCTTGGGAACATAAGATAATGTGTTGCTTCTCTGCCTTCATCTCCTAAATGCTTCCTTAATTCCAACAAGTATTTCCTGGGACTGGGAAAAAAGCTGAGGAAAAGGAATGAGCCACTGACAATGAACGTACCCCTAGCTGATCAGAAACATCTTTCTCACTTCATATACTAACTGATGAACATATGTAGAACTTACACTTATATGAATAATTATGGATTTATTGAGCAATAAATAAAATAAAAATATTTACAATCTCAAATCACAGATATTTATTTTCCATCTGTTTATGAGCTGCCTCTTTTTCAAAATAATGGAAAGAGTGATCAATATTTTGCTTGTTCAGGGTTTAATGATGTGTGCAGAAATTAGGTTTGAATGATTTCTTATATGGAAGTCTGTTTTTATTGTTTCTTATGATTTTGTATTTTTCTCTTATTTTGTTTTCCCATTTGGTTTCTTTTTCTATATTAAAGCAACTTAAAGAATATAAAGTAAAGTCCCTGCAATTCTGTAATCAAGGTATTGCAAATTTTCTGTTTATAGTTCATTCATTCTTTCCCTTTTTCCAACCCCCTGCTGAGACCCCCATACTGTATAGGTCAGCTTCCTTGTGATGTACCTAACCCACCTGTAGCTAAATGGAGGTGAAGGAGGCTCAGTAGTGCATAGTGCTGACCACAGACTTGGTCAGCAGAGAGAAGAATGTATTAGTGGATACACTCACATGCTTCCAGTGGAGACACAGGAGTTCAGGATCTTATGCAATAATGAAATGCTCAAGAGAGCACCCAGCACAAAGAGTCTCTGTTAACCTACAAAGTTCTTATTAGATACAATTTGCTTACACATCACATGCACTCTTGTACATGTACTTACATACTAACATTTCCCCCACTACAGTACAAATTAGCCAAGTTCATAAAGGCCATTGGGAAAGACATGGCATCAAAATCCCGTGGTAGCCTGCAGGAATGATGAAGGCTTTTAAAATGAGGACCTCTCCAGCTGTCTTCATTATCATTTGCCAGCAGTGCCCACCACATATTCCTTTTCATGTCACCTTAGCATTTCACATGACTGTTACGTGACCTGCTGCATGGCAGTAACAGTTAACTTACTTATCTTTGGTTACCGTCTGCTGGTCCTTGTCTGTTCTTGATGGATTGCTTCCCAGTGACCTGCTACATGGCAATGCTTATCTCTGGTAACTGGTATCCAGATCTGGTCTGGTTGTTTCCTTGCTTTTCACCCTCTTCTGCGTGTCGCATTTTTCCTCAGGTTCAAAGTTATTTATTTATTTTATCCAACTGGGGGTATTTCTCCCAATACTTTAGTTCTTGTAACACAAATTGCCACTGAACAGTTTTAATTTAGGACCTGTTTGCTCTTCTATAGCTAGACAGGAGAATTTCATTATTCATGGTTTCATGTGTCAGCAGTTGGTAAATACAGACCAGACCTCATTATTTATAGAAAAAGATTTCACATATTCATGTTTTTGGTGCATAGTTCTCTTTGGAGGAAGACTTTTGGAATATTTTGTATATTTTATGCATGTGTAAATTTGTGGACAGCCTTTTGCACATGTACAAAGTATGCTGCTCAGGTTTTCGTTTTCCACAGTTCCTTCATCTGTGTTGTTAAACTAGAATCCCATGAATAATGAGGGCCATATCTATCTCTCTAACATTGTCTAAAGTTTTGCTGATAGTCATCATATCAGGTTGTAAATTAGAGGAGGTCAGGTGTTCCTTTCTGCTATAGCTCTTTTGCAACTCTGCTCATTTAAACAGAATGCATAATCATTTTTTAAATAATTTGACACAAGTTTTTACTACCAGCAAGTGAGCCATTTCATGTTCATTGTCCAAAAATATAGCAAAAGTACAACAAATTGTATCTAGAACCAGTCATTTGTACAATGTATTGTTTGAGCGTTTTATATTTTAATTTATTTTACCAGGTACCAACCAAAATAGTTGGCTTTTTTGCAGTCACTGCTATCTTCAGACAATAGATGGCAGCAGACACTTGCTGCAAATCACCTGCTGTGCTGGCAGAAGGCTCATTTATGGCTGTTAGCTAAACCCAAGGGAGAAAAGCATTTAATCTTAGAAAATGCTTTTATGAAATTAACAATTAAGCAGGTTTCCTATAAAAGCAAGACCCTAATACATTTTAATAATGTTATACCCAGAATTAGTAGTCCTGGTTTAGATTTGTGGCCTTCTAGATTGGAAGCAACGTCTTTCTGGCTTTAGTGGAGCTGAGCACAATTGGAGACATTTAGATTATTCATTATTGTGCTTTGGCACTCTATGGTACTATTACACGATCAAGACAATTTGCAATACTAAGCAACTTTAGTTGTGAACTTAGTTGTAAACATACTATTTACAAAGAGGGTAGAGAAACACTGAAGAACAAAAAGCGAAAGGAATACTGTGTGTTTTAAATTCAGCATGTCCTTTGAACTGGAATAAAGAAGGATCAGTCTCTTAAGATTTTATCTGACTATCCAGTTTAGCAAAACACATATAGCATAATTATATTCCAGTGTATGGTTACATGAAATGAAGAAATTACTTTAGAATTAAAATTTTATGCATTTTCATTGAAATGTAAAATGAAATAATTTATCCCCATTCTTATTCAAGTTAATCTTGAGCTAATGATTAGATTTGCTACTTTTGATTTATGTTCCAAAACTTGGCTGGTTGCTAAGTCATGAGCTAGAATTATGCAGATAGCTAGCTTGTTCCTCTCTTGAGAAAATCAAACAACCAAATCTTGTTCATGAATATGGCTTGTTAAGAGGGGGAAGATCAGGGATTCCAGTTTGGACATAATGCTAATCAAATCACTGATGTTATGGTCTTATCTGAATCCTGAAGATTATCAGCCTGAAGAGCCCACAGGTAATCAGACACTTGTGCCAGCTCCAGGAAATAATAAGCAGGAGCCAATGAGATTTGATTCAGATAATGAAGGAACAGATTCTGACAGGGCACCCAGTTCCATAACACATTGACAGCCATGGAGCAAAGAGCAAAAGTGATCAGCAGGTGTCTAATCATGGGAGTAGCTTCTAAACCTTTTCCCTCTTTTGGAAATGGCTCTCTGAATCTGGCCCTTTGTTTCCTGGTCTTGTTTCTTCTTTCCTTGCATTTGGCCCCTAAGTCTAACATTCGGACTGACTGGCAGTCAAACTCTAGACTGTCATGGACAAGTTTCATGCTCTAAATATGCTTACTTGTACTGGCTCATGGCTCAAGTTTAAGGTGAGTTATGGACTTTGTGAATTTTCCAGGTCTTAAGTGTGTCTGGCTAATTGTTCACCTAATTCATGGTTGTTATCAATACATTTATGACATGGCAATAAAGCCTTTCAAACTTGTAACTGCCTGCTTTTCTGTTTTCTTTTGCTGGTTAGAGGATAACTTACAGAGACTTTTCATACCCTGAGTTGGAAGGTACCTTTCAACTACTTCAACCCCTGCTCCTTGAAGGAATCCAAGAAACAATCCACCACAGAGGGCCACCCAACCCCCTTTTGAAAACCTCTAGCAAGAAGGAGTCCACCACTGTTTGAGTCAGACTGTTCCAATCCTTAAGAATTCTTACCATGCAGTTTAGCCATATTGCTTATTTTTTAATAAGCTAGTACTGTTATCCTGGTGGTTTTAACGTACCATAATGCATAAGCTGGAATATTGTCCTAAACTTTGGTCCAGTTGTCATTTTTCAACTGATTTGTCTACAGTTCTTGGATTAAAAAAACTAGTGCATCTCCACAATATTAGACTCTTGAATTCCCTTAAAATTCCCTTGTTTTAAATCCCTTTGGTTTGAATTTTGAAAGTCCAATTTAGGCAATTTTTTTCAGTTTAAAAAACCAAAATGAACTTTACCTCTTCCATCTGGTATTGAACAAATAATTACTGTTTAGTGTTAATCTTTAAGAACAGTCTTAAAGATTAATCTTCAGTGATGTTATTTTGATTATGGAAAGATTACACAACTGAAGTTACCCTTTTTTTTTTGAGGGGGATGAAGGAGGAAACTAAAAAAATACTTTAAAAAAACTATTAAAATATTTAGCTGTCTTTGTACCAGTTTCCCAGTTTTAACTTCCTTTCCACCTACAGCAGATGCAATTGTACTTACTGTTTCTCTGAAAGGCTACACGTGAGAAGCCCAAGTATTCTGACTCCTATGTGGATATTGCTACTTGATTTAATGAATGTGTTTGTCTTCCTAGGAGGTACCTGGTATTTCTACCTTCGCAGCTTTAGTAGTGAACACTGGCCATTTTAAGTAAAGCTCACACTTTCATTTGCCATTAGGGAATTCTTGTATTGCTAAGAAGTTATGCTTGCCTCATTAAGTGACATTTATAAACTGGAATGCTCACCACAGGACCACACTGGATAATCTTCCCTAACCCAAATTCAGTCAACTTCAGTTAAATGACATTTTCTTCCTGCAGATTGTTGTGTGTTCACTGTGACATTGTGCCAGAAAAAGCCTACATGCATATATTTGTATGCATGTTGATTTCCACATAAGCCAAGTCACTGAATGGCTTTTTTCCTGCCTTCCAACATGGCTTTTTTCCTGCAGATATCATTACAGAAACATTGGTTGGGTGGTGTTATCTACAGTATTTGCTTACTGATTTGTAATACTTGTCAGAAATAATGAGCATTGTTCCTGGAGCACAGATGACCACAAGATTCATTCCCCATGGGGACTACTGTACATTGTTGAAAACACACAGAGGAGTTCATCTGCCATCTTTAACTACCTTAAGTCAAGAGGTGGCCACTACATACCTGCAGCTCTCAAATTATTTGAAGCTAGGTCATTAACACAACTTCTCTATGGTGTCCAGCTGGGTCCCTTCAATTTTGCATCCTTATAGCTTAACAAACAAATTTCTCAGAACAGCAGTTCAAATTAATAATGTCTGTAATGCTATCTTGTGCCTGGAAACAGGCTTCACGAAAGTGGAGGCAAGAGTATGGATGGCCATACTCAACTATTGGCCTTATTCCATTAACTATAAGCGATGATTTTCAATCCACACAGAAACAGGCAGTGGAATCTAAAATCTCATCCTTTGGCTTTTCTCTAGGTCTTATATTCAGCATGGGTTATGATTAGGCCAAAGCACTCATTAAATAATAACAGATACGAACATCAGTCAGATCTAGCCAGGACCCCAAACCTTATTGCCAGTGAATCCAACAGGTACTCCGCCTCCTCTGTGGCATAAATAACTAGACCTGAGGTACCTAAACACAGAAGCACCTTTACTCTGGCATGATGTCATGCCTATTCCTCAGTTGTCCTTGGAGGCCAATACAGGAAGATTCCCTACTTGGGAAGACAATGCCTCTGTGACTCTGGACACAAAGAAATAAAGCATTCACACGAGTCTCATCTTGCCCTTACTACATAAATATCCAGGGTGCATAGGACAATTTTACACCACCCTGTTGCTTTCAGATATCAACCATGGTACTATATGCAATGCTGTCAGGTTCTGTGCAGCAGTGCTCAAAATTCATCAGAGATGACTAGTGCTTGGGGCTAAAGTTTATAAACTAGATCTGATAAGCACTCAGTTTGCCATATTAGAATGCTTTGTAACTTGATAGATAGTATTTTACATACTAACTTTTATGCTTCTCTGTACTATCTAATGCTCCTACCACTTCTTTTAGATTATCACTTTTTATAAATACTTTTAGTTTTTAATGTATATATCTTTTATATCTTCAAGCTTTTTATAATTATTTTTAGATTTTCATTTTATATATATGGGTATATGTGTATAAAGAGACTTCCCCCTTATGTATGTATGCATGTATGTATGTATGTATATATGTATGTATGTATTTATTTATTTATGTTTCAAATTTAGATACCACCCATCTCATGGAAAAGTGACTTTGGGCAGTTCACAATAAAACAACAATAAATATTAATTAAAATACAATAAAAACAATATAAAATACAGTAAAAATATAATAAAACCAAACACAAATAATAATATCTTCCAAGATGTTGATGGTCAGTAAGATGTTAACATATGGGAGCATCTTCAAAGTGCTAGCCACCCCCAGGGTTGGTTGCCCCTTTTTTCGCCCCATGCCAGTTGGCAGAGCCAGGTCCTGACTGCTTTCTGGAAGGACAAGAGAGTTGTGACCTGCCTCACCTCTGATGGGAGAGTATTCCATAGGGCAGGGGCCATGGCAGAGAAGGCTCTTTCTGGACCCCACAGTCAACGTTCTTTCATTGATGGGGTCCGCAGCATACCCCCTCTGCCTGACCGGGTGGGATAGGTGGATATAATGTACAGTATGTTATGCTGGTCTATAACATACTGTACATAGACAAACAGCCTTTGGTCAACAAGAAAGAATGGGAAACAATAAATTGAGAGGTGACAGTAAAAATTATATATAACATTCTTACATGGAATAGCAGTTCACATGTTAAGATATATCTTAATTTTGTTTAATCCAGAATGTTTAATACTACTATTTCATGTAATTCCTTTGCTTCAGGATTGCTCCCTTCAGGTTGATGACATTGTGTTCTGGCATGCTGGAGAACTGAAACGTTTTCACTCTGGTTGGGGGAAATTTCCAATATTTGAACTTCAGTACGGGTAGTCCTCAGTAAATGACAGTAATTGGGACTGGAATTTCCATCGCTAAATGATGCAGCTGTAAAGCGCAATGTCACATGACTGCATCACTTAGCAGTGACAATCCCCATTGGCATTGTTAAGAGAGTAATGTGGGTTGTAAAGCTGGCTTCCCCGTTGACTTTGCCTGTGGGAAGCTGGTAGGGATGATCGTAAATGGCAATCACGTGACCGCAGGATGCCACATCCATTGTAAGTGCAAGCCGGTTGCCAAGTGACCAGATTGTGATCATGTGAGTGCAGGGGTGTTGGGACAGCCAGAACTTCAAGGACTGGTCATAAGTACCACTCATTCAGCACCATCGTAACTTTGAACAGTTGCTGAACGAATGGTCGTTAAACGAGGACCACCTGTAACTGTTTTTTTTGTCTTTTGCCTTCTGCCATCAGCTTGTGTTCACTGTCTCCCTCTTCCTTCATTTTCCTACTTTTCAAAAGCCCACCCCTCACAGCCTTTAAGATCATCAGGCACTAAATCTGAAATACTCCATGATGATGAGGCTTCCTCCCAAGACAGCTGGTGTTTTCTCTCTCCACAATGTTGATGTATTCATTTGTGTAAGAGTTGGCCAGTTTGTCCAATGTAAATTGTGGTGAGTCAGATGACGCCATAAACTACAACGGATCACATGAAAATACGTTCTCTTGACACTGTGAGAGATATCTGGTACTGGTGCTCTCAGTGTTGTTACTGAATTAGTGTTGGCACCTGGATCTGCTACAGATTTTGATTCCTTTATCTGTATCACCAACTCACAGTCTGTTGTTGCACTCTTTTCTGTACTTGTTTTTTCAAATTCACTATATGTTATGTGACTATGGAGACAGAATACCAAAAAAAAAAACAAAAACCCATAAATTTGTAGGCTAGTGGCTCTGTTTGGTGGGTATGTAGTCCTATGCTTTCTTTGCATTCTTAGCGTGTGAGCTTTCTAGAAGATAAAGACACTTCCTATTGCCCGTGAAGTGGCAAAATGCCACTACAAAATTGCATTATCTCCACTCTGAGCCATTCTAAAAGCATTAAAAAATAATGTCTATTAATGCAAAAGAAGTTACAAAGCTATTTATCCAATAGCAAATTTAGTAAAGAACTCTAAAAGGCAGCTTCCCAATATTTTTTTTAATTAAGTTGCAGCTAAATCAGACTACAATTTTCATTCTTGTTGCAGAATTAAATGAATTTCCCACCCACATTTTGTAGTGTATGTTCATACTGTTCAAATGAAGCAGAATTGCCAGTTAGCAACATATTGCTTCTTACATAAAAGCCATTTAGTGTGCTTTAAATGTGACAGGCATTAAGTAGTGATGATCTTGCTTTGCCAACTTGTGTGAGCATAATTGATGCATATGCATAAGATATGGATTTATATAAATGAGATCTTTTGTTTTTAACTTTTGTGTGTATTTTAAAAACAGCATTAAATTAACATTATGTTCAATTTTAGCTATACATTTATGAAAAACAAATTCAATTAAATCAGGGATCCTGGATATTAGTTTAAGATTATAAGCTGGACAGGATATAAATTCCCATACAAAATAAATGTGTAAAAGAAATGTTCATTTCTCTACTGTTCTTGTTTTTTTGTTTGTTTGTTTGCTTTGCTCTCTAAAAGGATGAACAAGTAAATGCTGAGGATTAGATAGAAACAGCTTCTTTCAGGCTTGAACAGGGCAACCAGAGATATTGGTGACTGAGGTGATGGATCAACAGCATCAGAATGGATGGTGTCCCTGGGCGATCAAAGCCGATGTCTGTAAGAAGGATGGGGGCTTCAACTGCCTGGTTGCACCCACTTAGATCAGTTTGATCCTACTGTGGATGCCCCTGAGGGTGGGACCATGTATACTAATATTCTGAAGAGACTATCCCTCTGTTTCAGAACAGCATCCTTATAGCCCTCCAGATGCTGAACAACAATTTTCAGAATCTCTTACTATTGGTTCTGCTGACTGGGATTTGCTATTATAAGCTGTGATTCAGCAATATTTAAAGGGCTACCAGTAGGGATATGCAAATTGTTAGAAACATTGTCCTTGCTGGTCTCATTAGTATGACAGTTGTGGGGTCCAGTTTTTTTCTTCTATTGATTAAAAAAATGAAATTCATAACTATTTAGCAATACCTCTCATGCTTTTTACATATTTTCCCCTAGTTTACAATAAATTTCCCAAGAACCATTTTTAATGTAAATCACCTGCTTTTATTCTTTGATACATCAGGCAAATAACATAATACTGCTGAGTTTAATTTATTTTACCACCAAGGTTTTTTGAAAGTGGTTTGCCATTGCCTCCTTCCTAGGGCTGAGAGAGAGTGATTGGCTCAAGGTCACCCAGCTGGCTTTGTGCCTAAGAGGGACCTAGAATTTACAATCTCCCAGTTTCTAGTTTGATACCTTAACCACTACACCAAACTGGCTGGCACGCACTCTCTCTCTCCATTCATACGCACACACAGTTTTCCCCAAATAACTTAGAACATTCATGAATGTATTTAGTATTCTATAACCTTATCATATGATGGCTAAAAGATTTTTTTCATATTGAGAAGAAAAAAATGTATCAATATCTTTTTAAAGAGCCTAATGGCCAATGCTTGCCCATTTTGTTTGTTGCAGTTATTTCTGAATTATTATCTTCAAACCCTGCAGCCTTTTTTTAGGATGTGAATTTTCCATCCAGCAGATGGCTGTATTAAAAATATCAAGTTTATAAATCTTTAGGTAGACAGTAGAGGTAACATAATAAATTATCACTTCTTTAAAATGATGCTTTTTATCATACACTCAGAAAACCGATGAACACACATGGGCTTCTTCCACCTTTTAAGATATAACATTCCCTGTTAAGAATGTTTAAGGTGTGAAAGATCTAAAATATAAATGAAAAAATATGAAGTACAAACATAACAGTTCATTTTTGAAATTTGAGCGTTTTTTTATGTTGCTTACCTTTCTTTGATCTAGAGGACATCTTGCTAATATCACTGAAGGATGTTGGTGAACTGATAATTTTTCCCACTATATTTTCATCATTTGTGTGATATTACATCTGGAATTTTTAATGATCAGAAGTAATATGCTGTCCTCAGTCTAATGGGATCCAAGTGAATGAAGAACAGAGTCTTCCACTGCTTTCTGTGATAAAGTTAGCCTTTTTTTAAACATCCCATTGGCACTAGTTGGAAATTTTGATAATGTTATCTCTGACACATGAAAGGACTTTTTTAGAGTCTTATCTGAGGAAAGAAGAATCAATTCTTTCCACATTCTCTATTCCTGTTCTGATTTGGGTACTTCTGAATAAAAACAAAAAAACAAAGTTGCACGTAACATAAAATTAGATATTGATCTCCCTTTTTTATATAGGAAAGGAATAGCTTCCACTAAAAGTCTGAAGTATGTGAATGAACTTGTGCAGTTATTTTGAAAACATTTGAAGGAATATAGAAAAATATCCTTGTGGACATCTCTATTAGCATCCACCAGGCTTTATTTTTGCTGGCATAGTGGCATCAACTTACTGCCAAGAGACAGCCAGCTTAGTGTAATGGTTAAGACACCAGGCTATAAACTAAGAGACTGGTTTATAGCCTACTGGTTCTAGTCCTGTGTTAGGCACCAAGGCAACTTGATGACTTTGGGCCAGTCACTGTCTCTCAGTCCTAGGAAGAAGACACTTCTGAAATCTTGCCAAAAAACCCCGCAGAGTCTTGTTCAGGCAGTCACCAGGAGTCAACACTGAATCAAAAGCACGCGCACACACATACATTTCCAAGAACATAACTGGGACTGATTTTGGATCAGAGGCCTGTACTTTGACCATCAAAAGAAGACAAATCTAACTGTGGTAATAGAAAGCTTTAGGGAGTGGTAGGATGAAAGTTAAACTGGAAATCATGCTTTGGTAATCACAGGCAGAGTGATTGACGCAAAAACTGACGCATCTCTGCAGAGCATTACAGGGCATTGCAGAGCCCTAATTGTTTCTATAGCATTTCAACAATAATAGTTTATCTTGAAAAGCTCCAGCAGCTGGAGCATATTTGGTGCTCTGAATTAAATACCTCATAGCCTGTCATTAAATAACATATTTAATAAAAGAACATCTGACCATTTTACATGAACTCTCAATTACTCATTCTACTTGTTCTTGCTTTAAAGAAAGAAAGCAAAGTACTGTAACTGCCTACCAGAAGCAGGTCAGGAGGCTATAATCCCCTTATTTTATAGTTGTGAATTAAGGTCTGGTTTGAATTTTGATTAAGAACTCAGAGTTCAGAGATTAAATACCAGCAAGCCAAGATTAAAAAGATTTAAATCCATTCTTGGAATATATCAATATACCAAAATGTTAAAGTCATTACAATATAGGATTTGTGGAAAGCTTTCCTGAGCCTTGACCTGATGTCTTTAATCTTAGTGTTCTTTTTGTTTACACTGAGAGCTACTATCAGGCATTAGAGTTCATTTCACTTAAATATCCAACCTAACTTTTGGTGACTTACCAGCTAAACAGCAGTAGCAACATAACATTCTGGATAGTGATTTGTCCCTAAAATGTATTAGAGCTTAGCTGTTTTAAGGAGTTGAAGCTTTCTAATAATTCATGTTCTTATGCAATGTGCCTCTGATATAAATCTATGACCTTAACTATTTCAAAGATCTGTCAAGCTATGAAAATATGTAAAATGACCGATTCCATTTGGTGATTAAAGATTCTAACCAATACAACCCCCCAGAAACAATCAGCACATATTGCAGATAAACTCATGAAAAATTGGTTGTTTTTTAAAGCAGGATTAGACTTTGGACTAGGTCCTTTTCTTCTTTGTCTCATTTTGTTTAGTGTGTCTAAACAAAACTGTTGTCTTGTTACATTTTTTAGAATATATGATCAGTTTTAGTAATTAAAGTAGGAATACTTTACTTACTGTGACCATAAATGTTTATATATATTGCATTAGAGAATATGTCATTTCATAGTAATTCCATAGCTACTTTTTTCTGGAGACTTGGAAAGACAATGAAAGGGAGACTCTAGAGAGATGAAAATCTGGGAGGGAATGAACCAGAGCCATTGTGTTTGAAAATTCCAAGAATCATGTTGGGTAAGGTCTCTAAAGATGAGAATGGTAGAAGTCCTATATCTTTAAAAAAAATGAATGTATGAAGACATACATACATTTTTACCAAATGTTGCTCCCATTAGTTTGCTTCAGCTATTAGGGAATATCAGCAGCACAAGATAGAATACAAATGTTAGCCTTTGATATGCACATGTCTGTATGTCTGTGTAACAGAAAAACAATTTGGCTGATAAGAAAGTTTTGCTATCACTAAGTCAACCTAAGCAGCTGCCAACTATAAGGATGAGCTATCCTGCCTTCCACTTTCCTGTAAAATAATTCTATTTACTGCTTGCCTTTTTGCCACCAAACACTTTATAAGGTAAATGGACAAGGCAGTTTATTAATAGTACATTTGCATAACTTTAACTCAAGTTTAAGGATTATACAACTCCATCTTCTGGAGTTAATTATCTGAAGAACTCTTTGAACAATTACATTGTTTACTTTGCTGTTTTTACAGTAAAGATACTTTCACTGTTACACTAGCAATCTTCTTTGACTGTGATAATTGTAATGTGAAGGATAATTGGAAGCTCCTAATGGAAAGGAAGGGTCAAAGGAATGCAAGTGACTGCATGAAGAAAGTGCCTGTTCTCGTTATGATATAACTCTATTTTTAAAAATCCATTAAGAACATTATTTGTAATTTTGGACCATCTCAATGCATCTATAAATTATGGCATAAATAACATGGCTGTCAGAAAAACTGCTTCAGTCACTGCCAATCACAAGCACCATGACTTTCTTTAGCTGATGAAGTGTGATGGAATGGTATGGTGAAGGCCGTGTTTGGGGAGATAAGCATTTCCTTAGCTCCCAGAATGAGCGTGGGAAGGTGAAGAGGATGAGACTGACACCACCCTAAGGAATTTGCAATGTTTGCTTGCTAGCTTGGGAAGTTTAGATTCAGTCTGGCGAGATTCTGTCTTGTAGGTGGAAGCTAATAAATGCAATAGAACTGTATCTGTACTGTCTTGTGGAGTTCTTTGGGCTGAACCTGACATGAAGGCAAGCACCTGGCTTTATGAACATCATTTGTCATATGATTAATTTATATCCCTATTCTGTAAACCACTGACTGAAATGATCTAGTTTATATATTATACAATTCAGTACTTGTCATAGATATGTGTGTTACAGAGAAGCTCAGAAGTGGTGGCCCCCATTTCATGTATATTTTGGTTTATTTTTTATGTTTGCTTTACATTAATACCTACCTTGTCTCAGAGGTTCTACGTTGTTTGCATTTGGGGGTGGGCCTAAAGCTCTGGAAGTCTGTTGGAACCACAAGAACAAAAAAGCCTTGATTGCTGTTGTCTGGTTATCTTTATGAATAATTGAATAATGAAAGACTCATATCTTCCTTCTAATAATTGATGAGACCTTCTCAGGAAATATTGAAGAAATCACTGAAACTAATTTACTAGTGGGAAAAACAGTAAGCATTGCTATTTTTCTCCAGGATATCAAAATTTATGGAAGAACAACCTTGTTTGTACAGTAATCGCTTGTCCTTTCTTAGATTTGTAAGATTACAAATTAGATTATTAAATAATCCCAAATTTATTTTAAAAGTTATTAAGTTCTTTTTTGTTTTGTGGGACAAACCTATAACTACCTTGAGTCGTATAATAGTTGGCTCTGTTTTAAAATATTTGTTTCCTACTTGGTGTTCTCAATAGTCATTAACATTACATAATGAAAAAGACCACAGGTCAGTCCTGGTTTCTGTGATCTTATCTACTTTCTCCTTTCTTGTTTCTCCTGTTTCTGAGGCCAAATTTTTCACTTTTGCTGCTTTGCTACACACAGAGAGAGAGAGAGAACGCAACCCAGTTGCCTTAAGAGCATCTTCTTCCCCCCAAATTAAGCACTTATTTTGCTCAGAATCCAGTTCCATCCTTTGGAAAACGGTTTCTTTTATAGCTCTTTGGGACCAAGCAGGCAGTATGTCTTCTATGTGAGTTTTTTTACTTTTGCCCTAAGGAGTTCTACTACTTGTGAAATTCTGTTAAAATATTGGGCAAATTATATCTACCAGTGATCTACCCATTATAAACACATGCTTGGGAGTCCAGAACAATTTCTCAGTCTCCTCAGTATCATTCCCAGATTTATTTCTACAAAAGCATTTTCTCAGTTTTCTCTAGAAAACATCCTGCGTTGGAGCCACACAGACTTCAGGTGTTTGCGTTCAAATTATAGTTCTAAATGTGAAATTCTAGAGAATAGCCTCTAGGGAAAAACTGTTTTCATTTTTTCACAAGCAATTTGTGAAAGAAATCCTTAATGTTCCTAATGATTAATTTAATAATGAATTATATATTTTGGTCAATGTCTGCAATTTTTCTTCCCTAAATTATCTGATTTCCTCAGAAGTGTCAATTTTTACTAATAGGTAAAATACTTTTCTAATGTGTGATGTTTACCCAGCATCAACTTCTATTTCTTCTCTCCAGTTTTCCTACTTTTAGTTCATAAAATGTAGACTCCATGTGCTGGTCAGGGAGCAAGCATGAAAGCTATTTTATCTTTTGCAAAATTATTCCTGTGTTCTGTTGTTTGCTTGGGTATGTAATTTTTTAAAATGAACTTAGGAATTGTCTGGCTAATTCTTTCTCATTTTTAAATAAATGCTGAGGTAATTTTATTCCTCACAATGTGTTTAGAATTTCAGACAGAACTATTTTTTTCCCAAATTAGTAAATCATGAACACTACCAATATTGTGTATGATTGGTATAAGCGTACCACACTTCATATAAAATATATATTTTTTAAATAAATAAAATATATTTAAATATATTTTTAAATATGTCAAATATTTTAAGTATTTGTCATATTTAAACTTAGAATATACATCTTTATTCAAGTAAACTTGCATATGAGGATGGAGGTCTTTAGCAATTGGTCCTCTTTTCTTTCACTGAAATTCTATTCTGTTTGGAGTGAATGAGGAATTACTTCTCCTTTATGAATGTTGAAGTTTGTCTATATATTGTATTTATATAATTATTTCTCCTTTTTGGGATAAATTCTATAAACAAATATATCACTTTTTAAATAGCCAATGTCATATTTAGGATATTTATGATTTTTTAAAAAATATCTTATGTTGGTATTTAAATTTAACAGAATATTTTGCTTCATGTTTCTTCATAGGCTTGTTGCTTTTCCCTTATGTGAGAAACAAAATTTTTCTTCATTTTTTTAAAGTTATATTTCAGGCAATCACATTTCCCTTTAAATAAAGCATATCAAATAACATTCAAAGAAAAACTAAGGAGATAGATAAGGTATGCAAACAATGTTCTGTAAATGATGTTTACGGAAAGATGTCTAAAACAGAGATCACTCTTACAAAAGAACAATGACAGAAACAAAAAAGCAATTATATTAGGTATAAAGATCTTGGAAGAATCTTCTTGAGACAGACAATTTATAATAATCTTCCTTTACAATACCTGGAAATGTTTAATTATTTCTGTATATAAGTGCAGAAAGCTAAATCTCAGAATAAACAATAAACTGTTTCGGTTGCTATGGAGCTTGGATACTTGCAAGAACTGAATTTGATTTTTTGATCTTTTGGTATTGTTTGTATAACTGTATAAAAACACAGGGAAACGCACACACGCACACACACACACACACACACACAAACATTTAAAGGAAACTTTATCTCAAGCTGAACAAGATTCCTGGCAACTACACTGATGTATCTATGTAGCTTTCTTAGCAACATTATGGAAGTACTTTGCTGTTCCTGTCTTCCGAGTGTTTAGTCTACAATCCTAGGGTTTCCTGATATTCTCACTTTCAAATACTAACCAGGTCCAACACGGCTTAGCTTTTTTTCCAGATCAGCCAGCCAAGGTCTGCTATGTGCAGCTACTTATATTAATGCAATAATTTTATTAGGCCAATCAAAATTTTGAAAAAGCCAGGACTACACTGGCAAGATATTAAATCAAGCAGAATGGAAAAAAGGAAAGAAAAGTAGAAGATTAAACAATGCATGGAATATGGAAGTAGACCACAAACATGCAAGTAGAGCCTCTCAGATTGTATCAGGATACTCTGGGTAACCATTGGAAAGAAAACAATGCAGTGATTGATGTGCAGTTTACTTTTTCACCAGGAATTAACCTATATATATTTTATATAATCATGTGTCAGTTTCATGTGGCCAACTATTATCTAACAGTTGTACTATGAGTATTTTTTTAATGATGGTAAATCAAGAAAGCTCATAGCTCAAACAATATCATGACTGTTTGTTTATAAAGTTTCAGATACAAAGCAATTATAGAGGAACAGCTTCACTTATATAGCTACTGTTTAGCCAATGCAAAACAATTCAATTCACCTGCATGAAGAGGTTTACACTGTGGAGCTGATGCAATGTTCCTCAAGTGAAGAGATAATATGATTTGCCCTTATGAGGCTCTTCCTGTTGCTTAATCAACAATGCTAGTACCCAGAAGAGGCTATCAGAGTATGAGTATGCTGTTAGAACAAGAAGGCCTATGGTTGCTATATTTTTTTCCTTTCCAGTTTAGTTTAAATAAGCTTGCTGTCAAATTGTCAACCAGCAGGAGGCTTCCCCACTCCCACCTGGGCATCCTGTAAGAAAAATATCCAATCTCTAATTATGGACAGACAAGAAGACCTTAACTATTTGTGTTAGAAAAACAACAACTCTGCAGATGGCACCACAAAGATATAAGAACAGCTATAAAGAGTCATAATCTACTGGAGTCAATGGGATTAATATCCCTGTGTCAGATAGAGAGGCTTGGTTGGGGTTTGCATTTTATACACAACCAAGGGAGCAATCTCTTAGAGGTCTCATGCACAGCACATTGCTAAGTCACAAATCAACTTTCCTTGCTCCTTTGGAAAAATGTTTCCTGTAAAACCGTTCTCTGAAAATTATCTCATGCAGCAGGTTTTCTGGCTGCTTGATTCCTCCTTCTGGATCAGGCCTCCAGGCCTCTTCTCCTCCTCCTTTTATTTCTTCTAGTCCTGAACTTCCCCTAGCTGATCAACGGGGTGATTTTCCCACTGATGAAACTGCCAGCCTCTCTCTCCCACATTGGCTAAGCTGCAAACCGATGCTCTGATCCCTTTGCACTTTCCCTTTTTAGCTGCATGAAATGGGACCCAGCTGAGCAAAGTGCTGCCGGGGAAAGAGCCTTGTGCTTCCTCTTTCAGTTTACTGAAAAATCTCACTAGAGAACAACCGGTTTTCAAGAATATGCATGCAGAAAATGAGGCAGTTACTGAAGTGAGCTTTAAAACTGCAAGGGAAATCACTGTTGCTGAACAGAAGGTATAAAACAGAATGTTTTACAGAAGGTGGATTTTAATAACATTAGTTTATCCCAAATAATTGCTCAAAGAAGAATAGCTGACAGTTCTTCCAATCTTAGTGATCAATTAGCTGAGAAACCTAAAGAATGTATCTTTTATACCTCAGCAGTTGATGAAAGCACTGACTTAAAAGATATGGTACAATTACTCATTTTTATAAGACTAGTAAGTACACGTTTTGAAATTACTGGGATGTGCTACATAACTAGATGCACAACTGGAAAATAAGTTTGTGCTGAAGTCATAACATGTCTTAAAGAAACCTTGAAACATGATCTTAAAAATTTGAGCGTGATTTGCACTGACAGGGCACCAGCCATGAATGGCAAAAAGATTGGTCACTCTTCTTGAGTGCTAACTCAGACGACAAATAACCAAACACCAGTGCATTATTTATCTGCAAGTTTTGTACAGTTAAGTTTTAAAATTTTATTGTGTTGTCAGTGGTTGTCTTCATTGTTAACTTTCTCTGCAGGAGTGGACTGAAACACTGAATATTCCAAGATTTCTTCAAGAAGCAGACGCTGAATGTAAAGCCTTAATTTACACAGAAATAAGATGGTTGAGTCAGGGTTGCCACTTCAGCATTTTGTTACAATAAAAGACGAAGTAGCAAAACTTATTTTAAACACCTGTACTGAAACTGCTGTTGTAAAATTTAGATCCAAATTCAAGTAATTTATAATACAGAAAACATGAAAATTCAAGGTAAGACCAAAATATGATGCTTTTATATAAGAGGTTCAGTCTTTAACTATATACTGATGAAACACAAATTGATTGTGATTCTCTGAAACCAAATCTTGGCATCATGCTGTGGAAGTTGAGAAACAGATTAATTTATCATGTAGCAACAGTAAACAGTGCCAGTTCACTGCTAGGAATTCTTGGAAAAGGAATTGAAAATAAAAATGTGAGCACCATTATTTTTTACCTAAATCTACAGTGCTTCTGGAATATTATGTTCACTTTTACTTTTCTCATCTTAAAATAGATAGTGGAAAACTATAAAAGATGAAGAAAAAAAGAATGACTAGTATATGAATATAACTAACAATATTGCCATAGGCTCTGAAATGAAATCTGTTGGTGATTGATTTAGCGGAGAAAGAGAAAAAAAAAACCCTTCTGCACACAGTTCATTGTCACAAGATGTGATGACAGCTATTAGCTTAGAAAGTTTTATAACACCAGCTATTACCAGTTATGGGAAATTTATTTTTTTCTTTAATGTCAATTGACCTAATTCCCAGACCAAAACACAATTATCATTTGATATTCATACTTTGTAATGACAAAAATGGGAACATTAAGGAAAAATATGCATGGGTGTATATGTATACGTTAGGAGAAATGTTTATACACTCTTTATTAAAAAATGATCAGTCTGATCAAGAAACAGAATGAAATTAACTGAAAACTGGAAAAAAAACTAGCCCATATATGTATTTTACATATTTGTGCATTCCTGGATATTTATAGAAAAAACAGCAGAGGAAGTTCAGTTGCTTTTAGACCCTGTTGTTTGTTCC
Organism: Python bivittatus; assembly: GCF_059951505.1. NCBI lineage: Eukaryota > Metazoa > Chordata > Lepidosauria > Squamata > Pythonidae > Python > Python bivittatus. The sequence goes on from NW_028277074.1 coordinate 17,251,898, forward strand.
CTGCAAGCATAAGGATTATGACCACTGATACAGAACCAGCTGAATCACTGATCCAGGAAAGTCTGGATATATAGGCATAAAATTAGCATGTATCAGCCCAGATGTGCATAGTTCATGCCCGTGAAATAAGAAGGAACAACATGTCAGTATAATAGATATCTTGGATGCTAAGGTAGAGTGGATGGTTAGCAGTATTGTCTGTTTTTATTCAATCATGTACTAATGTTCAGAATGCATTACAAGAGCATAGTCAAGTATTCAGCATCCTGTGAATAGGCTTAATCAGTCCTCTGTGATTTTCAGTACTCATCTAATACATGCCATTCAAGTGCATTAATCTGGGGAGTGTGGATGCATTTTTCTTGAAATGAAATGCCTGGAAATAGAATTGTGCCATGAATTGCAAAATGCTTCTGCCATCAGATTCAAGGGATTATAAAGCATATTGATGGGCATATTGTTCCATGTAATGCATGTATAAGAGGCGGGATGCTAAAAATAAAGATCAAAGTCTTCTGTCCAAAATAGTTACTTTCACTGGCATAAATAACTCACGATTCAGATAGATAATTTAAGCAAAATTCTTGCCTTTCTAGACTGCACAGTGTACCTGGCATTTACAAGTAGAAAATACAATAATTGTTGAATAGCGTATGTGATTCCTTGAAATCTGGAGATGGGTTATGGATTATGGGACAAAAATAGACTGGGGTTTATAGAAAGAAAGAAAGAAAGAAAGAAAGAAAGAAAGAAAGAAAGAAAGAAAGAAAGAAAGAAAGAAAGAAAGAAAGAAAGGAAGGAAGGAAGGAAGGAAGGAAGGAAGGAAGGAAGGAAGGAAGGAAGGAAGGAAGGAAGGAAGGAAGGAAGGAAGGAAGGAAGGAAGGAGAACAACAACAACAACAACAACAGTTTGGATCTCTGTAATTATGGTGGCAATAAAACAAACTGCTTTGCAGAAAAAGGTTGGTTATAATAATATACGGAATATACATTAACTACAAGTAGGAATTAAAACATAATTTCACTGCAGATTCTGCCAGGAATGAAACTAATTCAAGGCCATAGAGGTGAAGACAACGTTTGGCTTTCATTTGTCCAGGGAGAAAAGGTATTCCACTTAGTTTTTAAAATGTGCAAGGTGCCCAAGATAGAAGAGACTTCTCACTCACTTTACTCATTTTATAAATTAAGTGGAACTCATAATGAGTAGAAGATTCACCAGGTCCAGTTGGGCAAATTTCCCATTGGGGAGGATGAGGGTGTTTTTATAAAAGGATAGTAAGAATTTCCTGGATCTACTGTCAAAATTAGACAGAAGAATTTACTATATCTAATCTGGTTTGCTGATTTGTGACCTATAAATTATATACAACTTCTTGGGCCTATGCAATCAATATGGCAATTATGCCCTTTCCTCAGCTGGCAGGTCCCTCAGACAGTTACTCAGGCCCTGATTACTTCACAGATTGGATTATGGCGGTGGTCTCTACATGGTGATTATTGTATTATTGCAATGCACTCTACATGGGACTGCCCTTGAAGACCATCCAGAGGCTACAACTGGTTCAAAATGCAGCAGTGTGAGCAGTAATGGCGCTTTTTGTTATGTCCATGTGTCACTGATGCTATGCAAGCTGCATTGGTTGCCAGTCAGCTTCCAGGTACAATTAAAAATGCTAGTTTTTACCTGTAAACCACCCAGAGCCACTGGGAGTCAGGCAGCATATAAATTTAATAGATGATGATGATGATGATGATGATGATGATGATGATGATGATGATGATGATTCATGACCTAAAGCCTGGTATGTGAAGGGCCACTTATCTCCAATTATTTCTTCTGCTCTCTGTACATTCTGGCAGAGTGGTTGCACTCCGGGTCCCCTCATTTAAATGCTGTCATCTTGCAGGACCAAAGAAGTATACCATCTCTGTTATGGAAGAGCATCCCCCAGACATATAGACCTCAACCTCTCTCCTGGAAGTCCCGAAAACCTGTAAGACCTGGCTCTGGTCCCAGGCCTGGGGTTAATGTGTTTGTGGAGCCCTGTTATGGTTTCTTGTTATAGTTATGGTTGCTTTTGTCTGAGCTGCCTGTGTTGTTTTGTGTTTTTAACTGTTTTTACTATTTGTTTGATTTTGTAAACTGTCCAGAGTCTGCTAGAGTGGGCAACCCTAAATAATATGCCAAATCCAGTCTAAACATCTGGCTGACTATGCAACCAACAATAATAGAAATAGAATGACTATGGCAAAAGAAAGCAAATATAGTACCAATAGTTATAGGCACCTTATAGGTGCAATCCCAAAACATCTGGAGCACCTCTTGAAGACCATCAGCATTGATAAAATCACCATCAGTCAATTGCAAAAGGCAGTTTTACTTGAAACAGCTTACATCCTGTGACAATACCTTTAGCACCATTAAACAGCAACATCAGCCTATCCCAGTTCCTTGGGAAGGACTCGATGGGTGGATAAAAATGCCAAATCCAGTCTAAACAATTGGCTGACTGTGTAACCTACAACAATAATAATAATAAGTCTTGGAAGCATTGAACTAACCTGATTTAAGTTACCACTAGAATGTATTTAAAAAATATTGCTAATGGGAGTAGGTGGGTATGCAGGCATACTTATATGTGAAAATAGTTTCATATATTTGTATGGTCATTGAAATAAATAGTTGATGACTTCTGATATGAAAAAATCCATAGTCCGGTCCTCAAAAATTTTTCTTTTTATTCATTTATAAAGCACATACAGCAAAGAATAGGGAAGAGTAAAGGAATGCAAAATAGGTGAGTATTATTTCAAAAGTAAGAATGAAAATGCTTTCGGGGTGATTAGTAGTCTATCAGTCATATGTCAACACTGAATCTGTTGTATTTCCTCTGGATTAAAAAGAACAAAATTATGCTATGAAATAAAATAATGTTCTTTTCATAAGTAGGCAGCAAGGTTTGTTTTTGCCTTTTATCCTGATATCTCCTACAGGGAAAATTGCATTCATTCAAGCCATGGTTTCTTTTCTCAGAGTCCGTCTCTGATGACATGTAAGGATATTTGTGAAAGATGTACGCCCTTTAGTTCTTGATCTTTTCTTTAATTTCTTCTGATGTTTGAGTGAAATTCCAAGTTCCTCCATTATGGCATTAAAAGAAAGACACTGATAAAAGATAGGAGAGAAAGTTAAATTTATTTGAGTTAACAACAGATTTCCATCATATATTTTATAGAATTTAAATCTAGCTGTAAATGTGACAACAATCACTGTCATATCTTGTGGAAGTGAATTATGAATCTAATGTTGATTAATTTGTTCATTGATGTCAATAAAAGAAACTCCTCTTAAATACAAATTACCATTTTTGGGGGTTGCAGAAAACCCTGATATCTGTTCACTACTTGATAATTGTCTGTACTGTTGCTGGCTGATTGTATATTTTTGGATCGAAAATATAGTCAGAGTCCTTTCTTCAGCCTTCAACAGCTCTCACTGAGATGACTTTCAGAACAGCTAAATTAATTTTTTTTCTACCTAGTATTAGGCCTACTATGGCAATAGGTCTCAGAATGTATAGTAAAAAATAAATAAAACCTATATAAAAACAAAACTTTAAACTAAATTGCTCAAACTAAACCCCAGAAACTGAACCCAAATGGGTAATCAACATGTCCAGCCAACCACTATCCACTGCAGAACACAATATTCTCCAGAAAGGCCTCAACTATAACATGGACAATGCTAATCAGCTAGAATTCTGTGCAGCCTTAGAAGCAGCATTTAAAACCACAAGACTTAACACAGAGACCCAAGAAAACGTAAGGCAGGTAATCATACCACAGATCAGAAGAACACAGAATCAGCACCAACTCAAAGCAGAGAACAGAGCAGCCCTCAAAAACCTAAAGAAGAACCAAACCATCATTATCCTCCAGCAGAAAAAGGTCAAACCACAGTTACCATGGATAAATCACAATACACACAAAAAGCCAAAAAATTATTGGAGGACAAAGAAACTTACATCCCAGTTACCACCAACCCAATACAGAAACTAGGCAACCTGATCAAGAGAACCCTTAATGACCTAACCAAGAAAGGACATATCACAAGAGAATAGTGGCAGATGAAAAGCAGTGGACCTATCGTCCAACATTTCTATGGATGACCAAAAATACACAAGCTTGACATACCTCTCCACCCAATTGTATCATTACCAGGGACTCCAACTTACAACATAGCAAAAAAACTGACAAAAAAGCTTGGACATCTCACAGAGAGGAGTGAATATCCTATCAACTCCCCACCACAGTGCCTCTAGAATATCAAAGATGTACAAATAGATGAAGATGAAATTTTATTTTATTTTTATTTTATTTATTAAATTTCTCCCCTGCCCGTCTCCCACCAATGGGGGACTCTTGGTGACTCACACAAAACATTAAAACCATAAATATATATAAATACATAAAACATCAACATTTAAAAAACATTACTAAAAAAGAGGAAAAGAAGAGTCCAAGAAGATGAAGAATCTGGGGCTGAAGACAGCAGGTCTCTATGGAGCTAGCCATTCCCATGCTTGAAGTATTCCCTCCCCACCCCAGGCCAAGTGACAGAACCGAGTCTTCAAAGCCCTTCGGAAGGCCAGGAGTGAGGTGGCCAATCGCACCTCTGGGGGCAGAATGTTCCAAAGAGCGGGGGCTACTCCTCTTACGCAGGAGCTGTGTAAGAACATTATTCGAATGAGTGCAAACACACTGCAGCAACCCAGAACAGCAGAAAAAAGAAACAGACCACCTATACAACATCTTCCAACAAAATGGATATCCACACAACTTTATCAAAAAGTGCCTGACCACTCAACCTACTACAACACAACCAACACAAGTTATGAAAAGAATAACACTGCCATACTTCAGAAACGTCTCAGAAACAACCAACAGACTATTACAACCACATGGCATCTCTGTAGCACACAAACCAACTAAAGCCCTCCGAAACATCTTAAGTAAACCAAAAGACCCAGCAGCCCAAGAAGGAAAAACAGGAATAATCTACAACATACAGTATAAGGACTGTAACAACCACTATGTAGGACAGACAGGCAGAAGGCTAGCAGAGTACATCCATGAACACTAACAAGCAGTCAGAAGACTACGATGAAAACTCCTTAATCTCACAACACATGGACAGACTTAACCATAGTTTCAACTGGGAAACCGTCAGCATCTTAGACCAAGCTAAATCCAAAAATGTGAGAGAATTCCTGGAAGCTTGGTATTCAGACAAGGCAGCCATCAACAGACACATAGAGATAAACCACATCTACACACTATTCAAAACAGGCAATAAAAAGGAAACAAAAGATCAGAATATCTCCTTACCAGCAATCATCATCCAGATAAGCAGAGATTAACACCAAGATTAACACCAGACAATCAAGCAGTAAACAATACCCTAATCAAGGAACTACCAAGAAAGAAAGAAAGAAAGAAAGAAAGAAAGAAAGAAAGAAAGAAAGAAAGAAAGAAAGAAAGAAAGAAAGAAAGAAAGAAAGAAAGAAAGAAAGAAAGAAAGAAAGAAAGAAAGAAAGAAAACACCGACCACCAACACTGACAGGGCAAACTACTGTACATAAACAGAGAACAAACCCCACTCCATTCTAGCACTGAAGATGTTACCTAGCCAGGTAACGAAATGTTTGCAAGAAAACAACTAAGCTCAGAGAACCCCAAGGACTCCACAAAACCTATATAAATGAAACAAAAACATCAAAGCAATAGAACCTTGAGTTAAATTAAATTAACTATATTGATGTAAGACTACTTAAGGCCAAAGCAACAGAAATATAGCGGGGTGGAAAGCAGTCCCCCCCCCCCCCATTTAAATCTGTGTCATGCTACAGAATATAAAACATTCTTTTTTCTTTGATAAACAAATTGGGAGTCAGTTTCAAGTTGAAACATTTTGAAGAGCAACTTTGAGATACATCTGTATCTTAACCAGAGGAATAGCTATAAGTAAACAAAACAAGATGTGAACTATAATATGAGACTTTAAACCATATACCTTAATTTTCCATACCACTTTTTAAACGTAAAAAGCCATGATCAATTATTGTCTTGTAACAAAGAGAATATATTGTAGGAAAGGAACTGAAAAGGTAATAATTAAACAGGCCAAGTGTCAAGACTTATTCTCAGCCAATAGGGAATTTGTTTTTTCCCTTCTTCCATCTGTTTTACTGAAACTGGGTTTTGTTGTTCCAAAAACAGCCTGCAGTATGACCTGTTTTTGACGACTGGAATAGGAAAAAAAGGCATTTTGAATTACAGCCTATGGCAGACAATCAAGGAGGCATACAGTACATATGACTAGAAGATTCTCATATTTATCTTCAAGAAAACACCTTTACTCAGTAGTACTCAACATGCTTTGCATGCAGTAGGTCCCAAATTCAACCCCTGGCAACTGAAAGTAGAGATAAAAAGCACTCTGGAGAGTTTCTGCTTGTCAGGGTAGCAAGCCAGTTTTTCATGTTTCTGTTGTAACTTCTGCACAGAAGCCATTGTCTGTGAAGGTAGAAATCTGCATGAAGAAGTTTTAAAAAATCCTTATTGTTCTTGATAAAGGTCGTCTTCCCAAGAAAATAATCTAATAATGTGAAGTTTATTAGGGGATCTGTTAGCATCACATAGTAAGACAATATTCTTAACACATAAGAATATAAAAATGTAGTTCCCCTAAAATATTCACGTCAGGGGAATGGAAGCAACAAGAAAACAAGTGAGTAAGAAGCACCCAGATATTCTAATCTTTACCTATAGCAATGCCTGTGCTTTCTTGGAAATTGATAATTGTGGTCTGACATATCTGGAGACCCAAAGGTTGGGGAAGGCTGCAGAAATATGTAAGAAATAAGTTTAATGATCTAGCCGGTCAGATCATGAGTGATAGCTGTATATATATAAAATCATGTATATAAAACCATGCAAAAAAGTAATTCTTCATCCACAATTTTTTATTGAGTTTATAGAAAAGATTAAAAAATATAAAATAAGATTATGACTTAACCATACACCTTCATTTTCTGAATAGTGGTTGTCATTTAGAATAGTTAAGATAAGAAACATGAAGCTAATACAGAAACTTAGTGTAAAAATGTTAAGCGTAAGTTAACACATTTCATCAAATAGTTTAGATAAAAAGAAAAATGGCATACAAAGAATGAAGAGCATTAGGTGACTGAATCTGGAGACTCAAACAATAACACTTTTAGAATATTATTTCATTTATAAAAAATTAACAAATTAAAGAACCTAATTATAATCTGAACTACCTTAAGCTGTTACATTCATATTCATATGAAGAGAATTGGAGTATAAGTATCTAAACAGTTTCGTATCTGAGCACTTTTATACCTAAAATGACTCTGAATGAAAGTTTTGGTGGCTTCCTATCACCTTATTTCACAAAGCAAGAGTCAAGCTGATTGACAAGTTAAGCATACTATTTACAATGCTATTGGAATGGGCATGTCTACTTCTTTGAGAATCTACTGCACTTCCTCAATAATTGATGACCAGTCATGCCATGCCAGCCAGCCAATGAGGACTTCTGCCCCACTCCCACAATTTTGTACCACAAGATAAATCCCTTTTCCTCTTTACACAATATAACCTTTTAAATTTATTTTTATTCTCCAAGACATTAAGCCGCCAACCCACTTCTACTGTCTACTGTGGCCGCTGTACCCAATCTTCTTTTCCTGCCACCAGACCATGGTATTGGGAGTTAGAAGGTGAGTGAGTCAAGGATTGCCACACTATCCAGTGCAACACAATCTCACATAGAGCCATTTCTGCTATAATTCTCACTATGGAAAAATGAGAGTTCCTGGTTTAAAACAAAGTCAAGTGCAACATGAAGAAGCTGGGCAAAAGGCAAGAGGAGACATAGCCTATCTGCTGCGGTTCAGTTTGTTTTAATGTTGCCTGTCTGGAAGAATCTTTTTAAATAATATTTTTATTTTGTTCTTAGGGCTTTGCTAAACACCCAGTTTGAAACAGACATTATAGGCAAAAAGAAACCATATGTATTGGCCACAACATACTCAATCACTAGTTGTACAGTGCCATCATAAACTTAGTTACCTAACAGCTGTGATTTTGGATTTTTAAACATAAATCTCCAAGCTCTCAGATCCTGGCTCAGAGAAGAGAAAGCTGTACGCAGCACCAAGTTATTGATGTGCTCCAGCATCTCATTAAAGATTCTGTGCATAGAAGCCTGATTCTATAAAATAGCTTCCTCAGCTAGGTTGTAGGGGAGGTATATATCTTAAACCATGTTTGCAAGGCCTTATCACAGGACCAGAAATAGTAGGTTTTTGCCAAAATGCGTTGAAGCAGAACGTAAGAATGGACAATAGTATAAAAATAGAGTAGGTTATGAGATTCACTGTAGAGAGTTTAGATACACAATTAATTCCTGGGTTATCAAGCTTATTTTAATTATTCCCTGTCTTATAAACAGTGTAATATATTTGGATTAGATAACTATGATTTCCCCCCCTCCCCATTACTGCAAATATCCCTGGGACCATTAACAGGCTGTAATATTAACAGGTTCCTTCAGGCTCTTGTTTGAAAAAGGAAGAACTTCATTAACTTATAGCTAAAGATAAAGAAATATTTTAAAACCTCACTTTTAGGTTATTCCAAAGGAAAAGTATGATTTTAATTAATTCCACGTGGGAAGTGAAATGAAAGCAAATTATTCATATCTGAAAAAGATGAATCATACAAAAATAATCCAAAAAAGTTACTGATCCCAATGGAAATACAGATGCATACAGCAAGATAGGTAACTCTTCCAAGTCCTGCAGTGCCAAGAGGAATGAGCATTCCCACTGGAACAATGGAACAGGATTAGTATTTCTGTCCACTTGGCTAAATAAATGATAAAGTGAACTTGTGCCCATGCACTGCTTTACAATGAGGAATCTATCTGATCTGTATCAGTTTTTTAAATTCAGAGAGCTTCAGAATATCCACGCACACGCATACTTGTTCTGCATGGACCCTTTCCATTTGGGGAATGATTTGGCATTTCCATGAAAGACCTAACTATCCTCTGCAGAAGTATCTGGGGGCCATGGAGGTCAAAACTTCAAGATGGTGGTTGCCGCAGCATGATCAAAACCCCACTCGTTTTGTGCTTGCATCAATGTTGCATGCACAAAGGGGTGGGCTTTGATCACATTGTCACAACTGCTATCTTGATTCTTTTTAATTCCTCTCCTACCCCAAACCTGCAGATATTGCTGATCTCCTATAAACAATTTCTTGTCATACTATATTCATAACATTCTACTATACTATGGAGTGGAATTTATAAGGCCTTTACCTACATTTATTCTCAAACCAACTGAAGGGTTAACCAACAGTTTTAGCTCTTCCTCTTAAGCCATTTCGCGTGTTAGCTGCTATTGGAAATACTAACCCAAAACATCCTTGGGTACATGAAGAAATAAGTTATTTTGATCCCAGGTTTTCCCCCCTTAATGTATGTTGTTGAAGGAATTTGCTCTTAGCTAAACACACCTTTCCTTTACTGTAACTATACAGTATGAATTGAGGGTTGTGTTCGAATCCCTTGTTCTTCCCGAATTAATTTGCCACAGTCTAACTCTGTAGATAAGGTAGTTCCAGAAGTAGAGTTGGATGGATGAGTTTGTTTACACTGCTGTCCATAAAAGAAACAAAAGGCCTTGTTGCATGCAGAAAGGAAAAGAAGGAAGAAAAAGAAAGATAAAAATATTAACCAATGTAACAAAATTTTTGAGAGAACGATACCAAAACTATAAGACAACATACTTATGGAAAATGAAAATTGTCAAATGTATGCAGTAATAATTTGAATTCTGTAGAATACACATATGCATATTTTACTGTATTATATCAAATGTGTTAATATGTTAAAATTAGCAATGTATGACAACTCTACCATTCATATTTCTCATAACTTTTATTAAAACTTGCTTGAAGAATTTGTATTTTCCTTTTTCATTCTTTAAAGGCTGACAGGAATCAATCTGTTTTCTCAGGGATACATGTACACGATATTCTTGTCCATTTTGCTTTAATATTGATCACTATCTGCTCTAGGCTATTAATTGGGTAACTTTCTTGTACCTCATACAGGTTTGTAGCAATGTTTTAACAGCAGAGATCCAAGCCAACCCCAACATGTAAGTGGAAAAATAACAGATAACTGCAATGATAACAAGTACTTATGTACAGAAACATATATAGAGTATATCACTTCTATTTGTTTTGAGGGCCACACCAAGCTTTGCATGTTGAGGGTCACAACCTCAAAATAGCCAGGACCAGGAGGCTTTTTTCTGGGAAGGGGGAGGATTAAGAGATACTTAATCCTTTGCAAAGTTTAAGGTAGTCAGTTTGCCCCTTAACTTCCCCACCTCAAAAATAATAAAAAGAGCCAAATGGGATTTAGGGGTTGCAAAGGAATACTGGACATATGTGTACCCTGCTGTAAATCATGGTGTCTTCCAGCAGGGTTTGGTCAAACATAGTTGTTATATGATTGGGGGCTGCACTCACACATACTAATTCACCTCATGCATACACATGCACATAGGGACCCATATTATCATAGACTACATATTCATTGCATTCATTGCATAGATTACATATTCATTGCATTCTCTCTCACATACATAGAGTTTTTTTCCATTCCACCATTTCAGTGAACAAAGATGATGAGGTTTAAGCCTTCATTCTCTACATGTTGAAATCCCCCACCCCCTTGCATCAATCACTTGGACAATAAGTGAAGACTGTACAGAGATCAGCCTCCTGGTTTGTCTCTCTTCCAACTTAAGTTGCAAGTCCAGTGTTGGAGGAAATAGCCCATTGGGAGCATAATTCCTATGTGTCATCTTACCTATTTAAATTATACTTTTGTTTGTACAAAGAATGGTTTGGAGTGTATTGGTAAAGATTATGCTTGTGTCCTTTTTTCCTAACAAAATCATTTGTTGCATAGCACACCTTGGAATGCTTTGTTGAAATACCACAGTCCTATCCCCTTTTTCTGCCTCACACAGATAATGCCAAAACATTTATACAGAAGAGGCTGATAAATGTGCCAACCATATCCTCACTTCAATTCCATTGAAATCCATCACTTCTATTCAGTTGCCCTTAATTATTATCCAGTGTGCTCCTGCAGATGAAGAGCATAAACTGTACTCTTTCGTTGCACTAGATAGAAAGGTCTTATTGAGATTAACAGTGTTATTATAATGATGATGATGTAACAACACATTGACTTTGCTGACAGTTATAGCCTTAGAGAACCGTCTGTATCCCTAGGCAGAACCTATTGCATAGGGCTGATCCTACCATTAGGAAAAGCCTACTATTGGGCAGAACAGCTCATAAAAAGTAAAAAAAAGTTAATCATTAGCTATTTCACTTATCTTCTTAGGACAAAATGCTTTAGGCCAGATCTGCAGAAGGCAGCTCTTCCAGAACTCAATAATAAGGCAGAGGTGAGTTTTGTGTGCCTTGATTGGATCCCATACTTTTATGCCAAGGTATTGCCCAGATTGAGCTCAGCTGGACTTACCTGTTCAATATCACTATTTTTCCTTGATTTGTAAAAAAATTCTCCAATAGCTACAAACACAGAAAGAACTAGTCCTGCTGCAAGCACTATGAAAATGCCCCCAATGTTTTCCACGCCAAGGGCACTAGCTTCTTTGCTTTCCTCCTCTGGACAACCATTGCCTCGCCACCACTTTTCCTTCATCATGTGCAACTTTCCTTCCTCTTGTAACTGGAGAATGGCAATGGTGATTTTGTCTCTATAAGGAGATCCTGAAGAAAAGGGAACAAACAACCTTGATTATATCAGGCTATATAAGATCATGGTGAAAAACAGTTACATAGCTACAAAAAACCCAAATTTGTTTGTTTGTTTATTTGTTTATAGTTTAGATTATAAACCCACCCAACTCAACACTGACTCTGGGCTGCAAGCAGTAAGGTACTTCAGGGTTATAGCATTGAATAAGGATTGCTTCCTTTTGGAATAGTGAAAGATTATTGGTGTCTTGTAACATTTGGTTCATTTATCAATAAACCAATTTTGTAATTTATTTACAAATATGCAGATTTAGAACAGATGAAAGTAAAGCATAACAGTCCAAGATAAAGCCAGAGTTAGCTATTTCAAAATTTGTTCTCCACTTAAGAGTCTTACAGAAACATAATTAGTTGTTTCTTCTCCAGAGTGGCTGGTTTAAAAAAAATGCTTTCTCACAAACAGATTATGTATGTATTGGCAGAATCTGGGATAGTGACTTTAAATCAATTACTGTGTAATGATTGTTTTGAGGATTTTTTTCTGACTTCAAATTGAATTTGGTCTTTGTAGTTCACAGTACTTCCAACTTGGCAGTATTTCCAACTTAAGCATGTTTTAACTGCCCAATGTGAGCAGGTAAGAGATCCATGATGGAAATTAAACTCTCAACATATATTTATTAAAAGTTTGAGGATATTTTTTAAAGTGGATAGTACTAGAATAGATCAAACATGAACCACAGAATTGGAATCTCCAGTAATACCCCATCAATGGCTTCATGTTCTTAAGAATGTTTAAATGGTATTGATGGGTTTAAGTTTAAAGCTGATTCATCAAAAAACCATATTTAGATTGTATTAGACTCCCCAAAGAATAGACTCAAAAGCAGGGACATCAGATTTTCTCTGTTGGAGATACTGACTTCTAGATGAGGAATGGTGAGCTAGCACATCTACAAATGAATGGAAATGACATCACAGCCACAACAAAGGACTGGCAAGTGGACCAGTTCCACAGAACCTCCCCAGATAAGGAGAGGACAGGAGATCCCTCATTTGTGCTCTGGATGGCTGTTCTTCATGAGGAGACTGCAGGACAGTGGTTTCCCACAGGTTTGAGTACTGGGAGACAAAAAAGTCATCATGCTCTCAACTGCAGCAGAACCTTTTTAAGGATAACAAGCTCACTAACCTCATTTTTCTAATCACTTTCAGAAATTACCTATTTAACTATCTTAAGGCTAATAGAGATCCTCAAAACAACAAGTTTGCAGTCACCTGGTGAGTTACCTTCATTCCAGAATAAAAGAAAAAGTAACTATAAATTTAAGAATTTAAAGAATTTGAAATAAACAGCAAAAAGCTGAGTAAGACTTTAATTCAAGAAATTATAAATGAATTAAGGGACCAGATGAATTTGGAATATTAGGACTTTTGCTATAAGATTCTGGAAATAATTTTATAAATAAATAGCACCTTCATGGGAACTAAATTGTTTAGTCTACCTTAAATCATAACAGAAATTCTAGATTTTATGATTTCAGATATTGGACACTAGAGGGGACTAAAGATTCCAGGCATAAAAGGAAAAAGAAGAGAGAGAGAGAGAGAGAGAAAGAGAAAGAGAGGGCCCCCCCCCTTGCCTTTTGTCTTTGATCAGCATTGGGAGAAAGTGACAGAAAATGGTATGACATTTGAAATACCTCAGATGATACTTGAAGAATGGGGACAAAAACTAGCAGCTATAATGTCAGCAATGATGTCTGCTTATATGAATAGATTATTTCCAAAAGATATTAAAGAAGAAATGACAGATATGAAAGAGAATACCCTGGAAGATCTGCAGGATAAAGAGCTGAAACAAACTTCATCTGATGCAGAAATATTAGAATATCTAGAGATTGTTGAAATACTGGAAAATAAAAAAAAAATGTAGATTATAAGGCAGAGATTACAGTTAAAGTAGAAATACAAATGATAAGCCAAGAGAGTGACCTGGATAATGACCCCTTACTGGATTTACAAAAGAGGTTTGCTAAAGTCTCGAAGAAGCCTTGAGATGGGAACAAGAAAAACTGAAGAGAGCTCAAATGCTATGATAACATCTGAATGAATTAAAGATCAAGATTGTTAGAAGCAAAAAGGATACAAAGTTGGTTTGTTTGGCCAAGTTTAAAATAAGATATGTTTCTATAAAGTTCTGGGAACCCTTTATGGACTTTTTGCTGACATCAAGATTGAAATGTTAATGATTAATGGATTTGCATATAGATAAAGGAAGAGTTATGGGAAGAAGAGATACTTGCATATAACCTTATAAGGGGTAAAGAAGTTTGTTTGTACTTGTGATAAAGGTCAGAAGTCACTTCTTCAAATATTTCTTTTCTCTTTTTTATTTTTTCTTCTTTCCTTTCTCTTTTTTCTCTTTTTTCTTTTCTTGCATTTTCTATTCTTTCTTTTGTTCTTGTTCTTTTTCTTTCTGAGTTTAGTTTGTTTTGTCTTTTATTATTGTTTTTTAGAAAATGTCAATACAGTTAAAAAAATGTATTGACAGAAAATGTCAATACAGTTAAAAAAAAGATTTTCTATGTTGGAGATATAAAAAAATCATAGTTGAGAGTCAGGTGGCATACAAGTTTAAATAATAATAATAATTATTATTATTATTGTTATTATTGTTGTTGTTGTTGTTGTTATTATTAAACAATTGAGGGTTCAGTCACCCAAATGATATGGTCCTGTGAATTCTTGACACTTTTCTGAAATATTTTAATGTCTCTCTTTCTCTCTCTCTCTCTTTCTCTCTCTCTCTTTAGGGGGAAATCTTTAAATGTTAATGATGTTAATCTGACATTGAATAATATACCAAAGCTCTGGAATCTGAATGTCTATGAGGAATTATTGTTGTACCATGTATTGGGAATGTGAATGGAGATGGTAAAAAGAAAATATTGAGAAATTGGAAAAGTGATATTTTTCTAGATATTGAGGATTGGCATTTGGAAATGTGTGATTTACATATCCTGGAAAAGGCAATAGTTTCTACTACTCAGAGGATGAAGTACTATGTTCAACTCTGGCACAGATTTTATGATATTTTACAATCATATTTTGTATTTGATTATATTATAGTATTATATGCTATTTCTTATAAAGCAGTGACTATAAGTTTAATATATATGGTAGAATTTTTTGTTTTCCTTTTTTCCCCTTTTCTTTTTTAAAATCATTTTTATTTTTATGGATTATTTAGTTTAGTTATTGTTGTGTATCTTGATACTTTGCTTGTGTTCTGTACTTCTTAAAATAAAGAAAAAAATAAGATAAAATAGATTTTAAAGAACCAGAGATAAAAATAGCAGCAATGAAAGTGCTTTAACCTCTTTTGATTAATTGATTGAAACAAGTCAAAAGGTAGCATATACTGTGTGGGACGTATCTGCATTTATTTATAGGACATAATGCAATTTTTCCTGCTCCTCAACCCACAAAACTCTTGTCAACCTCTTGTTAAGTAGAACATGTTTTAGATTAAAAAGTATTCTAAAGTGCTTACCATCAGCTACCTATCAGTGATTATATTTATCACATTTCTTACCAATGGGAGTTCCTACACCATAACCTTTTGAATCAATGAGTCCCCCAATCTGAGTGAGATTGCAGTTTCTCTGAGTGACATATTCTATACTGGTTGATTCCATCAGCAGAGCATAATCAGTAGTGAGCACGCGCTGGATGCCTTCATCATTGTTCTTCACCAGAGCCGTCTGCTGCCTGCTGCTCATAAATGCCCACATTTTCTCATATGTTGATATTTTGGATTTCTAAGGAGAGAAATTATAGGCAACAGAAATCAGTACTGTTCATGAATGTCAATTGCTAAGCATTCCAGGATGACGTTTCCCCTTTTGGACCTCAGGAAAAAAAAAAAAATCCTGTTGTCTTCAAATGATTTCTACTAAATTTAGCTCTGTGGACAGCCTCTTTGCATATAATGAATTTCCATCAGCCAATATATTGCTCATGTGGCTTCTAATATCCTTACTGAGGTGTGCATTTAGTGTGATTTTTCTCTGCTTGGTAAGGGCAATACATGGTAGAGTGTATTATCCTTAAAAGTAAGTCTGTATGTTTTACAGATTGTTGTCAATATTTAAAAGAAGATATACAAAAGATATATGGGAGTTAGATTGGGAGCTAGAGTTCCAATTGTTAGTTATGTCAACAACAAACATCATCCTAGCAGACAATAAAGTTTATTTTCTAGCTGTGCCATGCTGAGTGTCTGGTAAGCTTTAGTAAGGTTCAAGCCTGACAATAAAAACTGAAATGTGGCTTTGGAATAATGAGAGAGAATATGGCTTTAATTCTGTTTTTCCTTTCATTGCTAGAAACAGAACTATGTGCTAGTCAAGCATAGGAAAAACATTGTGGTCCTATCTGCAAATGTTCAAAGATTAAATAAATACATTCCTGAATGCAGTGAAACCCAGTTGTGCTTGGTCAGTCTTTCCTATCGTTCTGGGCATCGCCTCCTCTGCGGGGAAGGGGGTGTGACCCACCACACTTAACCACAACATCTCTTAGTGGTGGATCACTTGGCTCATGCATCAGTGAAGAATGCAACTACTTGCAAGAATTAATGTGAATTGGTAGAAACCAGGAGACTGAGGGTTCTAGTCCCGCCTTAGGTGTGAAAGCCAGCTGGGTGACTTTGGGCTAGTCACTCTATCTCAGCCCAACTCATCTTATAGGGTTGTTGTTGTGGGGAAAATAGGAGAAGAAAGGAGTATTAGGTACGTTCACTGCTTTGAGTTATTTATAAAAATAATAAAGGCAGGATAAAAAAATCTTTAAAAAATAATGAACACAGAAGTGTGCACAGTACAAGGCTCTAGGATGCTATAAATATTCTTATCTGTTGATGCTTGTATTTCAAACCATCAATATAATGTGAAGAAATATTTCCATCTGTTCACATTATCTTTAAGTAACTTATTAATAGAAATAGCCACTTAAGTCTGAGACATGAAGTCTTTTTACAAATAAAGGAAGTTCCCAAGGCAGAGATTTGCTACTGGAATGATCAATATTTATGTCACTTAGCTGTAGAGTTTACTGTATTTTAACTTTTATTATGTTATCTTAATAAAGTTAATCTTGACTTAAATGTCAAGTTTCTTTTGTATAGGCAGAATTTATAACAAGCACTTCTGTCACCATATTATCACATAATACCATAAATCAACAAAGCAGACACACACACAGAACAACATACAGTGAAGACTGATAATTAAATAATAACTAGTGATAGATAAATAACAAAAGGCCAGAACTGAGCCTTTATGCTCAACAGCATTGCTGATAAATAAGTACTCATGAGTCAATTCTTAGAAACAAGAAACTAGGGCAGAGAGACAATGTCTTCCCCAATGAAGAACAATATGGACTATCAGCCATATGTTAAACTCTGAAAATCTACTTGAAATCATTCATCTGGTGGATTTCTTCCTTTATTATTGGATTGACAGTGGGTGCTGCATCCCTGAGCAGACTATTTACAAGCTTTGCAAATCACTGCAGTTGTGCTAAAAAGCTTTCTCTTATACAGATAATGCTGACACATGGCTAGCTTAGCAAGAGGAAGTCTGTAAATCTCTATTTTTGACCAGAGATTTTATGATTGTGAAAATCAATCTTCTACTCAGATTTGAAACTGTTTTTCTAGAAAGCCAATCCATTTCATTAATTCCATGTTTAAACAAAGCACTCCTTTGCCACCATGGGAGTGAAGCATTTAAAATATCAAACTTTCAACCACAAAAATAGAAATATTTGTTATCAGAATATCATGGAAGGATCAGAAGAATATGTCTTTCCAAATTCTGATAATCTTGCCAATCTGCCATAGCTTCTTTTGCGTGATAACTTCCTAAAGGTTAGCTTTGTCTCTATATCATGCAGAAATCCCACAGTGGGGACCTGGATAACTATAATTACTTGCATATGTTCCAGTCTGCCTTTCCTCAGATTACCAACTGCTCCATGCATGTGTGTGTCTTTTCTGTGTTTGTGTGTGCATGCTTTTTTCATAGCTTTAGTATAAGGCCCAGAGAATCAAACCAAACTCAAAGCAAACCCTGTGAACTATGTTACATTTATTATTCCTGAATAAAATATGTTAGTACTGTAGACATATCAAAATACTTCATGAGTTTAATTAATTTTGAGGTAAGGTAGACAAATCCAGAAATGTTGGTAGGTGGGATAGCACACTGGCAAAAAAGGAAGGAAGGAAGGAAGGAAGGAAGGAAGGAAGGAAGGAAGGAAGGAAGGAAGGAAGGAAGGAAGGAAGGAAGGAAGAAAGAAAGAAAGAAAGAAAGAAAGAAAGAAAGAAAGAAAGAAAGAAAGAAAGAAAGAAAGAAAGAAAGAAAGAAAAGTTGTAATTTTATTGGATATCTCTGTTGGAGGATGAACTGGAAAAAACAGATAATTGGTTTGAATTGGGATCTCTTAAAATAAATTAATGTGTCCAACTTGACAGCTCTACAAGTTCCTGCTCATCTACCAAAGTAAATTATTGTCACACTTGGTTGAGTCAAGGATGAAACACAAATTGAAATAAAGTAAGTAAACAATGGAAAAATGAGGGCCAAGACACAAAAGAAATATATAGACAGCAGCAGGTATATCATTTCCAAGTTGATAAAACTAGCAAGCAACTCTGATCTGAAGCTTTTGCTACAAGATCAGTATTATGCTTTGCTTATCATTAAAAGGCTTCCTTATCGGTCTGAGTGATATGTCTGCAATTCATGCTTTTGACTTAAAATGTATTGGCAGATTCAAATTTAACTAGGGTTTGTTGAACAGGGCACTGTGGCCCAGTTTGCATGTAATTCTAACCCATAAAACATGACAACAAATTTTAATTTCATTTAACAGCATGTTAAGTTAAATCCAAACAGTTAATAAGAGTGATATACATAAATGTAATCCTTTGTTAGAATAGCTGACTCTTCACTTGAAAATGTCCACATTTTTAGTTAAGAACTATGTTGGTCAAGAATTGTGCAGTTGCCTAAAATTCTGAACACTTTGGTTGAAAAGTGGGATTCACATATTACCTATAGTCCACAGTCCTAAGAATTCTTTTGATCATATTCAAGAAGTTCCAATTTCTTTTAAAATGTTAAAACCTCAGCTAGTTTATTTTGTAGATCCAGTGAAACATCCTTGTCTAAGTTATTCTCTTGGCCTGTCAGTTGTAAATCCATTTTCAATACCAAATCTATTTTGTCAGATAAAATTTGTTCTAGATCTGTCCTATCTTCAATAACATCTTTTGGACATAATCTATCCATAGAAGTAGGCATCATTACTGGCATTGTTGATATTGTGGCTACTGTTTTCTGATTCCATTCTTCAAAAGTCTCCTTCAGTATTTTTATTGTTATAACATTTTGCAAAATTTTACAGGCTTATAAATCTTTCCTCTACCAAAAAACTTTAGTCCTTTCTAGTGTCCAGTTTTTGAAATCATGAAACTGCTTATTTTTGTTATGTCCTGTAAAAACCAAAACAAAATCTATTTCCCACAATAAGCTGTTCCTTCTTTATAATTAATTCCAAAATCTTATTGTAAAAGTTTCAACATTCCAATTTTATCTGGACCCTTAGTCTGTTGATAACTTTCTAAGATCAAAATCTTATTTAGCTTTTTGCTGTTTATTTCAGATTCTTTAAATTCTTAAGCTTATGGTTAAAAATTTATTTCATTCAGGATTGAAGGCAGTCTCACCTGACGCTTTCAAACTCATCATTCCAAAGATCTCTAATAGTTTAGAAGTAGTTAATGAGCAATTTTTGAACGTAAACTGAAAGTTTGCCATACCTCCCCAGAAGTGGTTTTAAAATTTAAAAGGAAAATACAAATGACAAACCAAGAGAGTTACCTTGATCATTTTTTCCTATTGGATTTACAAAAGAGGCTTGTTAAAGCCTTGAAGAACGCTGTGATGGGACAAAGAAGAAATGAAAAGAAATCAAATCCTACAACAATATTTGAATGAACTAAAGATTAAGACTGTTAGAACTAAAAGGAAGGAATATAAAGTTGGTTTATTGGATCAAGGTTAAATCATGATATGTTGTTACTTCTGGCAATACTTTATGGACTTTCTGCTGACACCAGGACTGAAAAGATGACGTTTTATGGATTTGTTTATAGATAAGAGATGGTATAGGGGATGAACAAGTAAATGTTTGTAACCACAGAGGGGGTGAAGAGTCACTAAATTTGTTTATACTTGCTGTGATGAAGGTTGGAAGTCACTTCTTTATATATTTCTATTCTCTTTCTTTATTATAGTCTTGCTTTTCTCTTGCTTCTCTCTCTTTTCTGGGACTTTTTACTCCATCTTTCTATTTTCTTTTCTTTAAGTTTAGTTTGCATTAGATTTTACTATTATAATCAAAATTCCTAATAAAAAATTGTGTGTGTGTGCATGTGTGTGTTTGTGTGCATGTATATGTCTATGTGCATGTATGGGGGTGTGTGGGTGTGTGTGTGTATAAAAGAATTTCCAATTTCTGTTTTTGGCCTTGTTTTCCATTATTACATATTACAAAGCTTGCCTTAAGACAAATGTTTGTCATGTTTTATTGCTACTTTTTATGTTTTTATTGCTACTTTTTATGTTTTTATTGCTGTTTTTGTGGTTATATGTACATTTCTCAGGGCCTGGATCTAAAATTTGGAAAGTGCATCTGTTTTGTAATGATTTTGTAATCCTTATTTGGATTATCTTAGCCAGATTACATATTTCTAAGTGTATTTAGTATTGTGACAATATTAGGCCATATTGTATAAGCTGCAAACACAGAAATATTAAAATCAACTGAGATAATGCATCACTGTACATTTTAAAGAACTGTTGGCCAAATGTAATTTAACTGTGACATCATATTGATATGTATTTTTTACAAACAACTTATTCAAGCTCAGTTTGGCTATTTTTCAAACTGTGGCTTAAATCCCAAACTGATATTGGATTTATTACCTATTGAGATGGGGCAAGGGAGAGAGTTGGAATTTTCCTTGAAGGTTGAGTAGCATAACTTTGAGTAAGCACTTTTAGTCTGAAGTTTAGATCAAACAGCCACAATTTCTATATGTATATCCAATTTTGACTTACCAGGGTAAGTAATCTGTTTTCTCCATCCAAATGTACTATTTAATAGTATTACATAGCATTAAAAGATCTTAACATTTCAGATAACAAAAAGTTTTCATAGCATCTTACCTTGAAAAATGTCATGGTTGATCCATCTCTAACAGCTCCATATTCTATCTTAGTTTGTTTTGCTAAATCATCTGCTGAATCAATAGGTGATTCCATCCTCTCAACGGTTAAGAAAGCAGCCAAATTAGCAGTGTAGGATGATATTATGATTAAGGTAAAAAACCACCATATTCCTCCTACTATTCTGGTGGAAAGAGCTTTTGGCATCAGCTCTGATCCTGTGTAATACCATTAAAACAATTGTATTACAATAGAATGAAAAGAAGTTTCAAGGTCATGCTATGGAATGTTACTTTCAGAAACATGCCATGTTATGAATAACAAAATAAAAATGATTTGATGCACTAATCCTAGATGTATAGAGTAATAATAGACACAGGAAGTACTTTTCATAAGATGTATGCAGTGCTACTCGACAAACAAATCGACACTTTTTTTTCTTAATAATTAATATGTCACTTAATTGCTTTTTCAAGAAAAACAACTGAACTATGATGATGGATATGCTTATCTGGAGGTAAGTTTTATTGATATTGCTGTAATAAATAGGACCAGGATCAGGATGTAAGAACTTTCAATCTTGTGCTATATTACTTTCTCTTTACCTGAATTTCTCAAAATCATATGAAAAATTAGGCTTATTTCAGTAATATCAATAGGACACACATAAAAGGAAGGGGAGAAAACATAAAGGGCATTTTAAGTATATAGTTGAGATACCAGGACAATTCAAATAAATATAAGCCACATCTGCAAGATGATGCAGTCTCTATTATTGTATTATTAACGTGCTGGAGATAACACTAATAGACAAACAACATTAGTTATAACAAGTTCAGGAAACTAAATGGATAATTGCATATTACTTAATTGTTAAGGCCCTATTCTCCCCCAGATAAGAGCATCTGATAGCCACATTGGTTCTGAATATTCATATTGCTAACACTCCCCCCCCCCCCCCATTAAGATGAAGTGAGAAATTCTTCTGTATGTAAACATTTGGGGAGAACCTCATCATATGTTTGTTGTCAGAAAACATAACATTTTCAATAAATGTTCAGTTTACTATAAGCTATGGATTACTCAAGCATCTCCAAAATGTTCTTTTGCAATCTCTCCTAATTGCCCTGTACTTCCTCTGACCTTGTCTATTTTATTGAAAGTGAATATTCACTTAATATCAATGCAAACTCGAGGTATGAAAAATGTTCTGAATTCAAGACACACTGCCCCAAGCCTGAACTATTGTGCAAGACATCTGTTTCGAGTTTGAAATGGGCAGTTAACATCATTTGGAAGTGTTTTGCACTCAAAACAATTGTTTTTGTACCAGAAATGGGTTCTTAAAAATTGGATATTAGGCATGAGTATAAGCAAATCAATCAGTTGAAGCTGCTAACGCTGCCTTTAAATGGTCTTTCACTTTCTCTTATTTGTTCCCCACCTCCCTGTTCCATATGATGAAAATCACTCTGCAACATATCACTCAGATGAAACAACACAATTCAAGCTGCATCTGGAGTTGTGAACTGAATATCAGGCATGATTTCTGGTCTGTTAATTGCAACTGCAGAAAAACCTGAGCAACCCTGATATCAAGGGAATCAAAAATCCTTCAAGCATTTATTGCATTTCCAGTGATGCTAGAAAGAGTACCAGTGATTATACTTCCTCCTCTTCATAACACCTCAGCAGGTGGTCAGACTCTTTATGACCATACATGTGAATTAGCTGATCTGACTTGTTTACCAAACATTTTTGGCATTGAGATGCTATACATTCTAAAACAATTATGTGGAAGGTAAAAGCATGATTTATGTCGTGGAAAATATCTTGGTTTGTAAACTGGATATTGTAAAAAAGCAAATCATTTTCCAAATTAGAGCTTTCAGATAAAATCTTGTGTTATATATGGTTTAAAGCTGTAAATTGTATTGGTATGTATAAGGAAGTCAATGGAAATTAGCTCTGATAGGTTGAAAGAATGTGGATAGCCTACTCTGGTCTATTTTCCTCTATTCTATTCTACTACAGACATTAATAGAATTATAGTAATTATGGGAAATATTTGGACAAATTTCTTCCTAGAGGATATTGGATATCTCTGTATTTTTTAAACTTTAGATTGTGACCAATGGTTTAGATCTTGCAAATGTGAAGAGACTTCTATTTATGCCATAGGATTTCTCCCTCCAGATGGCACTTGAATTTTTTCTCCAGAAGATAGTCTAAAAAGCTACGGGAATAAGGAAATCTATTCTGACAGTAATGCTTGAACTACTGGCATACAGGCACAGATGAATTCCATCCTGTATGTTTGTCATACTTTAAAACAGATGCATAATTATTTAAAAATTAATATATTAACCCTAGAAACTATGTCATATGTGTAGCCAATGCATGTAATATACAATGCTTAGCTGAATGCCATTGGACTGCCTGGATTAATAATTTTATTGGGTTATCTTAATTAATTATGATATTATCACTACCTTGTTGAGTTTATCTCTATTTAGAATAACTAATTCTGTACAAATTATATATTGGCTGTACAGAACAATCCTTCCTGTCTACTCAAAAGCAAGTTAGTAGGCTTTTTCTATGCTAAGCACATTTAGGATTTCAGCCAGTTTTGTGTTAAATTCAGAACTATCTTTAAAAATGTTACATTGATGCTAATATTTTAATTCTTTTCTTGGCATTCTATAAGCAAAATCCCTCTCACCACACACACACACACACACACACACACACAAATACACATACTCCCATAGAGTTTGAAGATGCAGCTTGTCTAATGAGACTACAAGCCAAAGAATGCTGATTCAGTTCTTTGTGGAAACATTATTTACTAAAAGCTCAGCAAATGAATATAAATTATATTGATGTCGCTGTAATAGCTCAATTTAATTTATATAGATTATAAAAATAATAATACAGTAGCTTATTATGTTTAACATACTATTGCAACTTGGCAAAATGATAAGATTTCTGCTTCTAAGATAGATATTCTACACTGAGGAGTTTTGAGATTCTTACATTCTTTTTGCTAATTTTAAATTCACTTTGATTTATAAGAAAAAAATCCATTGCTGGTGTGAAAAGAAAGACTGCATTTTATTTGGACATCTGCTTGCTTCTGGTAAAAGTTGCAACCATACAAGGTATCAGAAGATACCACGAACAATCACCTCAACCACATAAAAGCTGAAACCATGCTGTTGGTTGACAGAATATTTCCCTGGTTTTTATTAAACGCAAAACCAACAGATGCCTAATTTTGAGCAGAATGCAGATTCCTTTGAAAAATGAATTAATCCTTACAAATGTTAGGTTGAGTAGCCTTCCTAATTCATTTAATGGGGAAAGTGGGTTGAGATTTCCTACATACAACTTTCTTGTCATTTATTTATCTGCTAAACACATGAAACCAATTTGTATATTCTGTATGTGCATAGTCGTGTATGTGCAGAAAATTGCTGAGTCTGATGTTTATGGGACCTTACGGAGCCTAATAAACTTATCAGCCTATTCTTCTTATCAGGCTGATCATTGTTTCTTAAGAGACAGCTCCACTGCATTCAATGGAATTTATAACCCCACTGATTAATTTGCATCCTGAATACTGACTCCTATATTGACTTGAGTAAGCACATTTACTCAAATCTAAAGTGCACTGAATTCAAGGAGGTTATTCCCAGAGAAATGGAATTAGCCTTAGTCTTCACTTAGTCATAGTAGTTCCTGGCTTCATTACTTCAGAATAACTTCACTGTGGCTATACAGACTTGTGAGCAGGGGACTTTAGTTTATTTTGTTTTCTACATACTTAAATTAATCGCTAGTTGTATTGCATGTTTAAAGAAGGGAGAGTTAAGACCTGGGTTAAGAACTTAAGGAAAGGTGGGGAAACAAATGTTGCAAGTGAGTGCCAATACTTGCTGAAGACTCTCTAGTGTCTGTTTTGTTTGTTTGCTTTTGGCAGACATGACAGCCAATCCTGATCCAGACTTTGCTCACCCTCTGTAGAAAAGAGAAAGTCTGATGATCACAATTTATAATTTAATAAACAGTGCTTCTGATTAAGCAGCTTTTGTTAACAAAAAAAAGAGCATACCAACAGGTGCAGAGGTTAAAACCATTCATCTTTTGTTCAAACTCTTCATGTTAATGATGCTGCCCTTATAGTCCACTCGTACCACAAGTTTGTACATGGAAATGTTTGCTTCAGTTTACAAATTTTTGAGTTTTATTTTCATTTCTAATGCTTCTTCAAAGACAAGCAGAGTCTGGTTGGGGCTGACTGTCATGTATCCAAGGTAGTGGTGACTTGCAGACACGGCATCCCACAGTTCATTGTGGATGATGGTAAACTCCAAAAAAGCAGGTTATTAAGAACACCAAATTTGGGGCATTCTCACATACAAAGTATCTGAGGTATTGATGTAAACCTGTCCAATAGTGATAAACCTTAGTGCTTTATTCACCAAGTGAGAAAAAGAACTTACTCTAATGGATGAAAATAGATTTCCTCATCCTATCTTACTAAGTGCGTACAATATACTTTGGTATGTGTATCTTCCTACGTATGCAAAAAAGCGAGATGACTACAAGAAAAAATTGCTTATTTTCTTCCAGATTATAACAAGTTTTATACTAGCACACCTTTTAAAAATATTTGCCTATTCTTATGACTTGCTTAATGTGTAGTCAGTTTTAAAAGGATTCATAGTAACATAAACTTGATAAATGCATATGTCATATAGAGGCAAAAAATGCTTTACTGTAAGTCTCAGAATGAATACCATATAGCATCAAAGGCATCTTATTAATTTCACTGCAAAATGAGCCTTTTGTGCAATTTCCAGAATCAACTGCAATTGTGAGGTTGTGAGTGTCAGTTGGATGCATTTAGAAGAGGGAAATGTCTTTAAAAATATGCATAAAGGTCCTTAATTCTGTTTTGGTAAGCAACAGAAGTTGACAAGTATTTTCAAAAGAATGGTTCTTTCTAAGTCTTTCAGTAGGGTTCCATCTTCATTCTCCCCAAAGCCCATTTTTAAATTGTCAGTACATAAATGTATGTAATTGTATCTTCCTTGCAAATCAGGTTTAAGAGTTTTTGCTATAGCTACCAATGGTGGAGTTTACCAGCACCTCCATCAAACTGTGGAATGTGTGCAGGAATGAGGGGTAACCGCTGTACCTTGCTGCATGAGAGCTCCAACTCCAAACCAGAAACTATTAAGTAAAGTAAAATTGTTTTCCACCACATCTGAGTCAGGGTTGCATGGGTGGGGGTTATACCACTCGTAGGGTGTAAACCTGTGGTAGTTAACAGAAAGAGTTGGTAAAAATCACATTAAAAAATATGGATAGCACCTGCCAAACACTGCACAAAATCCAAAGATTAATGAGAAAAAGAAAAAAGGAAACAATTAAGGCCATATTCATAAATGTGCAACCACAGCATGAGAGATCCAAAGCAAACTTGCAATGCAAAGCATTTTAGAACTCCATTTTCAGTAAAAGGCCTAATTCCATTAAGTCTACTCATCCTTTGGTTCTTAGCCCAGCAAGTCCGTGCATCATTTAAAAATTAGGAAAATCACTTTCACATGACTACCTTCAACAGCACACTTTTTAGATTAAAGAAAAGTGGACCAAGGATAGTAATAATTTGGAAGATACTTATAAAAGTGAACACAATTGTACTCTGTTCAGAAATCAGATCTTGACAGAGATGCTCTAGTTTCTTGTCACCTATCTCTTCTGACATGAAATATCTTCTATGTCCATAATGTGTGTCTGTATATTTCTGTAGCAATATTAGGGTCTCCCACACAATAACAGTATTTGTGAAGAATAACATACAGTACATATCCAGAACATGGACTGGAAGCATGACAGCAAACCCACAAATGGGCATGGCCTATATGCTGTTTGCTGCACATTCATTGTATGATTAGATATTTTTCATATCCTCAACTGGTACAGGTAAACAGAAAAATGCAAGGTTTGATTGAAAATAATCAGAGACAGTTCCAATAGGGAGGCAAGAGTTAGCAAACTATCCGGTAAATGGTTGTCCTTTCAGCTGAATTCCCATTTATGAACCCACAAAATTAATGTGAATTTACTATTGTTAACATTTCAAACATCTAACAAATAGCACTCTGAAGTACATTTTTCCCCTTCTGTGCCTTCCTCTAATTTATATTTCTTTTGTTATCACTGGAAATTATAGAACCAGATTCAAATCCTTTATCAGCAAAGAAACTCATTGAATGATTTTTCATTCTATTTCAATCAAGCATCATTACTTTAAAACAATTTTAACATTATAAAATATTTTATACCACCTCTAAAGTACAGAAATGGGGGAGATGTATGGATCAGGGTACTCATCATCCAGGCTTTGTATCTTATTTAATTATTGGAGTTCTCCAAACTTGGCTCTTGGGAAGAATGAATCAGTGCCATTCCAGATGTTACAATTCCCATCATTACTCATAGTTGACCATACTTACTGATACAGCTAGTTTAGAAATATACAAAGAACTACAGGCTCCTCATATCTGCCATAGTGTCTTGAGATTCATGTAAATTTACAATCATGTAAATAAGGTCATATTTGTCAAGATCACCAGTAATACTTGTCATACTGTAGTTTGACTTCTCCACCTGATTCATGAGGTCATCCAATTCCACCAGTTCTACTACTAAGGTCAGAACCCTTAAATTAACAAGCCTTCCTGGAATAAGCATTATAGGAATCTATGTGTCAGGCCTAGCCCAAAGAAATCCTGGAGACCATGCAGGTTCAGTCAGCAAGGTTTATTAGCCAGCGCCTGTTTACAGAAATCTTCTCAGACTGACCACTAGTTCCCAGGCATAGCTATTCACTATCTTCTGGAATGTTTAGGGATGCACCAGCTTCCTCCGCTTATCTCCAGAGCGTTGCTCTGGAGATGAGAGCACCGTTTTCACCCCCCTTCCTCCATTCCAGTCCATCACACTATGTCATTAATAATTTGCTTTAATTTTTAGAAACGCCATGCAAAATTATTTTAAAACCATGCAAAATTATTTTAAATTCTTTAGCTATAGATTCTTGTAGATTGATGATTTTACAGCTGCAGGACATACTTTTGTGGTGATTATAAATATGGCCTTAATGACAATATCATGCCAATACAATAGCCATTTTAATAATGTACTTAAGCTTTATTTATGCATTCTTGTTACCGAGCATTGTGCTAGACAAAGCAATGAACACAGATAGTAATGAAGTACTGATTGAAACAGTTTGTAGTTTAGGATGCTGTTAGTTAAGTAACATAATCATTAGTATAATAGGTAATTTAAAAAAAAATCAAAACAAGATGGTTATTCAAGAAAACATCTCTTGCATGCATTATATGGAAAGTATGATTCAAAAATACTCCACTAAGCTCGTGAATATGGAATTCAAAATTAAACATTTTAATCAACAACACAGGATCTAATTATGGTAACAACCGGGCTATGCCAGCATTGGGCCAGAATATGCGTCATCTTAAAAGGCAATATTGAAATTTTTAATCTATCCACCACCATTTTCAATCTGATATGCTCAGGCTTCCATGCTTATCAAACAAACAGTGCCAGAGCCAACACTGGCACTGCTAGGTATGCCTTGGGATCAGAAGATAATGGGTGGACAAAATAACTAGTGGCCCTACATGTAACAGTACCTGGGAAAGCAAATTCCATCAGACTGAAATCCTGAATCTGAAAGTGAACCCAGTTCTTCTTCAGAACATAGGATTACATAAATGCCATTAATTTCAGTCAGTAGGAGCAAATGTTCTTAGATAAAAATATGTGATTTCTTCCAACCAAGCTTATGTGCAACCATACTGCATATACACAAGAGGATATGCACGGTAGCATTTTGTTGATACTGGCTTTGATTTCTTTTCATTTAATGCACTCTCTTACATATTTAACTGAACTATAGACCAAAGAAGGAAATTAAAAAACAAGTTGGCAGAATCACAGTAATGAAACAAAGTGTCCTGACATCAATGTGATTGAAATTCTGATGTATCCTCTTGTTGCAGGAGTGTTCTTGTAAACACCATGTTGGTGCAAAAGCCTAAAGGAAGTACAAGAAATGCTACACTAATTCTGTGTGACTGAGCTGGCCAAAACTTTCAAATGAATTGTTGATTTGTAACAGAGTAGTTATGTCTTGAAATAGAAAAGGAAAAAAAATATATTGCCTGCTGAAGTAAACAAAGCAAGGTAAAACAAAGCAAAGCAAAATATGTACTAGTATATGCTGGAAAATAATTGTGGAGTTTCCATGCATAACCAATCCTCTTTCCAGCAGATTTTTAAAAAATGAATGAAAACATCCAAGTTCAAATTATATTGAAATTATCATTTTAGAGTATGGCATTTTATGAATTATTATGCTCTAGACCAATATCCTGTACTTACCAAGTGTACTACATGCTGCTGTGATGCTGAGTGGGGAGACATTCCCTTCAGGACTTGTAGGGATGAGGACCATCTACTTTTATTATACATACAGTATATACACATGTACATATCACATTTTATTGCAGCCTCCCAACCTTGGTGCCCTAAATTCTCAGAATTTCTCAATTTGTATTGCCATTGCTAAGAATGGAAGGCACCCAGGTTGGGTGTTTACCACATAGAGCAGGCAGAAACCTGCATTACTAGCCTGCCAATCAATTGGCATCAGCTATGGAACTGCATCTGAAATTGATCATAATCTGTGCCAACCTATGCCATAATCAATGAGTTAGATTTTAGGGTGTTTCCAAATGATTTATAACATTTACTGTACACATGTTATAGTTGATTTCTAACAGCAGAATTAATAGAAAGGGATGTGGAACTATCCATTTACACCAAAGGAAAATGCCTCTTTGCCACAGGACACAATTTTGAAGCCTAGTATAAGTATCAGACAAAATTCCTGTGGGCTACTGAATCTTGTATAGTGGCAATGTATTTGATTACATTTCACTACCAGTTATGACTATTCATACCTTTTTAAAAAATTTTAAAAATGCAATATTTATTTATTTAAAAGCAAATTACCACCACCTTTGTAAATTGCATGAAATTTAGCCTTATGATAAACATTAAAACAAATAAAAGAAATAATATTATGTGAACAGCTTTTAAATGTGATACCTAATCCAATTATCCTTCTTTTATTCACTCCAGTGAAAGCCTGAGGATGTTAACATATTGTACAGAAGTTGTTATGGAAGAAACAAATAAAATGGGATTAAAGTCTAATTCCACTGAAGTCACTAGCTGCAGCTGTGCACAAAATTATGCATACATAATTTCCTTTGGAGGTATTAAGAAAATGTCAGAATGAAATTGTGCACAGGGTGTAGGATGTGAATTAAATTCTGGCTTTTCCTTGTACTTCAAGGCATCAGGTAAACAATTAATGCCTCATTTTGCCAATGCATCTTATGTGTTCTAATTCTGTCTTTTAAAAATTCTGTCTTCTAAAAATATTTATAATTCTATTTTTTAAAAACTTGTATTTCACAATTATTTACTTACTCTCCATAGTCAGAGCCTATAAATCAAGAATAAACTGGACAACCATATGCAAAA
Source organism: Python bivittatus (assembly GCF_059951505.1). Taxonomy (NCBI): domain Eukaryota; kingdom Metazoa; phylum Chordata; class Lepidosauria; order Squamata; family Pythonidae; genus Python; species Python bivittatus. The sequence goes on from NW_028277074.1 coordinate 17,282,764, forward strand.
TTAAATGCAAAGGCAATTTGGAGGGGTGAGTAGAATGGTCCTGTTTTATCATTCGAATATGTAATCAGTAGAAACTGTATATGCCTAAGATATAGTTATTAAAATTTTTAATTTGTGGAAATACTTTTCCCTTCTATTTCTGTATACATTTCTCTATACATAGCAATCTAAAGTTCATATGTGGAGCTAGAAATGAAGGACCTTTAGAAAGCAGTTTACAGAGGAGGGATGGGGACATTAGATAAACTAAGAAACTTTATGACAGAGAAATCCTTGAACAAGAGTATCATAAGCTAAAGTTGCCTTGCTTGTTCTTCTAGCTGCATCATGGAAATATAAACACAATTCTTTAACTATGAAGATCTTTAAAAGCATTTAGAAATAAGAATGAAAAGAGCACGAATGCTTCTGGTTTGGCCTCACTGAATACTTTGCTCATCTAGTGAAAATTGTAAAGTGACCAGAGTTAATCCATTATTGAAAGGAAAGATAACACTAAATGTGTCAGTTTTATTTTCTGGGCAGTATTTGCACATCCCCAAACCCACTCCTTGTCAGAGATGTGCCAAGTGAAGTTTTTAATGAACACTTTATGTCTGTGCCGTGAAAAAAAAAGTCTGTTTGGGAAATTCCTATCTTTGCCACAGCCATACTTTGTAAGAAGCTATTTTAGATGTCCAAAGTGTTCTGCAAATTGGCACAGCAGTCTTTTGAGATTATTATTCATTTCAGACTTTTTCAATGTGGAGTCAAGCCTTTGCTAGGAAAAGTTCCAGATAACGGATTTTTATCCATCTTTCTCATGGTGAGAAAACAGAATCATTTTCAGTCTTGCCTCATTACACAGGGAAAAAAATCTGGCAATGATCAGATGGTTATTAGTCATGTCAATGTTCTTGATCCATGAATAGACAGATCTGTGATTCACAGCACAGTGAGCATAGTTCATAAGCATTTGTTGCTGCAAATGGTAGTTTTCAAGAGCCTTGCATCAGATTTACATGAAAATCAAGACTAATTCACTGCCTGCCTTGTGACACATATAGCTAAGCAGAATAAGAGTCTAGGATATTTTGTTATAACTGTTCTTTCACTACCTTACATGAAATATGCAGTTTGGTCTGCCAAAAAATAATAGCTTGATAGTACTTGTGCTTTTAAAAATCACATCAGTGCTATTAAAATTATTTATTCACATTTATTCAGTAGCTTTCAAACTTTTAATCTTCGAGGATCTGTCCATATCAATTTATTTTCAGGAGGGCCTTTACAAGTGCTGCAGGTTCTGGTAAATGTTCTGCAGAATAGATAGTTCATGAGGATATTAACTCTGCCTAACATATATTGGAAATATAGATAGAAACACTTGTTGTACTGTATGCTTCAGGCAAACAATGAGCCTTCTATTTTTCAAGGAATTTTGGCCACCATTATTGAACTTGCCATGACCTCCCTACTGCAGTGCCTGGAAGCTGTTAAGGTCTGGATGGGGAGCAATGGGTTGAAACTGAACCCTGGCAAGATGGAATGGCTCTGGGTTTGGGGTTCTTTGGTCCATGGAAAATTGCCATCTTTGGTCTTGGATGGGGTTGCACTGCCCCAGATGGACCCGCTGCGTAATCTGGGGGTTCTCCTGGACTTACGACTCCTGTTCAAGGAGCAGGAGGGCCTTTGCACAACTGCGGGTTGTGAGCCAGGTATGCCCTTTCCAGGACCAACAAGCTCACAGTCGCCCATGCTCTAGTCACCTCCCGCCTTGATTACTGTAATGTGCTCTACATGGAGCTGCCCTTGAAAAGTATCTGGAGGTTTCAGTTGGTCCAGAATGTGGTGGCCCACATGGTTTTGTGCAAGTCTAGATTTGCACGTGTGTCATCTCTCTTGCAGGAGCTGCATTGGCTGCCAGTTTGCTTCCAGGTCCAATTCAAAGTGCTGGTTATCACCTTTAAAGCCCTATATGGCTTGGGACCAGGTTATTTGAAGGACCACCTTTTCCAAATTTCATCTGCCTGACCTACCAGATCAGGGACATACGGTATGTTATGGGTCCCCCTCATTAAGAAAGTCCATTTAATGGGACCAAGAAGAAGGGCCTTCTCTGTGGTGGCTCCCTCCCTGTGGAACATCATTCCCACTGAGATAAGACTGGCTCCCACCTTAATTCTCTTCCTCAAGGCCCTGAAGTTTTGCCAGTGGGCCTGGGAATCCCAGGTTGATAGAGAGCCCATCAAATGGCTAGTGTAAATGTGTTATTGTCACCAGGGGGGTGGGGTGGGTGTAGTGGGTTTTGTATTTGTGGTTTTTATTTCTGTACGCCACCCAGAGTCACCATGAGTGAGTTGCACGGCCATATAAATTGCTCAAATAAATAAATAAATAAATAAATAAATGTGCATGGTATACATGATTCTTTCCCATCCTGCTCTCCCAGTTGCTTCACAGAAAATCCAATGGCTTCTCCTTTGGGTTAAAAAAAATGGGATATGTAGGGAGCTGTAAAGAAGAGAGAGTGCCAAAATTGGACAGAGACAGATTGTACAAATATCTTCCACCTGAGCTATGGGTTAAGTGCGGCAAGACCAGCTAAGTAAATTATGGAAGATCACTATCAGCTTTAATACCATGGGATATATATTAAGCTCTGGGTTACAGATATCTGACATCCATCCAGAGAACCTAAGAGTTCCTTGGAATATAATTTGAAAACCATCAATTAAAGTATTTCTCTGAGAAGGCAGTGATACAAAGAATGGTACCCAGGCAATGGTACAAAAAAATTAACTGAATCTTTAGTTGTGTGCCTGCTTGTCCATGGCAGGAAATGAAATGCTGGACTAGCTAGCTGTTATTATCTGATCCAGCAGGCCTCTTTCTCTTTCTTTCTGCATAAATGGCAGCCACTCCAACGGCTTCCCAAATTCTTTCTTCCATGACTTGCTTTTACAGTATCCAACTTTGTAGATCACATTATTAGAGGGTAGTAGTGCAGTGAATGTAACTAGATTATCATTTCTGAACCAAGAATAATTTGCACAACAAGGTTGTACAGCATATCACTCAGAGAAATGCGCGTGTTTTGCTATTACAAAGTGGGGCCTTTGAACTTACCGTGCAATGACAAAGAGCACACAGCTGACTCCCAGACAGGCTAGCAGCACATACATCCAAATATCAGGAGAAAGAGGGTTTAGAAAGGAGAACACCCCAGGATTTGTGCCATTAGGCTTCCGGTACAAAATACTGATTCCCAGCGTCATGAATGGCTTTGAAAAGTCTATTACTTTTTCTCTTACGTAGGTAATAGTGAGGGGAGCAACTGCCAGGTCAGCTTTCTGAGAATACAAATTACACAATTATCTGCTCATTTCCACTGAAGAAACAAATAAACAATAAATTTCAAACAAAAATGTTTTTCTCATTAAGGTTATTGAGAAAGAAACAGAAATGTGTAACATTACTGTATACATGTCTATTCAGCAGTAAGTTCCATTGTATTAAGGGACCTTACTGCCAGAAAAACACTGTAAAAAGGCACACTTATCTTCCTTTTATTCTCTCAAAGATATATAGCACAAGGATGCTTTGTAAATAATGTATTTTTACGATTACTATATATGATTTAGTGTTTCATCTTTTTTAGGTGACTCTCAAACTGCTATGATGAAGTGCTGTTGGTAAACATTGAGTATACAGAATCCATTACGTGTAATAGTGAAACTCTGAGAGATTCCAAAAGTGATGTTTTTCCAGGGAATTTTTCATATAGAAATACAAATTGAAACTGCAATTTATTTAGGTAGTTGATTCTACAGTTCTTCATACCTCCCAGGGAACTTACCTATATATTAGTTGTTTTGTCTGTGTTCTAACAGCACATAATGTTCACTTTGTAAGGAATGGGATAAATCAAAAAGTTATGCTCAGGAATGATTAAATTTAGCCTCCCCTGCCCAGATGTTAACTGAAATCTAAGCAGGATAGTCAGTAGCAATGGATGATAGGGATTGTAGTCCAGCAGGATATGAAGGACAACATTTTGTTCCTCTCTGCTCTAGAGATGCAATGAATATAAACCACTAAGGCGAATAAAATTGGAAGAAGAAAAGTGCCATTTCTTCCCCATAAATCTGTAATTAAGGGTACAGAATGTTCAGAGTTCCTAAAATGCATGCCTTACTATTTGTTACATGATAGCTTGGCTCGTACTAAGGGAATTCTATTATATATAAAATGTTAAGATCACAGACTTTCTGGGGAAAAAATAATCTTTCCATTCTAATTTTGTTCTTATATCAAATGGCTATTTAATTCATAAGGGGAAAAAAAGGTATAGAGGTCTAGTAGTTTATATGTTTCTGTTAGTGATCAATGCAAGCTGAAAAGAATATCAAAACAATGATTCAATCTTACATGATCTATGAGTTCTTTGACCATCCCATTCCATTCTCCTTTGTCATTCTGGGCTCCATATTTGCCATCAGACACTAGTTTTACTTCATAGATGAAGCCTAAAATATTTGATAACTCCTTCAACAAATCCAGGCAGTAACCTTCAAATCGATCATTACCATAAAGCGGTTTGTCAGATTTCTTGTACATGACATAGGGATCTTCCTGTATAAAAATATGTGAGGCATTTGTAGAAACCAGATATTTTTGAAATATAGAAAAGGTTTAATCATATGCTCAAGTGTACAGATGCTTAGCTTAACATCAACATTTTATCTGAATAAATTCTGTAAAACAGTAACTCTAGCTTGATTTGTTTACTGATGTCATCACATAGCCAAATCTGATTAAGATATTTGAAAGGAAACCAGTTTGCAAGGATTCGCTGCTCAGTATATTTGTTCACAAACTAAAAACAAACAACTTGAAAATCTTAGGATGTACTAAACCATGCAGTTACTAGGATCACAGTATGGTAACTTAACTTAGACCCAAGTTATTAGACAAAAGCAATCTCCATAGTCAAAACTACCTTAAGGTTTAATGCCTAACAGATAATTAAATAGGGAAGTCTGAGCTAATGGTTTCTAAGATTTAAAAAAAAATACATTTGTTCTATGCTCATGCAACACTCAAAGGAGGAGGAGGAGGAGGAGGAGGAGGAGGAGGAGGAGGAGGAGGAGGAGGTGGAGGCGGTATTAGGACATACTGCTGCCCAAGATGCAACAGCACATGGTGATTCATTCAAGTTAGGGTGCATCCATGTTATTCTGGTAAGTTACATGGAAAATCCTATATTAACCTCTCAGTTTCTCTGGCCCTAAGGATAAAATAACAATTAAATAAGAATTGTTGACCTTTAATGAACCCTACGCTTGTTGCTTTAGGTGGATTCCTCATTTGACATCATTTGACAGGGGCCAGCTATTTTTTTATGCCCTAGATACCAATGAGTGATTTCATGCAATGTTTTAAAATATTTTCAAAGCATTAAAATATAATAAATAAAATAATTTAACTTTTAAAATAGCCAAAGTCTGATGAGAGCTTATGTGAGGTTCTTTCAAGAGCTGTCTGTCTTGTGAGTTATTGACCATCTTGAAATTCTTTGTTTTTTTTTTAAATGGAGACAGCAACCACTGTCTAGATACCCTAGTGATGTATACCCCACTATTGTCCAGAGGTACAATATAGACTCTATTTCTTTTCACTTTCTTCTGAAGATTGCTTTCTCAGACTTGGCTTTGAAATAAAACATAAACAAATTTCATCATAGACTCATACGCTATTTCTATGTTATAATGCATTTGCTTTAAACAAATATGTGAACTTGGCTAAAACTATTTGGAAACATGATAAAGTTAGGAAGAAAAATAGGAACATATGCTCCAGAAATGTAGGGTTTATAAAACATAGAACTATTTCAAATACGAACAGACTTAGATGATTACCTCAGAGTATATATACTGTTAAATTGTGTGTGTGACATCCACAAGGCTTCATGTTTATACCATTTACATCCCCAATTCTTGTGATGCTGGTAATACTTTTGACTAGGGCATCTGTAGCACAGGTTCACAAGTTTGTGATTAATAAAAACATTTTTTTTTTATTTGAAAGGCTGTTAGCAAAGCAAATATTACCTGTAAGCAAAACAAAGACAACTGACAAAAAATAACCAGAAAATATGCCAGAACTTACCAAAATAGTCGTGACTATGAGTGTTCGGTTTGCCAGCGAATCTGTTATATTGGTAGATCGGTCTTTATTGTTGTTAGTCATATTAAGGCCACAGTTTGAGTTCCAAACCCCAATCTATATAGAAGAAATTAGATATATGACTGCCAACCAGTAATGTTACGAAAATGTAATCGTACAAATGAACGTGTATTATGGTTCTCTCCTGGAAATTTTATTTATGATTCACATCACAGCAGCAGACTAGAACAGCAGCCATAACAGATACTAAAGGCATGGACCAGACATATTTTAAACTATGGATCTACAAAGAATGATGAATTTTCAACACAATCAGTTACATGAAATACACTGTTGAGATGAGATTAATTATAAGGATGTGATGGTAGTTGCACATTAGTTATCAGAACTATTATATCTCAGAATACTTGAATTTTACATTTTGCTTTTGTCTTTTTAATGAATGCTTTGGAAATGGAAAATGAAAACCTTCTGATTTTCATAAAACACACTAAGAATATTGTAACAGATATGGTCACTAGTCTTTTTCTGCTTCTCTGCTGAAAGCAATTACTGCTTGACTATTCTATATGACAGAATCAATAAAATGATCCAATGATCAATGACACTTGGAAAATTGAAGCAAAGTGGAGGGGGAAAAAAGGAGATGATTTCCCAACCTTGGAGCCTTGCCTAACATGTATGGAATATTATAAGTGCTTTGGCCCTGTGGAATTTCAGTGGAACGTGAAACTATCTAGTTGTGTTTAAATTACAAAACAGGAATGGCATACTTATAAAAATCAACCTTGCATAATTTCATGTTTAAGTTTAATGGAATTGTAGAAGAGGAACTATAGGTAGCAATTGCTAGTCAATGATCCTTTTTGCAATGTAAACACCAGCTTCAGGGAGGGATCAGGTAGCATTAGGATTGTAAGAAGTGAAACAGGTGAGAGATCAGGGAGAACCACCCCAAGCACTATTTGCATTTGCAGGGGAGGCTCCATTGAGATTATTTGCTAATACAAATAACAGGACTGGAGGACATTTTGTTCAGGTAAAAGGATTAATTTCCCATGACTGTTATTTGCTATGCAAATTTATACCCTGATTTCATTAATGTCATATTTCATCGAGTGGAGAATTTTTAAAGATCTAACTCAAATATAAACAAGTTGAATGACAATTTGTTACCTAACAAAGAGGAAACCATATAAGGCAATAAATCTGTCAGAATTATTCCTGGTTTTAAGATTTAGAAGAGAAACTGCAGCAAGGTATGAGGAAAGAAAGAAGAAAAATGGAAATGTTTTCAGAAACTTATAGCGAAAAATGAAATGACAATTATCCAGTTCGTTATTAACCATTAGAGTAGATCCCTCAGGAATCAGCCTACAGCCGTGAGCCAGAGCAGATTAAAGAAATCACTTCTGGGAGGCAATACTACAAATGCTAAATTAAAAGCAATGCACATATCTCTTTCTTAAACAAATTGAGCACTCACTTGATCACGTTTATAGTTTATGTGCTTATACTACATGTCTATTAGACTTCTGAGTTCTTTGGTGATCTGACCAGTGGTAGAGAGACTCCTTTCTAAGTTTCCAGGAAATCATATTTAAGACTGTCAAATAAGACACAGTCTGAATTTACATTTTGTTGAATTTAGGTAGCATAGAGACTAGTAGAGCTTCCAAAATATCATTTTTAAATGTTTTCACCAGGAAAAGCACATATTGGCTGCCTTGACTGATCAAAAGAACAAAAAGGTTCAGTATAAATCAAGTCAAATAACATCAGAATTAGAAGTCAATCATTATACAATGTATATATAGAAGAAAATGTTAGGATTAAAGAGGCAGAAAAAAATGCAAAGCAATTATAGTAGACATTTAAAAAAAATGTTTAGGAAGTGGATGGTGGGCTACACAAGTACTCTCCAGCACAGTGAAGAGAATTAAGAAGAAAATTGATGAAATGATTTGGAAATGCTGGAAGAAGTATTTTAGATATTAGTATAGTGGTACATCAGAGTGGAATTTAAATGAATTCTGTAAATGATAATGCCAAAACAAAATGATGACAGGAAAGTCATAAATGTGGTGAGGTTAAAAAAAATTAAGGTTGCAGGTGTTGACAATGTAACTGAAGACATGTTAAAATATGGGACTGTTTTTGCTTATGGTTGTTCAATATGTGTGTCAAGATTATATCAGTGCTTGATAACTGGAAGTATGCTGTTATTGTTACCTCACATGAAATAAAATGTCACAAGATTGAATGCAAAAACTATAGACAGATTGATTGATTTTATCTGTCTACTAATAAAGAAGCAGACTCTGGGCAGCTTATAGAATTTACATAAAAACAGAATGCAAAGTCAGAATAAAGGTAATTAAAACAATAAATAAAATAAAGGGTACAATTATAGAAAGTAGTGCTGTTATATACAAGTTTTTCACCTACTTCTGGAAGGCTATGAGGGTGGGAGCCATTTGAACAGAGCAGAAACCATTCCAAAAGAAGGGAGCTGCTACCGAGAATGCCAACAATTGGCCCCTCATGCCATACCTGCTGGTCGGAGGGTCCCTTAGTAGGCTTTCCCTAGTCATCTACCTAGGATGGCCAGGAATTACTGGGGCAAGGTGATCTCTAAGAGACCAGGTCCTGAACCATATAGGCTTTACAGGTAGTATAAAGTAATAGTAACTTGACTTATACTTGGAAACCTACTGGTAACCTGTGTAGCTCATGCAGCAGAGGTGTGACATAGCAGTACCACAACTGAGCCCTAAACAAACATGCCACTGCATTCTGGTTCAACTGAAGTTTCTGGTTATTCTACAAGGGTAGCCCCATTTACAGTAAATTATATAATCTAATCAAGAAATGACAAGGGCATGAGTGACTGTCTACAATGCATCCTGTTCCAGGCAAGCCTGCAGCTGGCACACCAGCAGAAGCTGTGCAAAAGCCCTCCTGGCTACATTCTCCACTTACCCTTTGAGCAAGAGCCAGGGGTCCATGAGGATCCCCAGATTACAAGCCTGCTCTTCTGGGGGAGCACAATGCCATCAAGAGCCAAATATGGTCCCAGAATTAGTACCTGTTTTTCCCCCTCCAAACCCTGAAAGCCCTATATACTGAGTCATGACTCCCAAAGGCCTGGGGTGAAGATATGTAGTTGAATATCATCAGCATATTAATGATACTTCATTCTGAACCAATAGATGACCCCAGGGATTTTATATAAATGTTAAACAAGATAGGGTAACAGACAAAACCCTGAGGCCCTTCATAACAATGTGTCTGTGGGGCCAACCTCTTTCCACCATCATCCATCTTACTCAGGTAGAATAAGACCACTCTAGCATCATGCTTCCAACTCCCAACTCTCACAGCCATACTGCAGTCACAATATTGAGAGCTGCTGAGAGATCTATAAAGATAAGGATGTTTGCACCATTTCCTTAATTTCTTGGAGCCCCTCAGTAAACCAATTAGCTGCATGGGATTTGCAGGCAAGGAGAGGCCATTCAGAGGCAATCCTGTTGAGCATCCAGGTTGTCTCAGTGTTCCAATGTTAAACAAGGCACCCAATAGAAATCCACTCCACATTTCTGGGAAACTTCCCAAGCACTACCAGGAAACCTGCTGGAAGCATCAGACATCTGGGGTAGACCATCTTAATAGGTCCCTCCACCAGAACCATATCATGGCATGTCTGCTCCAAAACAAATACCAGTTCTAAAGCATAGCCAGCTATATGAGTCAGACCAGTGATAATCTGGGACAAACCCTTGATTGTCATGGTGGCCATGAACTCTTGAACCACCTCAGTCCCAGGGAAGTGAGATTGAAATCACTCAGTACTAAAAGCATGGAAAAATCCACAACCACCCCTGTAATGAGATTGAGTAGCTGTGTGAAGTGTGGGTCTATGCAGCTTGGAGGATGATACATTAGCAGCACCTTCAGCATCACAAGAAGGCTTCACCTGGCTTCCCATGGGGATTAATGGCGGCTTAGGAGTTTTCAAAATGGCAGAGATAGCATCGCAGCTGACTGGTGGCTGGCAGCAACAGGTGACCACTCAACTTGCTCCGGATCAAGGAGGAAGTAAGAAATCAACCCATTTGCCCTCTGGACAGCTGTTCCTCGAAAGCTAATTGTGGAGACAAAAGCCTCTGCATGTGGCCAGGAGGTGGGGAATCCATCTTTGTTCACAGCTGCAGTGCAGCCTTTTAGGGACACTAGAGCTGACCAAACCTCATTTCTGAACACTTTGGATAATAATTATTTTTCAATTTACGAGATACCTTCCTTTGTAACAGATAAGCAATTCTCTTGGGGCTTGTCCTTATTTTTGGGACTATATTTTTAAAAGAAGAAATAGAGCTTTAATTTGAATCTGATTAATTCATAAAAAGTTGGATGAAAAATGGAATTTAAAAGGGACTTAAAGGTTACTTACAGTGAAAAGGGAAGATTATTTGTTAGAAGTTTATTTTTCTCTGAAACTCCCATTGCAATTACAAGGTTTGTTTTTTTCATGGGAAAGTTTCTTGTTTTGCTGGACTATGCTTGTTAATTGGCTGGGTTTCTAAAACAGAAGAAGATTGTACAGTAACTTGATCCCTGTGTGTTTCTTTGACACATGTCTGCAATTCCAGCTTGAAAGACACCAGAGGGCGTGAACTGTCAGTTTATTTTCTCTTGTATTTAATTATATCCAGCTATCCATTTTTACTTGTGTAAAGGGGAAAAGAATAGAAAGAATATGGTTACAAGGAAGGCAGTGAAAGAAATGACAGAAAGAAGAGGCTCTGTAAATGGTTGCTTTAAGTTTACTTAAACCAATGTTTGATGAATTAGGGGCTAAATTTGCAAATCTGTAAAAAAAAAAAAAAGCAATTCTCAATGGTTGGTACTTGTCACCAGAAAAATTATCTAAAATATATAAAGGTACTTCAAATGTATGCTGGAAATGTGAACATCAAGAAGGGACATTTTATCATCTCTGGTGGACTTGTAAACAAGCAAAAAAATTCTGGAATGAGATACATATTTGTATACAGAATATTTTAAAGATTAATATTCAATCAAAACCAGAGATTTTCCTTTTGGGCTTGATGGATAAACAGTTGGAAAAAAACTCATTGAACTTTGTTTTTATATGAGATAAGAGCAGCAAGGCTTTTATATGCACAGAGGTAGAAAGATAAGACATTAGCTACAGTGGAAGAAGGGATAGTGAAGTTGATGGAGTTGGCTGAGATGGTGAAATCGATGGCTTTGATTTGAGATAAGACATTGTGTAATTTTAATGCTAACTGGGAAACTTTTCTGGACTTTTTGCAGGAAACAGAAAAAAATGAAATTGTGCTATATGAATTTGATGACCAGAAATAATGTAGCAATAGAAATAATGGAAGTTATGGTGTAAATTTAGACCAAGAGTTTGGTGTATATTGTTACTTATATCTGTTGCAATGAGGGTTGGAAATAAATTCTTTTCTTTTCTTTCTTTTTTTGTTGCTTCTCGCTTTTTCTGTTCTGGACTTTTGATCTTTACTGTTTTTTTTCCCCAACTTCCTTTTCCTTTTTCTTTTTTTCTTAATATTAGTTTTTGTTAGCTTTTACTGTTCTTTTTTTTAAAAATTAATAAAGTTATTATATATTAAAAAAAGAAGGCTTCACCTCCTGTCATCTGCAAAACAATACTCTTTGGCACAACTAGCTTTCCCAGTATACCTCTGCCACACCACCAGAGTCATATCTGATGCAAAATATGAAACATGGGTGGACAAATATCCATGAGGGAGACCCATCCTCTCATATATCTATGTCTCAGTGATACTTACCATGTCTATCATCTTGTTCACAATTTAATTATGAACAAGACTGATTTTATTAGAAACACACCTGATATTAAATGGCATTATCCTGACTCTGGAGTGTCTAGCAATCCAGTAATCTAATCTCCAGGTTGAAGCTGGGAGGCAGGAAGTAAGACGGGAATCAGATTTCAAATTTTTCTTCCTCTAGAATAGCTTGACAGATTAGTTGGGTTAAGTTTGGCAGAATTCTGACTGAAAGGAGAAGTGAAAATAAGCAAAATTTAGGAAGTGTAGCGTAGTGTAGAGTGGGTTTAGACTTGGAAAAATGTTTACTAATGATGACAAAATGGATAGATAAAAATTTTAATATGTGGAAATTATTTTAGGAAAATAATGGGTAGCATGTAGTTTGTTGAGAGGAGTGAATGTGTGTCAAAATAAATCAAAATCAAAATGTATAATTGTATGCTTCTGTTTCCTTTGTTCCTGGAAGTGAGAGTTAGATATGTCACAAGAAACATAAAAATAATGTGAATGCAGTGAGAATGGGTGAGTTTTGAAGCATACATGTGTTTAAACAAGAACAATGGTCAAGAATGAATGGAAGATGAATGAATGTGAATTAAATACAAAAATGAGTGACCAGTGTGAAAAAGGTTAATGAGATGGTTTGGTCATATAAAGAGAAGATGATGAATATATGAAGAAAATGTGAATGAACTGAGGAAAAGACTGAAAAAGTTCTGGTTAGACAGAGATGATGAGATTCTCAAAGAGAAAGGTGAGGAGTTTAAATAACAAGAAGCAGTGCATGAAGGAATGCATGGCCAGGGTGGAAGCAGAGATGGTCTGCAAGGATAACAAGCTATATAGAAATGTCGTGAATTAGTAAATGGTGTTATAAACAAGATTAAGCTATATTTATTTGTCTTTGCATTTAATTTATTTTGCTTTCTATTTCTTACTCCTTTTCTGTACTTTGTATAACACTGCTTATGCCCCAAAGAATGATTATGTATGTATGTACATAAAAATGTGTGCATATGTGCACATATATGTGTGTGAGGGTATGTGTGTATCTTCAGATTTTTCAGGATTCAGAACTGACCCTGGTGAGGTCTTTTCAGATTATGATCTCACAGGCAAGGTCTTTCTACATCTATCAGGTGGCTCTCAAAAGCAAGTAAATTATAGCTTATAGTCTATTGGCTGGCCTTTTTTCAAGTATTAAAGTCTGATGGCCAAACTCAAAGCAGAACTATCCTTATTTTCTACCTCTACAAATCCAGAATAACACTGCTATTGTTTTAGATAATTATTATATGCCTTTATGAAAGAAATCACTTCAATAGCATTGGTTCTAAAGCAAAGGACATTATTACATCATAATGCAGGATTATTTGAAAGGAAAAGATACCTTATGATTATTTCCAATTTTTTTCCCCAGAGCATTATACTATTATAATGAGATATACAAGACCCAGTGGGAGAAGAACCTCTAGATGCTGATGGAATTCCATATGTCCTATCCAAAATGATCAGTAAAGGGGTAATTGAAATGATAGTCCATTTATAAATTATAAATCAAAGGCTTTTCCTCTTTCTTTGAGTAGTAAAGTCATAAACATAAGAAGCTACTACCTTCTAACCCATACCAATAATTCAACTTCTCTGATGCTAACCAGCATCTCTGCAGCAAATCTCAGATTTAAGGAATATGTTTTCCAGCCTCTTGAGATGTCATGTCTCAATATAGTAGGGACCACTGGTTATTGAGGGTGCTGGCCAAATTATTTTATGCTTCTCTCTATCCCTAGAAGCTCTGCTTCTACTTTGTTTCTACCCAAGGACACATTTTTTAGTATATATTTTCTCTCTTCCTCTCCTGATGTCTCTCTCAAGACATGTATAGTCTGATTTGCTGGTCTTCTGGATCCAATCCTACTGATACTGGCAGTGATAAAACCACGATTTTCTGCATGTAAAGATATCGATGCTTTTACAAATCACCACCTTGTGTTTTAAAATATTTTAAAAATGTGTTTGAAAATATGGGCAATGAGAAAATATAAAAACACCAGTATAAAAAAAAAAAAAAAAAACTGACCAGCACAGTCACAAATGGTACAGGATAAAATATAGAACCACAATACATTAACATCAATGGGATGACAATTAGTCAGTTTTACAGCAATGAAAGATCAGAACTGCGTTTGAAGGAATAACAACATCACGCATCACATCACTAAGGGGAATTCAGGCTTATTGCAGTTTAGTGACAACTTCACAATGTATTATGTGAGTACTACTTCCCAATGCATGAACTGAAGAAGAGCCAAATTAAATTAATTTAAAATAAACTGCCTTCACATATATTCATTGTTATATGTCAGGTTGAGGATGATACTTATCACTGATAATACAAATATTAAGAGCATGCAGATGGTTTCTGATTCTGAATTTGATGCTTTGATTCAAGAAACCAGACTGACGGAATCATTCACCAAATTGAATCTTTGCATTCAGCTTTAAATAAACTTTTGTTCCTTTTTATTAATTAGCTGTAAGTTATAAAAAGTTTAATAATTAGGTATTTTATTAGGAAAACAGCTCAAACTAATTATAGTGAGCGAATAGGCACATTATACAGAGAACTACATTTCCTGATTTATCTATTTGTGGAACAAAAATGTGTGATGCAAGCACTCTGCGATTTAAGAAACAAGAAGTGATCAAGCATTCTGCTAGTGTCAGAAAGTCCTATTTAATGACATGGAAATATCCCTTCTATATGCATGGGATTTTCTTATAAATATACTACTTCTTGTTCCAGCGAACAGCTCTTAATATGTGTCTTACATAGATAGAAGCCTTCCTGGAACAAAAAGAACTTATGTCTATATTATAACTTTATGTCTATGATGTAATATTTAGACCCAAAAGGAAAATAAACTGCAATAATTACAGTATATGTCAGCATTTCACTCATATCAATTAAGCAGAATTGTACTATAAATTAGAAAAGCAAATTTTTAAATACTGTGAACCTAAAAAATATTTCTATATCATTATAATATATAGCATAGTACATAAATATGTGTTGAACAATATTTGTCACCTATTCAGGAAAAAAAAACTTTTTATCCCTGTTTAAAGAGTTGTATCAATGGCAGTTTTGCATTCACAGAAAGCATTTTGGTTTGCACAGAGCAAGCAACTTCGTTTTGGCTGATATGAGCAATGCATTAAAATTCGGTGCTATTCCTGAGATTTGAAACACCCTCTGGAACAATATGGAATATGGCAGAGAGACGGCTGCCTTGTCTAGCTTTCCATTAAGGCAAAAATACTATTCATTACCATCCATTGATTATTATTCAGTTTCTCAGCAGTGTTGCATCAATCAAAACATTTTATTAGCTGCTTCCAGTGCTCACTAGAACAAAAAGGTGGATTATAAATCAAATTAAATAAATTCGATCCAGTCATTAGAGGGTACAGATTGTTGGTAAATTAAAATCCTGCAATGGGATATATACTAAAGTAAGCACCTCTTTAATTAAATCTGTAAGTAACCATTAAAAATGCTTGAAAGAGAAAGAACTTTATATAAATTAAAAGTATCCATTGATAAAAAGCAATGTGATTCTATAAAGGTTTAATTTTGGTTTTCGGCAGTATGGTAAAATACTAGGTCTGACTATGATTTGAATTAAATAGAGTTGATAACAGTATTGCATTCTAAATTGCAATAGTCTTTATTAGGTACTCATCCCAGCCTATTGGATAGCAAGACTTCCTGTGTGTTCAGTAGCTAGAATTCTATCCCAGGAAGATGCAGTGATTTATCAAAAATCTGTTTGACACAGGAAAACACATAATATAGAGTTATATTGTCTCTAAATTGCAATTTAGTATCATTTGTCAAAATCCCAAGGAATACTTTGAGACTTGAAGCAGCAGTTTCTTACATAGTTTGTCTAGATACAAACCTTCTTCCAAACTTTATATAAATGATTAGAAACTTCACCAGCAACCTTAATTTATGAAAGAACAAAAAAGAACACATAACAGTTCTTGATTAAAAATAAAAAGCAAAACTTTGTATACTTAGTATTTTCATTTAAATTCTCCAATAGCATTAATATTTACTAAGTTAATTATTGCTGGATTGAGGCATGATTAGATTTAATAATTGGTAGTACTGATCTTTCATCTATCTAAATTAGAAATGTCTTCATATTGATTTTATTTCAATTTCTCATACTTCTTCACAAGCATTTTTCTATAGGCCCCTTCTTTCAGAAAACCTCACAAAATGCATTTTGCTTATAATTAGTAATATGGATCTGCATTGGATCTGAACATTTTGTGTGTGTGTTCTGTTCTTGTAGTGTATAAATAACTACTACGGTCCAGTTACAATATATGGTAAGGGAATGACTTGATTGGATAATTTTTTTTCACTTTAATAGTTATAAAGGTTCTGTTGTAAAGTAGAGCTAAGTTTTGATATAATTGATTGATTGTTGCTTCTTTATTGAAAAAAGTTGGCTCATCAATGAATGTAGCTAAATAAGGAAATGAATCAAGTTTAGGAATATACATCAGATATGGCTGAATTTGGAAATGAACTGAGCTTCTATAGATTATGTGATTCCAACCAATTTGTGTGTACCACATAATAAAGCTTTGTGAGCAATTTAACATTTGAGCACTGCAGTCAGACAGGGACTATGTCTCCCAAGTAAAGTTTAATCCAGAATGCTGAACTGGGTTCAAACTGGACTATGTGGTCACTATTAATTCCTAATCCAGATCTAATGGTATGGGATTTTGAAGTTCATCATGATAAAATATAACAGTTTTGCTTATATATGGATGTCTTATTCAAAAGCTTAGTAAAAAAGAACATGAACAGATGGTATGATATCACTCATGCAATATAGTGCTTATGAAGAAAGTAGAGGATTTAAGAAAGTTCTCTGTCCACCTATCGCCACTCAGCCTGTACAAACAGATACGCATGCAGTGATTTACCAAAGTAGCTTGGTAAAATGAAATACTTGTGTCTCTTATCCCAAATTATATATTTTTCTTCTTCAGAGATTTGTCCATATTGTATATAACTGTAAGCATAAACTATGTGTATGTGTGTGATATGTATGGAAATAGGTCTGTGTAAGCTCCAAGGGAGATTCCTGTACACTAACATAACTTTTACAATCCAAATATACCAGTAAGGGTAGTTTGCAGAGGAGTAAATATTTATATACTATGAAATAACATAAACCAGCCCTGATGCTTCCATATCAAATATGGAATTATATGTGAGCACTTCCATCTACTAAATCAGTCTGTATGTGCATTAAATAAATTGTGGCATTAGAATAAAGTGGCATATCTAAATGATACTGGTTTCCATATTCAAATGTAGATCAATATACCTATTATTCAGATTATATAAATTTGTCTGATCCTGGATTTCGATTGTCAAAATCCTGTATATCCCTCCAAGGTCAAGCTCTTGATCTTAAATTTGTCACCTCTGAACCTCAGCACAAGACCAGGACAGCTTGTGTTTCAAGTATGGTGGATCCTTGTCTATTTACACAATATACTCTGGCTTTCTATAGATATTGGAATTCTATATCAAGTCTTATATATAAAGGTATATCAATTATATCAAGGTTTTTCAACATACAGCAGAATCTCTAATATACCTGTGCATTTGGAACAGCTGGGAATATAAATAGACAGGAAGAAGCTGGGAAGTCATAGACAGGAAGAAACTATTTTTGGCTCATACATATATTATTATAGCTAAAACTCTTAGATATAAGTAAAAAAAGTACTCCATATCCATTCCTTCTCAAACATATAATACAATCTATTTACTAAAATTAAAAAAAATAAAAATAAGTAAATAGGCTGTGTATTGTTAATATACAGTATTTACAGTATTTCTTTAATTTATTATTAATTTATAGTTCACCTTTCTGTTTATTCCAATGCTCAAGGTAGCTTACAAGAATCTTTAGGTTACCAATTACAGTCTGGGTTTGTATTAAATTCAAGCGTGCATGTTCATTTATTTTTCCATTTTATTTTTTTCAAGAAAAAATTTGGTAGAAATATAATACAGATGCAAACAAGTTTTTCTTTGTTTATCTCAGTTGTGGTGATATAAATGTTATTTTGCATAGTGAAAAAATATTTCAGGTATAAAATGATGACATTCAACAATTCAAAGAACATTTAGTGTGTATAGTAACAATGGAAATAATATTCAGCCAGTGGCATGTACATTAGCTGAAATAGCATGCACACATCTCTTTAAAACAAGTTATAATGATATGGATACATTCTTTGCTAGTGAGAGAATAATAAAGGGCCAAAATTGCTGATCAACCTTTTTTCAGCAAGTTTTACAGCAAGACCTGCAATGATTAACTCTTAGATTGGGCTAGGAAATCACCTGTATCAGATTTATTTGAGTGTGTAGTTCCTAGTCCTTATTCTTGCAAATGTGTAAAGCTTCTAATTATGTAGGAACTATTATATTCAGGTCATCATTAAAAAGAAAAGTTACATGGGCTGTAAGAAGTCACACAAGAATGATATTAAAGGTGAATATTACATGTAAATAATTGGATAACATCACACTAGTGCTGTCAATTGGTACAAACCATGAAGGCTACACTGTTACAGAAATATTACTGAAATAAATAGGATATCCATAAGAATAAAAGAGTGTCCTCGTAGATAGAGCCTTTTTCAAGGACCAAGGGGGAAACTATCCAGATTGCACACATGGAAAGGGCCCTATCCAATGAATCGTTCAGTATTTTAAAAAATCAAATTTATGCCTTTTCTTCAAGTTGTAGTATACCAAGTTCAAGTATTATTTCTGTATTTTGAGTCTTCCCAAACACACATTCCATTTACTTATTATCAGTTTTATCAATGTATGGTCTGTGGGTTTCTCCTCACTTGGCCTGCTTGAAAGGTAAATTGCCTCAAAGTCAGTTCAAGCAGCTTTCCGTCCTTTTGCTAACAAGGACTGCTTACTGGCTCAGCAAAAGTTTACCTTTTTAAAATAGAAACCCAGATTCAAAAAGCTGATGTTCAGAAACTATTCAACAAAAGGAAAAATCACAGACACATCTCACTGTTTGGGATACAGGGTGATATATATTAAACAGGTATATCACCAATCAAGCTTAAATTGTTGGAAATGGAATTGGCTACTTTTACAGTTGAGCAATGACAATAACAACTACACCATTCTCCATCCCAAGCTGTATGAAATAAATTATTCCAATAATTCGGCAACAAAAATAGAAACTGGCTCTTCTATCACATCTAACCCTATGCTGCAGATATAAAAAAGCTAGGCTAGGGTGTCTGAGAGATTATAATTCTACAGTCAGCTCTGGCTCCAATTAATTTTGATACACACAATTCTAAATGAAA
Organism: Python bivittatus; assembly: GCF_059951505.1. Lineage (NCBI taxonomy): Eukaryota > Metazoa > Chordata > Lepidosauria > Squamata > Pythonidae > Python > Python bivittatus. Next base: position 17,302,230 of record NW_028277074.1, read on the forward strand.
ACTTTAGGGTATGAAAGTTCCTACCACTAAATCTAAAAGGTCTTAAGGTACAAAAAGATTGTTTGCTGTATTTGTTGCAACTGAGCTACCCCTCTTGAAATTCCTGCTTAACATCAAATTGACCTGCAACTGTTTCCTCCTGCTTTGAATTCACTATCACGAGAACAGATAAACAAGCCTCCTGAAAACATCAAACAGTAGAACCTATTACTTTCCTACAGTTGTCTTGCTGCTGTGGCTGATATATATATATATATGATCAATAACATCAGCTCTTCAACAAGACAACTACAAAAAGGGCTAAGGAAAATCAGCATAGCTAACATTCCATAAAACCTTCACAGTATTGTGCAAATAAAGTCACTAAAACAAAGGCAAAGATTTTGCCCCAAAAAGCAATAAAAAAGCACCCAGAACTTACACAATTCTTTTCACTGCCAGTCTTAGAAGGTATAGCAATAGACACAGGATAAGGCTCTGAATCTCCACCAGGATCATCCTCCTCTCAAAATCAGGTATGTGCTTCTGGCTCAGGACCCACTAAATCTGAAATCAATGAAGAACCTAATGTACCAGCAGAAAAGCTTCTTCCTATCATCTATCCTATGTGGACAAAAATCCTCTTAAGTGGCCTTCAGACATTATTAAAGGAATGCAAAATGTATGTTTTGCAGAAAGTCTGAATATCTTCAGAACACTGACAGGAAATCTGAATAAGTTCGAGCAGTACAAATCTTGTCAAAGGAAAGCATTGTTTGGCATCCTCTGAATTGGTATGAATATTAGAAAGTAGAGAGACACGTAGTTAGAAGCGGCTGTTAAATCAACAGGAAATGTTTTCCGCTTTGCCTATAAACTTCCATTGATTCGCAGACATAAAATATGCTTTTGTAGGAAAATATTTTTGGAAAGAAATATGAAAAACTGTATTTTGAAGTGTGTTATGGCCTAGCTTTTACAGAACAAATATGCAGAGAACCCACACATTAGAAATACATATTGAAGTATTTTCTGGTTGTTACAAAGTTTCTTACAAAAAAAAAAAAAAGGAGTTCCATGAAAAGGATGATAATTCTCTCCATGATGAGATCCAAGTTTGGGATCACTCCATAATGAAACTTACCTTAGACCACTGGATCCTAGGTTAGGGTTAGGGAAATAAAGTCCACATTTCACACATTTTTTTCACAGCTCTGTGCTAAACCGAATGAACTAAAGATGAATTGTATAACAATAATTCAGGAAATTAAAAAAGTGAAGTACTTATCTCTTATTATTGATCCTACACCTGGCATTTTTTACACAGATCAGTTATGCATCATTTTTCAGTACTGCTTCAATGAAGAAATGACTTTTATGTTTTGTGCCAATTGACAGCCGCTCTGGAGAAACCTATGTCAATGACCTTGATATAATGAATTGCATTAGACATAAATAAGATAATGCAGAGAATGTGACTGAGCAATATCAGGATTTGCAAGGTTGTCTAAAAAGCATGAACAACACACTGTGTGGTTGTGCCCTGTGTTGGACATTTTATGAATTTGTTTGGGGAAGATAGTATAAATTACAGCCTTTATTCAGAGGCTTTAAATACTTTGGGAGTATATTGAAGATTGGTTCAAGGAAAGCAATACAGTACACCAAACATCATTTAAAAAAAACAGTCATAAACACGATAGTGCTGCCTGGAAGAGCCCACATAAACACTTATCTTCTATTACGATTGCTTTTTTGGAAGTCTTACGAATAATTCCCAAGAGAAGATGGTGAACTGTAGAGGTGATTGCCTTTGAATAAAACAAACCAGGTCATGTTCTTCTGCAACCAGCATAGAATAACTTCAGCATTTGCTTACAGTGGCCCAGTGCGTGAGGCACAGCAGCAGGTGGAACCACTAAACAGTAGCAAAGAGATACATAAACTTTCAACTCTTTGCTGCTGTTTAGTGGTTGTCAATTCTTGCAGGCCAGACCTGTACTGACAGAACCTGCCAATGCGCTGTCCTCCCTGAAACAGGGCCACCACTGCTTCCTGTTGTCTCCAAAAGCAGCTTGTGCATGCAAACTTCAGGCCTCAGGCAGCACTGCTCCTCAAACGTAGCTACCACTGATGACATATGGTGGGATGTGGGGTCTTAGAAGTTTACCTTGGGGCCCATAGAAGTCTACTTCTAACCCTGGTGGAGAACTTAGAAGGAACTCTTTTGTGACAAATAAGGAACTAAATAAATAAGATATTAAGCAACATCCTGACATAGATTTCACTGTGTTAGCAAAACACTATAAAAGCCATTTCCTGATCTTCGGCCAGTAAAGAAATAGCTTTTGTTTTCTTATAATTTTGTTTGCGATAGCAATAACAGTTTGAAAATTTGAGGAAGAAAAAAGAAGACAATGAATTCTCATATGGAAACCACATGTTTAGATGGAAGATCAACAGCATAGATACACAAATCATTTTTTTCAGACAAAAAGAGGGATTGCAAACCAACTAGAAGAGACAGGTTTAGGTTGGAAAGCTATAATATTATATTAAATAATGTTCATGCTAAACTGAAAAAGTGTTGTTCTCCATATAGAGAGATGAATTTATTTGGTTTGCTGACAAGACTACACTAGGCCTCTGAAAAACAGGATTCTTTCAAGACGGTGGTAATGCTGTTGTGAGAGCTTGACACAAAGCTTATCAAATTTACTTTTGGTCAGAATGAAAACATTTCCTTCTCTTCTTAGATAAAAGAGATGGATGGGATATTTCTAAGCCCACACACAATACTGTGAAAACTGTTCACAATAAGGAACCTGTGAACTATTACTATACCCATTTCAAATTCTGAAGGAGAAAGAGCTTTCTCCAAATTATCCTGCTTAAAAGTATTAGGATATATAAGGCTGCAGGCAGTATATCAAAAAGTGAGAGAAATGACGATGACAGAATTTAGGCTCAATGTAAAACAGCTCTGGTTTCTACGTGGCACGATAGCAAACACTAAAAAAAGACATCCTTATGTCTAAACTTGTTTTTACTAGCATATGGAATATGAAAATATCACTATTTGCAGGAATCCTATCTTCTGCAGATAAAATAGCAGCCTTTCCATTTTAAGGTACTCCATTTTGATATATTATTCTCTTAATTTTGGTGTCAATATCGACGAGTTTTTTAATAAGCAGAGTTTTTTTTTCTATCTGAGGAAAAAAAATAAATTGACATAGGATGCAGTGAGAAGGAAGTGGTAGAGAAAGGCCTTGAATATTCATTTCAATGTGACTGGGTCAGCTTATGGTATAGATAGCAATATATCCACCTGTTGTCCACTATGCCTTCCCTGAACTGCCTTTAAATATCTACAGTCTTACTGACTGTAACATCTAGCTCACAGCAGGAATACAGTGGTACCAAACTGGTTACCTTTTCCATTCCTTCTTCCTTAAGGCTGATGATATCCAAATCAAAATCTTTTCTTAAACCATCTGTTTTGTTGAAAGTAATTCGTCCTGTCAAACCATCCCAGCGGGCCTAGAAAAACAGGGAGATAGAAAAATGATTAAGTGCAGTATAATGTTTAGCCTCAGCGTTTATAAATCCATCAAAAATAGATTTGTAATTTCTCTTCCTTGGTATAATTTTGAAACTTGGATTAAGGTACTCTTGTTTGATTAATGTTATACTTCAATGCAGTATTTCATCAGTAGTTAAGTAATAATAATGATACAGAACAAACACATATTGAAGCCAGGAAGCAGATTATGCATTAATGAAATTGAAACAAAAATCATTTATTTAAGGAATTTCAAGGAATTTTTAATTACCATTTATTCCAGAATCAGTCAACATCCTAGAATCATTAACATAATTTATTATAAAAGGAATCCTTTTTGTAATAACTTGGGATAATAATACTTCCATTCCCATCTTATTTATCTTAACATTAATACAATTTAAATATCTACTTTGATCTCCAACTGTAATATTCATGGATTTATATATTGATCCCAAATCTTCAGTATATGATAACTCTAATGTTCAGTGTAAACCATATATGATATTCATTCAATCCATATAGGGAGAAAAAGCCACATACATGTCTTTTCTGTTGTTGTTATTCTTTCATAGTTGTTCTCAATATCTCTTCTCTAAATTCAGTACCATTCTAGTACCTATTTTCAACATACAGTATGTAGTGTAATATATAAAGTATAACAACATATATAATAGTTTCAGTAATATCTCCACATCTGGTGGAGCTTCGGACATAAATGAATTCCAACTCCATTATTTCATAAAGTTTTATGAATGTAGAATGGAACTAGAAAGCCAGGGGTGCATAATTCCCAGCTTCCCCTCTTCATTCTACAATTCTTTACAATGTAGCTGCATTGATACACCTAATATTTTCCCCCAAATTTTAGCTTTAGAATTTGGAAATATATATTGTATTCTGCTTGTTGCACTCTATTTATGCATGTTAATGAGAGGCTAAGGATATCACACTACCTAGAAGTGACTCAACAAGTGACTCTGCCTGAAGCAATTTTTATTGGATAAAGGCTATATAGTCTCCAAGAATGTCTTGAAACTGGAGTGAATGTTCTAGAAATGAGGACACATGGAAACTTTCAATATTTAATAAACTATTTAGTTTAATAGATGGAAATATAATAAATTAGAGAATAAGAAAGTTGCATTTAAGACTAGGCAGAGAGAAGAGATATACCTTCTGTGGCAGCCCTAAGTATATGCAAATTAAATGCTTCCAGAGAAAAGGAACTACAGGGAGAAAACAAGTCCCATTCCAGGGTGAATGACTCATCAAGAGACAACAGAATATGCACAGGAAGCAGAATAACAAACCAGGCAGGCAGATGTTTAACTTGTTGACTAACAGAGATTTTTGGAATGAATTCTGAAAAATAATATGCAGTGATATGCACTGACTCTGGTACAACCAATACTTTAATTAAAGAGAGAGATTTACTGAATTGGACATAGATTACAAAACTCCTACTTATCTAGCAGATGGAAGAGAAATCTTTGCTGAAAGGAAAGGAATTACATTAGAAAACAGAAAAAAGGAATTGATTGAACTGATTATTAACAATGCTTTATAGTTTCAGTGCTAAATGCTGATTTGATATGAGTGAAATATGCCATTGAAAGAAGTTCTGAAGTAAATTTACAGGGGGGCACTGTTTTGTCATGGATAGAGATGAAAGAGACTGACAAGAAGAGTGGCCTATTTTAAATGAAAAAGCCCAAACTGTGCAACAATGCCCACATTGTTGCAAATGTGTATCATAAGAGTCTATATCATGGAATATAAAATATAATATCTAAGCTTAAGAAGAGGGATTTAGCAAGAAGCCTGAAGGTAGATCCTTAGAATGTGGGATCCAAACATATATGCTATCTGGATGCAAAAGTATCAGACCCACTTTCTTTCATGTATTCTAAAGATAATCCACAGTAATACCTGTGGCCAATGAAGAATAAACCTCCAGGCTGGAACAGATATCCATTAACTTTTATTGATGACTTGTCCAGGTACAGATTCATTTACTTGATTAGTGAGAAAAATCAGTTGATATCACAATGTTATATTGCAAGTGTCAGCAAAAAGAAGCAGAATATAAGAAATTTTACATTCTGCGTTCAGGTAATGGAAGAAAGAACACCACAAATCATGTGGCAATATACCTGAGGGAAAAGGTTAGTGATACACACCCAAGCAGAATAAAGTGGTAGAGAAGAATAACCATTCTCTGATGCAGATGATTAAGAGTGTGGATCTGGACACACTGCTAAACAAATTTTGGGGAAAAGCAATCATGTTTATTATCTACCTGCAGAACAGTTTACTTAGATGTGAAAATAGCCTTGTTGCATGGAGAAATCAAGCAAGATATTTATGTAGAGCAATCATAAAGGTCTGAAGAATCTGGAAAAAAGAGCAGGTTTGGCCTGGAATCAGCTTTAAAAATGTGGAATAGACTTAATGCCTAAGAAAGAATTTATATCAGGAAACTCTGAGCCTTTCTGAACTCAAGACTGAAGACTTATCCATACTACCCAGAATGGGACAGTAACCCATTGATGTCATAAATGGCTTTACTGACCTGTCCCCCATTGCAAATTCACCCACTGGGCACATTTTTCTGCTGCAGTTTGAAAGCAGACTTTCCCTCTTATGTTGCCTCAAGTGCTGTTGTCTGTTCTGGAACACTTTACTTCCTTATAGGGGAACCACTTCAGTTAACTTGTTATTTTTCAGAAGAAGAAGGCCCATCAGTTGAGGCAATGGCTGCTCCTATAACTAAGGGCAACTAAGACCTTTCATTTACTATTAGCATTAAAACAGAACAGTAACTAACAGCTTCAACTTGTATATAAGAGATTGCTGGTTCAAAACTCAGCATAATTTTTTTTAAAAAAAGATAGTTTTCCCTGTGACACACTATAGGTGGACTACGAATAACCAGAATAGAAAGAATATTAATACTTTCGGACTTTGATATTGGAAAAGACTATGGAGATACCATAAAGAGCTAAGAAAACAACAGCTGGATCCTAGAACAAATCAGTTCAGATTCTCACACAAGGCAAATTACTAGATTCGGATCATTACATTCTGGACACATTATGTGAAGACCCAGTTACATTTAGAAGTCAATAGTACTGGGAAATGTGGAAGAAAAGAGAAGAGGGCAACCAGTAGCAAGAGAGATGATCCGTTACAGCAGTGATGGATGCACCATTGCAGACCTGATGGACAAGGTTGGAGAGAGATTATCCTGGAGGTCTATCTGTGCAGTCACTAAAAGCCAACACTAGATAGATTATAGATAGATACATCAGTAGATAAACAGATGATAGACAGATGATAGATGATGATAGGTAGTTTTACACATATCTAAAACAGTTGCTTTCCTAAAAGAAAAATGTAGAACACACAGGGAATTGTTCTGTGGAAGGACATAGTAACCTGCAGTCCAGGCTGAATACCTGGCAATCTATTGCTCAAGTATCTCAGTCCAGACATTAAAAAAAAAAAAAAAAAAACAGTTTTGACTTAAGCTGCCACAAACACAGGAAGGAGCACCTTAAATGGTGGCTATGCACTCAGAGACAATTTTTTTTTCTGACTTATGTAGATGATTTGTTTATGTGCTATTAAGAGAAAGATAGGTAGATATTGTAGAGCACTTTAAAAGAGGGATAGATATGAAAGAACAGGCATTATCATGTACTTTTCAGAAAGGGATGGGAACATTCAGTCAGAAGCATTAAGAAGAGACATTCTGAAGTCCTAGATTAATAGAAGCCAAGAAAATTAGTACACCAATGGAAACAGGCTTCCTAAAGCAGGAAACAAATGATGTCCTTTTACTAGATAACAACCAGCACAGAAAGGCAGTTGGGAAGTTCCTGTACGTAGCTACAATGAGAACCCCAGTGATGGCAGAAAAGTGAGGACACCATCAAAAAATTCTGAGCAGATATATCATCATTGTCATTGTGATATGTATTATGTTTTCCATTATGCCTGTAAAGCGTATCAATACATTTATTCTCTCCATGTCATTTACAAGGTTCTTAACATGTAATTTGGCTGTACTGCATTTTACATACAATTTCTTCTTTGCTTTGTATCAATGTTAAATGGATGGGAAGTAAGTTAGTTGACTTCCATTAGTAATAGGCACTATTAATTAATCAATTTATGGTCACATAGAAACAATTGAAAGTATGCAATAATGTCCTAGAATAA